>NW_016107493.1:535460-659843 GCF_001604975.1 Cebus imitator | reverse complement strand
TGAAGACAGTGTGGAATAGTAAAATACCAGCTTTAGAATCAGATTATATGTCACAAATGTGCCTGTGTCATTGAGTTACATGATGCCTGCTACCTTTACTGTCAAGAGGTAGTACATTCCCTATTAATGAGATGATTCTGATAATTTAGTGAGATGATATGGATAAGGATACCTTGAAATATTTAAAATAACCTAGTGTATCTTGATTAAAACTGGAATGTAGGGCCCATATGTCAGAGTAATATGATGCAAAATAAAAACATTTACCAAGTCAAATGTGAATAATCTCTAAGTTGATTAAGCTAGTCAGCCTTGGCCACACATTGGAATCACTGGAGAGCTTTCTCAACTTGTAAGTCTCACCCCAGACTAGCCTCTGTGAGTGGGGGAGGCATTACTAATTTTTATCATAGTCTCCCTTGTGTAGCCTTTCTAATTTGTTTTCATTTCACCAGACACGCTTCTTTTAATAGATCTTATCTACTGATGTCACCAATAATTTCCTCCCCTCATGTCCCATCATAGAAAATGGGACAAAAGAATGAGAGTTCAGATGCAGAAAAACAGTCATACCCCAGTGACCCTTGCTAATATCCCTAACAGCACAGATACTTGGTGACAAGACACCACTGAATACAGTTTTTATCTCTATGACAAATTTCACAGCTAAGATGGCTGAAAATAAACCTTTCCACATTATTGCTTGAGCATGCAGAGTGGCTGTTTATTATACTGAGATGTCTACTGTTTTGCTGTTGATGATGTGCATGTATGCATGTGCGTGCATGTGTGTATGTGTGTGTGTTCCAGTTAGCAGTGCCTAATTTGTTATTTTCTATCTATCCCCATTCCTTTAGCTTATTCCGGTGCTTAGCCATACAAAAATTTCCAATAATGCAGCATAGCAAAGCCCTTTAAATATAGTCCATATTAGCTTCCTTAGTGAAGAGGCATTGATTATCTTTCCATCTCATGCGTATATAACAAATAAATCATTTCTGCAGTCACGGTGCATCATAATGCATCCAAAATAAATATTAGTAAAGCAGATAGCTTTGAGTCTCAAATATAGAGCAAACCTTAAGAAAAGCTGGCAGTGTCCTTGGTGATAGAGTTGCCTGTTGCCATGGGAATGAGTCCAAAGATTCTATGACATTTCCAGGGACCACATAAGCTAAGTGGAAAGGACTCCTTTTAGACATCAACCCTGTGCTCATATATTTACCTGGTAAAATCTAGAGAAGGAAAAATTCAAGATGAAAGGAATGTATAAGTAGTTTCTATGTGACTCAAGCATTACAAAATTTCTATCTAAATGTTCTTTTTAGTTGTTACACATATTGCAAAAGAAGCAGAATGAGAGAAAATAACAATAGATTGCCTAAATTGTAATCCCATTAAATCTTGAAGTATAATGTATGTGATAACAACATTCTCACTGAAAACACCAGTAGACTTATTTTCATGTCTCTAACTCTTCCCCAAAACAAGCTACACTAAGCTTTGCAATTCACACAATCATGAGGCTTGTAGGTACAAGTGTGGTCACTCCATTGTCTACCTTCATGGACATTTTGTCTTAATCTGGGTTCAAATAAGCATCCTAAGGATTTAGCTGACTGGTTTTGCTGCAACAGACAACCAGAAAGCTATTCTGACTTGATCTGACTCTGTTCTTCACCACGGAACTCATGTTTGGAAGTCGCAATGAAAGTTGGCCCCATCAGCAGTCCGTAGACACTGTGCGAGGTCACCGCCAAGAAATAGGTAGCTTAATTCTGCATTCACAGGGCTAGGGAGTCATTGGCCAACACCCCTACCAGCCTATACCTTATAAGGTCCATCCTTTTCCAAAAGTTGCTACATTTTAGATATTAGGTTAAAAAAAAAAAAAGGAATTGCCTATCTTCAGCCTCTTTTGACCTATAAAAATGGCAATTTCCACCTAATAAATTGTTATTCTGCTAGGCTCTACTTAGAATGCAGCTACTAAGTATTTATATTTGATATTTAAAATTCTGTATGGTTTAAAATCTATATAATATTTATAGATATAATGACATCACTTATCTATGCCCCATCTAACCTGTCTAAAGGAATTTATTTTTTAGACATTTCTATATTTTTATAATAAGTATTGAGTATTTACTATGTGTCAAGCACTGTGCTAAGAACCATCTATGTTTTTTATAATTTAAAACAATATGAGGTAGATGAAATTATTACCCAATTTTAAGATCAAATTGCGGCTAAAGCTGGTGGGATATTTTGTCCTAGGTCTTATAGCCCAGAAGATGTGAAGCCAGACTTTGACCTTGGGCAGTCAGACTCCAGAGCGTGACGAATAAGGGTCTGCAGAGCATTGGGGCCAGAAAGCGTTTTTGGGTGCATTTACTCTAGTGCTTTCTTCATTTTTTTAACAGCAGCAGGAAGCTGTTATTAAGC
Organism: Cebus imitator; assembly: GCF_001604975.1. NCBI lineage: Eukaryota > Metazoa > Chordata > Mammalia > Primates > Cebidae > Cebus > Cebus imitator. The sequence goes on along the minus strand of NW_016107493.1, from coordinate 657,398 downwards.
AAAATTTTATGTGGAACTCCTAGTGATAATGCACTGGTAACAGAGCTGCTTTCGTCTGTTTGGAGAAAGCAGGGACTGTTCAGACTGACCCCACTGGGAATTTACCCCTTTTAAAAATTGTAGGCCACTGTTGTGTCCCTGCTTCCAGGAGCCATGCAGCAGCACATTATGTCCAGCTGCAAGTTCTTGCTGTCTCTAGGAAACTTGTGTTATGGGAGAATTCCCCCATGTCAATACATCCCCTTCTGCAAGCATTGTATTCTATTTCTCCTGATCCAGTACTTTCAAGAGCCCACCCTACGTGGGTTCTCCTGGTTTCACCAGTATATATTAGCCAATTGTTTCAGGGAGTAAGCTGTGTTCTCCAGGAGCAGAGACTTACTCCCCTCTATGCTGAGCCCTTACCTCAGGCACTGGTCTGGAGGCATAAAGCAAGGTGATGATCAGTCTCGGGGAAGACAGGCCTCACCTTCCACGGCGTCTTTCTCAGGTCAGGATTTTAATGGTCTTCGGGCTGCTTTCTCCACCTCAAGACAAGGAGAAAGAGGCTGCTTCTGCTGACACAGATAGTTCAGAAAAATCTGGAGGCTCTAGTATTTTGGGGCTCATGCATCCAAATATTCTCATCTTAAGTCTTCTTTATCAGGACCCTCATTTTCTGTACAGGAACTTGTCACTTTTGTGCATTTTCTCCCCTTATCTCTACCGTGCAGGCCTGATTTTCAACACAGTCTGCCTTGTGGCTTTACGAGAAGAAAATCTCTTTAAATGCCGCCTTAAATGACTTTCAGATTTTACGCTCACTCTAAGTTGATAGTTGGCTAAAGTTATCCGGTGGTTTTCTTTCTTGAGGACTCTTATAGCCAGTGCCATAATCTTTCAAGTGACCATGATCCTCCTACTATTCCAGTGCTAGAGGCTTTGGGTGGGTAAATCCTTCACGTCCCACCTGTACCTCATCTGAATCTACCCAGGTGAGTCTGTTTTCCGGATGCTTCAGCATGCCGCAGGTTACATCAGGAATCAGCCATTTACCACCAGCAGCAGGTCCTTGTTACTATTTGCCTGGTGAGTGAGTGTTCCAGAATCTTAACGTGCTCCTTTCTAAAGCTATTCCTGATACCAACTGGCTTACCTTAGTTTCCCTGCAAATCAGTCCCTGAAATGAGACCTGTGTGTTAGTAGTCTACTTAAGAGCTGATTCCAGGGCAGAAGGGAAGAGTAAGAAAGAGTAAGAAAGGGGGAAACAACAACAATTTAGGCGAGTCATTGTCATTACAGCAGTGATGGCAAGGGCTTGGTTTCACCAGGACCTCCAGAGCAGCATAAAAACTATCTCCCAAATTTGTCCCATATGAGGACTAGAGGCAGAGAGCTTTATTATTCATTATGTCACACTTTTCACCAAAGTAATCTGGAAGCCCAGAGCTGACCCTTACATGATTATAATAATTTCACTTGCTAACATTAACTATATTCCAAGGTACCAAGTCTGGAACTAAGGCAAAAGAGATTACATTGTTTTGATTACATACGCATAAAAACATCAGCTTTTTATAAAAGGGCAGCCTAGTGTATTAAACTCAAATCATCATAATGCCCTTTTTTCAGAGATAGGATACACAGTAACAACAGATGCATTTGGGAAGAAGTTTAGTTTTTTGGGTTTTTTTTGTTTGTTTGTTTTTTGCTGGGGGTGGAGGTTGAGATAGAGTTTTGCTCTTGTCACTCAGGCTGAAGAGCAATGGTACAATCTCAGTTCACTACAACCTCCGCCTCCCAGGCTCAGGCAGTTCTGCCTCAGCCTCCCGAGTAGCTGAGATTACAGGTGCATGCCACCATTCCTGGCTAATTTTTGTATTTTTAGTAGAGACAGGGTTTTACCATGTTGCCAAGCCTGCTCTCGAACTCCTGACCTCAGGTGATCTACCTGCCTTGGCCTCACTAAGTGCAGGGATTACAGGCGTGAGCCACTGCACCCAGCCAGAAATTCTATTTTAAAATGTAGAATTATTATACCTGCAAAAATATTTCAGTAGAGATAAAAGAATTCCAGAATAAATTCTTTAGTAAAAGTCAGCTTTCCTGAAGCAAATTATGATTTTCCCTATGCAACTTCTGTTAGCTAATTCATTATGTTAGTTGCTTTCTAACCTTTATGAAACACATATTTACAGGACATTTTCTATATTCCAGGCACTGCGCTAGAAGCCAGGGGCAGGGTGGTGAGTAAGACAGGTGAGGTCTTTGCATGTTTATATTTTACTTGGAGAAGGTGGATAATAAACAAGGAAGCTAACAAACAAACACAATGCTCCAAAGAAGTAAAACAGTAATTAGCTGGAGAATATCTGGGGACATTACTTCAGATTGTGTGGTCAGGGAAGGTCATTCCAAAAAGGCAACATTTGAGACCCGAATGACACAAAGAAATCAGTCACAGGGAGAGAAAAGATCTAGTACAGGCAGGTATAATCTTGGTGGCTTTGAGGTTAGAATACAATGGCAGAGGGACTAGCAGATGAGAAAGGCAGTAAGTAGGCAGGGACCTGAGTTCGTAAGTCATAAGGATCATGCTTAGGCATTTGGGTTTTAAGTGCAATCAAAAGCTATTTGAGGATTTTAAGTAGAAGCATGATACAACTATACACACACACCTATATCATTAGACAGACACAAACATATACATGCATACATACATTTCTTTCATTTACTCTGACTACTGTGGAGAAAAACAGACTAAAGGAAATTCAGTTGGAAGCTATTTCAGTAATCCTGGCAAGATGATAAGTGATATAAGTAGATGACAGAATTCTAGACAGAAGGAGGCAGGAAAATCCCAGGATATATTTGGGAGGAGATGCTGACGGAAATTGGTCATACATTGGACATGGGCAGTGAGAGGAGTGACATGAAGATGGCCTTCTAGAATTCTAGCCTGAGTTTCTAGGAAGATGTTGATGTGGTTGAGTAAGACAGAAAAGATGGGGGAAGGCCAGGTGGTAAGGGGCATGTACTTGTGAGACTTTTTTTACATGACGCTTTGACTTAAATGTTTATAACTTAAGAAAGAAGGCATTATTTTGTAAATTGCGACAAAGAGGCATTCCCTGCGCATACCTTGAGGAAAGAACACAATCTATCACTGGCAACAAATGAGCCCATAATCCATGAAGTCTTATTCTATCCGTGGAATATATTTTTCATAATTATTTAGAAACTGTTGAAGGACAGAAGTAATGAATGAACATTTTCTTACTCAGAAATTTATTTCAAATCTTAGAGGTATCAACATGTTCTCCACAAACGAAATGGGATAAAATCTGACACTGTTAACAAATGAACAAATATAGAAACAAATTTTAATAGTATTTTTCCTTGTAATTTGGTTTTTAAAATAGCAGAATTACAATTCCTTAAATTGTCATGTTGAATTCCTCCTCGCAACTAAATTGAATTGATGGCACAGAGAAGTTGATAGTAAAGAACTCTATTGTGATATTTCAACCAAAACAAAAGCCTTCTCAATTGGTGACTGCTACAATACACAGCTTCAGTGTGAAATCCCTTTGTTTTCACAATGGACGGTAGTTCACTATGATATGTCTGGCCCATAGAACAGGTTCAGAAACATCTCTTTTTCTAGAAGAATTAATCAATTAGAAGTTAGAATAGCACATAGGAGTTCAAAATCCAATAAAGATGGCACAGGGATAATAGAGGATTTGATTTGTTGGAGGAGGAAATGCAGAGTGTTAATTGACTTATCTTTGTATGGTGGCCTATGAGTTATGTTTTTAAATTTTTCCACACAACTTGGTATTTTTCTTGCTTGAAAGGCTAATTGAAAATTTGAGCACAGGAGAAAATCAATGAACAGATCATGGAAACAAAGAAAAATATCCAAAGTGTAGTGGATCAGCAAAAAGAAGACTGCCGTGAGAAGAGAGAGAAGAAATTCAGAATAAGCAGATATAATTGCAAACCAGGATCTTTTACACTGTGTCCCCCTGTTGCTCTGCCAAAAGGAATACAGGCCTTCATAGGTACCATCCACTGAAGCCTGACCCAAATTTGATGGCAAAGAGGTTGAAATACTAGAAATCCAGTATGTTATATCAGCTTTTTTTTTTTTTTTTTAGCCCAAGTCCTTATATTTTGTGAAAGAAAAATCAGAATACATAGTGTCTTCAGTATAGATATACTTAAGACTCTGTGCAGAAAATCTAAAATCTGAACTCTCCAGCTTGCAAGGTCAAATTACTTATATCATATACACTGACTGGTAGCAGCTATATTTTCTAAGTAAAACAGATAAAGAGAACTTTAAGAATATGGACCTTAATATTAGCTACTGAGCTAAACTTCTTATCATTGAATAGCTACAAGGTCCTTAAGATTTTATGTGCATAACATTTTTTCCATTCAGCTGTGTCTCATTACTCTCTTTAGAGATAAGAGGTGCTGTACAATGTTAATATAAAAGCTATTGTTATTCTCACCAATGTCAATGGTCTGTTTTACCCAACAAGCAATTGTGAATTCATTGTTGAGAAATGCTGAAATTTGTGGTTACATAAATAAAAGGCAGTTAAAAGGACTTTTAAGCATGTGCCAGGAGCTGTTAGTATATTTGTTTGTTTTAGTAATTCTAAAATCTAAACATTTATATGCTATATTTTATGAAGACAGAGATGACAATATTTATGTGCCACATTTGGAAACGGACAAATGCTGACACAAAAAATGAGTAGAGCAGCATCCACTCTACCAAACAACAGACAACAGTTGTCCCTCAGTAACTGAGGAAGAACAGTTCCAGTGCCTCCTTTGGATACCAAATTGTGCAAATACTCATCCCTCTGCTATAAAGTGATATAGTATTTGCATGTAGCCAATGTACACCCTCCCATATACATTAAATCATCTCTGGATTACTTATAATATTTAATACAATGTAAATTGTATGTAAATAGTTGTTATACTATCTTGTTTAGGGAATAATGACAAGAAAAAGTCTGTACATGTTCATTAGAGATGCAATTTTTTTCCAAATGTTTTCCATCGTGGTTGGTTGGAATCCAAGGATACGGAACCCATGAATATAGAGAGCTAACTGTATACACATTCCCATAAAAATATATTCCAATTTACATATCTATTTTCCAACATGTATGTATATATATTATATATATTATATATATACATAGGTATATATATTTCCAGACAGCTTGGTATTTCTCTTGCTTGAAAGGCTAATTGAATAGAATATATATGACTCCTCTGAGATTTAAAATACATTCTGGAGTTAGAAAATATTCATTCATTACTTCTGTCCTTCTTCAACAGTTTATAAACAATTATGAAAAATATATTCCACAGATAGAATCAGACTATAATAGAATACATATATTTTGGGAATATATATATATATATATATATATATATATATTTCCAATATATGTATTCATTTTTTCCCAATCTGGGGCTGTAGAAATTTAAAGACTTTAGAAAGAATTTAGAACCTAGAAGACCATTTTTACATAATGTCCCCATGATGCCAATAACATGCTCACTGTGATAAAGAAAGGAATCCAAATGCCCATCATTTCATCCTCAGAACTTCATTGAGTTTAAACTGAAATTAACTATGAACTAAAGATATTTTGAATGCCTTACTTTCTGGTTTCCTTTACCTTGTTCACAAGTTACTGCTAACGTTCCTGTGAATGAATGAAAGTTCACTAAATAAGGAACCAGTCAATATAACTTTCAGGATCTACTATACAAACAAATATGCTTTGGTTTCCCCAGAAGACAAATGAAGATTTTAAAAACTTCTATAAAACATTAAGAATGTTGCAAAACAATCATTTCATAGTTACTATCCACTGAAACAAAATTATTACATCATTTAGGAATGAAATAAACTACTGGGTGCAGTACCTTGCTCCTGTAATCCCCACTACTTAGAAGGCTAAGGCAGGAAGATTGCATGATGCCAGGAGTGTGTGATTAGCCTGGACAATGTAGCTAGATCTCATCTCTAAAAACAATAAAAATAAAATTTTATTTTAAAACCATGTAAAGTGATTCCCCTTTATTATTATATAGTTGTCTTTTTATTAGGAAGTGAAGGCACTTACACTTTGGTATGTTTTAGTTCCTTACCCCTAAAATAAGAAGATCACTAAATAAATAACATCAGATTCTGCAGCTTATGACCAAATATTTAATTTTTCATTCATATTTAAGTAAGAGTTTTAATAACATACAAGCTGAAAAGAAAATAAAGCAAGAGTAAACTCATGCCATTTATTAAGGAAAAAAACAGGTTTAGATAAAATATTAAAGAGTAATCAGAAAAAATCAGAATGAATCTTACAAAAATATTTTGTAATATAAAGTAAGAGACTGTAATGCAAGACCATGTAACATAAAGAAACAAAATAATGGAAGGTTACATTTGTAAGTTTTTTAAATTGAATTAGCATCTCTTTTATATCAAATTTAAGAAGACCTGATTTCTATGAAATAAGAAATTCCAGTGTTATTAGTTATCATGAGACCTTATGAAAATTGCTTAATTTATTTGTAAAACATTATGATTTTCAAAAATGGCAACCACAACATTCCTGGTTTTACCTGCTCTTCTGGAACCTCACCATTACCTCATCAAGAGTTAATGTTTATCCCACCCCTCTCCCTGATATTGGGTGTATCTTTGCGGCTGCTTCAATGAGTATAATGTGATATAAACGACCTATGTGACTTGTAAAGCTAGGTAGCTCATAATATGTAGTACAGTTTCTTCCTGGCTTGCTCTATCTAGGGATGCTCACCCTTGGGATCTAGCCACCATGTTGTGAAGAAGCCCAGGCGACATGCAGAGACTACTTATATTTCATATTCTTATATTTTTCCATGTGTGTGCTGTGTGCATGTGAGTGTGTGTTTCTAATTTGTAAACACACACATACACGCACACAGCATATGCAGAAAAATACAAAAATGTGAAACAGAAATGATTATAAACTGAAAAAAGCTTAATCTACAAATTCACTAATTCCAAGACAAAAGAAAAATTCAACTATCATTTTTTAATCTACCTCAAAATTATTAACTTAGAGATGCTCCTATGTATTTCTAAGAGCTTTATTGATATATAATTCCATAAAACAAACCGCACATATTACAAGTATACGACTTAAATTTTGACATAAGTCTAACATGTGAAAACACGACCACAATCAGGGAAATGAACACATACTCATCCCCAATCCACTTTGTAATCTTACTCTCCCCATTCCACACTGGAATGATGTTTCCACTATTCATTGGTTTGCATTTCCAGAAATGTATATTACTGGGTATACAGTGTGTGCTTTTTGTCTAAGTTATTTAACTCATCATTTTGAGATTTGGCAATTTGTGTGTTTTAAGGAATTTGCCCATTTCATTGAAGTTGTAGAATTTACAGGCAGAAAGTCTTCATAATGTTTGCCTATTATCCTTCTAATATCCTTAAAATTTGAAGTGATGTAATCTCCTTTTTTTTTATTCAATATTGAAATGATGTCTGATATTACTCTTGACATTGGCAACTTGTGTCTTCTTTCTCTCCTTTGACTATTTACTAATTTTATTGATCTTCCCAAAAATTCAACCTTTTTATTTCATTAATTTTCTCTATTGTTTTCTATCTCATTGATTTCTAATATTTATTCCCTTTTTTCTACTTTGAACTTAATTTTCTCCTTTTTTTTCCAGTTTCTTAAGATGGAAATGGAAGTCTTTGGTTTTAGAAATTTCTTTTTTTTCTAATATAAGTGTTAACTGCTATAAATTTCCTAAATATAGTGTTAGCGTCATGCCATGAATTTTGATGTTTTGACACTTCAATTCAAAATAATTTCTAATTTCCTTTTTAATTTCTTCTTTGAGACAAGAGTTATTTAGAAGTGAGTTATTTAGTTTTTAAATATTTTGAGATTTTTCAAAGAGATTTTTCAAAGATATAAAGATGTGCTTTGTGGTCAGAGCACATACTTTATATAACATTAATCCTTTTAAATTTTTGAGATGTGTCTTATAAACCAGAATATGGTCCATATTGGTAACTACTTTCTGTGTACTTGAAAATAATATGTAATCTGCTGTTGGTGGTGGAGTGCTCTATGAATACCAATTGTGTCAAGGTAGTTGATCGTATAATTTACATCATCTACATCCTTAATGATTTTCTGTCTGGTTGTTCTATCTGTTGAGAAATAGATATTGAAAATTCTGACTATAATTGTATAATTGTGTGTTTCTCCTAGCAATTCCACTGGATTTTCCTTCATATATTTTGAAGCTCTGATTAGTTGCATAAATACTTAGGATTATTACATGTTGATGAACTGATGCCTGAGTCATTATTTAATAACTTTCTTTATCCCTGGCAATATTCATTGCTCTGAAATCTACTACATCTGATATTAATGCATCCACAGCAGCTATCTTTTGACTTGTGTTGTCATGGTATATCTTTTCCAATCTTTTTCCTTTAAACTATTTGTGTCCTTATATTTGAATTGTGTTTCTTGTAAGCAGTATATTATTTGGTCTTTTTATTTTATTCAGTCTAACAATTTCTGCCTTTTAATTTCATTATTTAAACAATTTATAATACAATAAGAGATTTAGGCAATAATACACCTTTTATAGCTGTGCCACAATATCAGCCAAAGATTGGTTCCAGGTCTCCTCATTCACTGCTTGCAAATACCCCATTTACCCCCTGCAACCAAAATCCCTAGATGTTCAAGTCCCCTTCATAAAATAATATAGTATTTGCATTTAACCTTTATATATCTTCATGTACATCTTAAATTATCCCTAGATTACTTATAATACATAATAAAATGTAAATGCTATATAAATAATTGTACTGTATTTTTTATTTGTACGTTTAATTTTGTATTGTTATTTTTATTTTTTTAAGTATTTTTAATCCATTGCTAGTTGAATTCACAGATGCAAAACCCCTGAATACAAAGGGCCAGCCATATTTATCCCTGCAGTTACTATTTCTAGCTCTCTTCATCTGTTTTTGTACATCCATATTTTTACCTGGTATAATTTTCCTTCAGCTTGAAGGATTTCCTTTAACATTTCTTGTAATAAGACTATTGGTGATGAATCCAGCTTTTGAAATTTTTTTGTATAACTTTCAGTTTTGAATAGGTATAGAGTTCTAGAATTCATTTTTAGAATTCTAGGATTCTAGGATTACAGTTTTTGCTTTGTTTTCAGTACTCCACTGGCATCTCATTTGCATGGTTTACAATAAGATACATCTGTCTTTCCTATTTTCTCTGTACATGTCTTTTTTTACTGGCTGCTTTTAAGATTATCTCATTATCACCACTTTTGAACAATTTGGCTATGATATGCCTTGATGGCTGCAATGGTTTGAAAGTGTCACCAAAACTCATATGGTGGAAACTTAATGGAATTCCCAATGCCAGAGTGTTGGGAAGTGGGGTCAAATAAGAGGTAATTGGGTCCCGAGGGCTCCACCCTCATGAAGGGATTAATGTGTTATCATGAGAGTGGGGTAGTTGTAGAGGAAGTGACTTTGTTATAAAAGCAAAGCCTCCTTTATATGGGCTCTCTTGACCTTCCATCTTTTGCCCTTCTGGCATGGGATTACACTCACCAGATGCCAAAGCCATGCTCTTGGACTTCTCAGCCTCCAGAACTGTGAACCAAATAAGCTTATTTGTAAGTTACACAGTCTGTGGCATTGTTATAGCAGCAGAAAACAGAGTAAGTTGTTTTTTTTTTTTTGGGGGGGGGACGGAGTTTCGCTCTTGTTACCCAGGCTGGAGTGCAATGGCGCGATCTCGGCTCACCGCCACCTCCGCCTCCTGGGTTCAGGCAACTCTCCTGCCTCAGCCTCCTGAGTAGCTGGGATTACAGGCACGCACCACCATGCCCAGCTAATTTTTTGTATTTTTAGTAGAGAGGGGGTTTCACCATGTTGACCAGGATGGTCTTGATCTCTTCACCTCGTGATCCACCCGCCTCGGCCTCCCAAAGTGCTGTGATTACAGGTTTGAGCCACTGCGCCCAGCCGTAAGTTGTTTTTCTCATGTTTCTTGTCCTTGGAATTTTTGAGATTCTTGGATATGTGGGGTTATAGTTTTCATTAAAAATGAGATTTGTTTTAGCCATGATCGCTTCAAATTTTTTTCTTTCCTGCTCTTCTCTCCAATTTCATATATATTAGATTCTCGATGCAATTTCATTATTCTCTGATACCCTGTTCATTCTTTAAATTCTATTTTCTCTTTATTTCTCCTTTTTTACCCCTTTCCCTGAGATAATTTACATACCACAAAATTTACCCTTTAAAATATACAATAGCTTTTAGTACATTCACTAGTTATGTAAACAAACATCACCATTATTTCTAATTCCAGAACATTTTCATCACACCAATAAGAAAACTCATACCCATTAGCAGTCACTCCCCAGGCCCCGACAGCCACTGGCAAACATTAGTCTACTTTCTGTATTTATTGATTTGCCTATTCTGGCTATTTTATAAAAATGAAACTGTACAATATGTGGCCTTTGTGCCTGATTTCCTTCACTTAGCATAATGTTTTCAAGGTATACTCTTGTAGCATGTATCAGTACTTCATTTCTTTTTAATATTGAATAATCCAATATATGAATATGTAATTTTGATTTATCTTTTCATAAATTGATAGACATTTGGATTGTTTCTACTTTTGGCTATTATAAATAATGCTGCCATGAACATTTGTGTACAAGTTTTTGTGTGGACATATATTTTCATTTCTCTTGGGTAGAAGACTAAGAGTAGAATTGCTGGGTCATATAGTAACTCTTATGGTTTTTTAAACTTTTGAGGCAATGCCAAGCTGTTTTCCAAAGCAGCTGCACTATTTTACATTTCTACCAGCAGGGTAGGATGGTTCCGATTTCTCCACATCCTCACTAACACTTGTTATTATCTGTCTTTTTTATTATAGCCAAACTATTTGGTGTGAAGTCATATCTAATTGTGGCTATGACTTATGTGATCTTACTGGTTAATGATCTTTAGCATGTGCTCACTTCCCATTTGCCTATCTTCTTGGAAGAAAAGTCTGTTCCAATCCTTTGTCCAGTTTTAAAAAATTGGGTTGTCTTTTTATTATATTTTAATAGTTCTTTGTAAATTCTGGATGCCAGTCTCTTATCAGATTCATGACCTGCAAACCTACTCTGTGGGTTGTATTTCACTTTCTTGATAGTATCCTTTGGAGTACAGAAGTTTTTACTTTTAATGAGATTATTTAGAGCCAATTAACATATAAATATGCATCCAATCTCACTAGAGATAAAAGATAAAGAGAAATAATATTTTTGTAACAGAAAATTGGCAAAGATAAAAATAAGAAAAAATAAATTTATTATTAGCAAAGATTTCAGTGCTCTCATAAACTCCTGGTGGGGTTTTAAACTGAACAAGTTTTCCAGAAACTATTTGGCAATGTATCTCAAAAGCCCTAACAAACAAAAACAAAATAAAACAAAAAACTCTATATCTTTTGACCCAGCAATTCCACTTCTAGAAATTTATCCCGAAGAAAAAGTTGAACAACTTTGCAAAAATGGATTTTATTACAGGAATGTTTATATAACAAGAAATTAGGAGAGTAAAGTCTAACAATAGGACATTGGTTAAATATATTATGGTAAGCCATATAATAAGATACTATGTAATTATTATGAATGATAATTAATTTTTTTACTTTTTAAAGACATTGTTTCCCAGGCTAGTCTCAGCTCCTGGCTTCAAGCAATTCTCTCACTTTGGCTTCCCTATAAATGATAATTTGCATCAAGTTTCACCACCTATCACGTCCACAAGGTCCAGATGTAACATAAATGAGGGAAAAGACTCTCTAGAAAATTCGACAGCATATGCCCCTTTTGGAGAGGGCAGTTTCTATTAATTGATGCCAAGCAAGAAAGTATATGTGTGCTGGTTGTGAGGTGGGGAGTGGGAGGTGTCTTGTGTTGTCAGATTATCCAATACTTTAAAACAAGCAGGACATTGAATTTTATGTAACATTTTCTGAATTTGAAATGCTGTCTAATGGTTAAATATTAAAAAAAAATATCAGTGGCCAAATAAAACACAGCATTTTTGAACTAGATTCAGTTCAAAGGCTGGGAACTCTAATGTACATACACATTTATTGACATAGATATCCATAACATGTTAAAATTTTAAGCACCCTGCTACAAACAATTTATATAATATCTCAATTTTGTTAAAATAAAAGCATATTTACATATATGTATAAACTCTAAACAGTGTCTAAAGGGATATAAATCAAAATGTTAATAGTGAGTAATTTTGCTTTTCGATTGTATATAGTTCTCTATTTTTGTATTTTTATACTGACCATTAATATTTTATATTCAGAAAAAAATGATATGGCTCTTTGTATCTGTGGTTATAAAGGTAAGAGTTAATAGTCTGGTTTAAAATTTTGAGAATAAACTTAAAATCAAAGTCACTAAATATATAATCTTGCACATGAAATCAGACAGACCTGAGTTCAAAATCAGTTATTACATTTATTACCTCAGTGGCCTTGGGCTTTCTCACCTTTAAAATGCCAGTGATAATACCTACCATCTCCAACTCAGACCCCATGGGTGATGTAAAAATGAATAGATAAAAACAGAATTAATATCTAAAACACTAGCTTCTTAGCATCACCAAATCTAAGTGGACAGAAGAGAGAAGGGGGCTTTTTCTACCACAGTTCAAGTCTAGAAAGGAGATAGATGCCCATCATAGAATGTAACAATGTCATGGAGGCATAATACACACAAAAAATTTGTTTTTGCTATTCTGTCTGAAGGAATGTGCATCACAGGAGACTAGGAGAATTTTCCCTTGCCACTCCTCCACTTCCAGAATCCAAAGCTCCTCTCTGCTCCATATCTCACTCCCTATCTAGCAAGAACATCCAGTGGAATGAAGCAGAGTATGGCTGACGACCCACTGCCAGAAGTAGCATCAGATGAGGTGGAATCCATATTATGTTCTTGAGAATCGTTGGGTAGGTCCTAAGTATGAGTGGAGCTCTAGGACAAATAAAATAAACTAGGGAATCTACTTCAAAAGATTGGATTTGATCCTGGAGTAAAGAAATGTATATTGTTTGAGAGTTTGCCATCCTTTACTTTCTCTTCCCACCTATCTGTACATCCAGTAAAGACATGGATTTACCAAATGAAATTCAAGTAGATGAAGAGGTACCCTAGTAAAATCAACCAATCAGCTGATATAAGGTGGGTTTTGTTTCTGCTTACAGAACCTTTTTCACCACGAAGGGCTTAACACCTGCATTCCACTATTCCTCCTACCAGCTAGTTAAATATAATAGAGGGTAAAGAAATTTTTTCAGGCCATTGTAGTACCACTGGAAACTTGCCTTAAATGATTTCAGGTACCTCCTCCTCGAGTGCCCAGTTTTAAACCCAGGGAATAATTTCATCATATCTGATCCAAGGAAATAGCAAACTCTTTCGGATATTTTAATGTAATAACCCATTTTCATTAGCTTTGCTTTCTCAATTCACAATAAAAGAAAACAAAGTGTTTTTTTCACATCTTTACTCTTTCAGTAATGTGCAACATGAACGTAATAGTGTTAAGAAGTCAGAAATAACACAGAAGCTATAGGAGATGTTTATACTTGCAAAATTTCAACAATTATCTTCTCTAGATTTCCCAAATTAGCATATTTGTTAATCAAATTAATTAAGAAGCTTTTCAAAATAAAAGCAATGTTTTAAATAAATATATTCTTTCATAACCATAGAACATTTAGTTCTGCTGGAGGTAACAAACATTACACTCAAGTACTTTATGAAGACATTAGGGTAAAAATTATCTAGATGCAATTATAAATGTACCCTAATTAGTCATTTGTTTTCGTATGTATGCTTTTCTGTGTGCATTAGGATTATATCATAGATGTTTTATAACTGGTTAGTTCTTAAATTATCACAAAGATGTTATTTGACCCACAGAATTTATATCAGCTCAATGTGATGATATGATATTGTTTGAACAATGTCTTTAAATTTAAATTTAGTACCCTAAATTACATCCAAAGCCAAGACCTCTAAGCTGCCTTACCTGTTACAGAAAATGAATGCTAGAGTCTCAGCTTGAAAGAATGAGACCTTCCTACAAATCTTGAAATTATACAACAATATTATTGTTACATCAAAATCCTAATTGCAACAGAGCTTTCAGTATGTTTCAGAGTACCACATAGGTAGGTATAAATTCACTTACGATCAGCTTTTCTAGTGAAATCATATGTTTAGTAAATGACTACAGAAAACTTTCTAAAAATTGATTTTATTTAATAAATATTTTTTAAAGTTTTCTAACTGAAGAAATGACTTTGCTAATCTTTCTAGAAATTCTGATCATCTGTTTAATCTTTCATTCACTTTTATTTCTACTGTGATTCTTAGGAATTTTTTTAATCTATATTTAATCTATCAAAACATCTATGCTTTGATAAATTTGATAAATTTACTTCCTTCAATAACAAGCTAAGCTAAGATATCTAAATTAAATGTCAAAGGCAGAGACGTAAAATTAAACACAGCGACAGGTTACGATAAGTGCTCTTTAGAATTTCAGATTAACAAAATAGTCCCAAAATGATCAAGGAATAACTCACTAAATGAATAATGCAACACAGAATAGATTTTAACAGAATTCCTCTCTGTCTCTATCACACACACACACACACACACACACACACACTCTCTCTCTCTCTCTCTCTCTCTATCTATCTCTTTCCATCTCTCTCTCTTTTCCAAAGTCATCCACACACAGGTGTTGACACATCTCAGAATTTAAAACACTGCTATTAAAGGCTTTAACTTAGATAAATTACACTAAAATACTGACATTGTGAAAATACCTATGCCCAATACGACATAGAGGGTATCATTTTGTGAACTTCTAAAACATTTAAAGAAAGAAAACAAGAATGAGAAACCAGAGTCCTTTCAAGACGGGTGAACGTGTCGATAATGCCCAGACTCACAGCTTCCCATTCTCCTCGCTACTTTCCTTCTCCTCTATGGCTTCCAGGCTGCGCTTGCTCTTGGCCTCAGCACCGCTGCTGGGAGCTTTACTCAGTCCACAGGACAAGCACGCCAGCTGGATCTGCTTCATGTTTTCTATAGCTTCATTCTTGGCATTCTTCAACAGATCTCCTTGGCCCTACAGACAGAAAAAATAGATATCAAAGAAGACAGTTATGGACCAGGCATGTGCTAAGTGACATCACTCTATGCTGAATGAGGAAACAAACTTTTCCAGGGCTTAGCCCAAGGTTCTTTTCTAATATTATTAAGAGACTTTGCTTGTTAAGCCACGTACTTCAACCTGAGTCTGACTAACTGGGTATGCAGTTGCTGACAGTCCCTTGAGATTCCTGTTGCAAGGAACCCTCCTCTTTATGTGCTGAGGACATCAACTCTCCTATCACCATGGTCTGAGACTCTGCACACTGCTGCCAATGCCTACCCCACCCAGACCTCACATTCCTAGTCTTGGGACAAACCAAGGAAAGAAGCCCTTCCTTAAAGAAGTTAAAATCTCCCCTTCTGTGTACAAGAGCTTACAAAGCAAAGTGTCTTCTGTAAAGTAAGTCACATACCTTTATGCTTGGTGAGCTGGTTTTTAATATACTGGGTTATCCTTGCAATCTGCTTGTTGTTAAATTATTAGTTACCCACATTACTTCTGCCTTTTCCATCATCCTAAAGAAGATTCCCACCTGGCAGATGGAGAAAAAGATTCTCCAGAGGCTCAGCATGTTAATCAAAACGGAAAGGAAATAAAGACAGAGGAGGAAGTAGCTTCTTCCCTCTCCTCTCCATTCTCACGAGGGCGCCTGAAAGTGTGACCTTGAAAGTAAAGGACAATATGGAAAGATATGGGGTTATGACAATTGCTGGAGCATTGTTCTACAAAGCAGAGGCTCAGAGTAAGGATAATTCACCTATTTTATGGAAGGTCATTCTATCTTGTTAATTTCATAAATGCTTTCTCCTTAGGGCATATGAAGAAACTTGCATTTTAAAAATCTTCAAATATTTTATTTCTCACAACGTAAACATACATTTGCCAATTCCGTTCTTTGTAAAAACTGCAAAATCCTTCTAATAGCAGCTTTTAACTATATGGGATGATGTTGGGCCTTGCCTAATGTTTGTGTTAAAGAAAGTTCCTCTCCAGTACATCAGTCATAGTATGGGATTTTGGAAGAAGAGTTGGAGGTGGATAGTTTTGACTTCTCATGAGGATAAATGAAATTGAGCTGGATAAGGTTAATTGACTGGCCCAAGGTCACAGCTGGTTAATAACTGAGCTGGGATTAAAGTTCAGGTATTTGGCCTCCTGGATCAGTGCTCTATTCCCTACACAATGTTTACAATCTAGTCTGAGACTAAAGACTAGAAATTAGAATCTAAAGACTCTGCCAGTGAAAGATGTATTTTCTAAAGAAAAAATATTCACTACACCAGCAGATTTTGGGGAGTCTGTTCTGAGCAGTATAGATATCATGAATGAGTCTGCTCAACAAACTTGCACATTATGCACATGTATCCCAGAACTTAAAGTAAAAAAAATGAGTGAAGTCACATCCACTTTAAAAAGTGCAACTCTTCAGTTATAACAACAGACCAATGTATGGAGTGCTTCCTCAGTGTGGGCACTATTCGTGCTTTTATACATGTTCATTCAATCATTCATTACGACATCCCTATGAGATAGGTACTTTTGCGATTCTCAATTTACTGATGAAAAAACTGAGGCCCAGAGCAATCATT
Source organism: Cebus imitator (assembly GCF_001604975.1). NCBI lineage: Eukaryota > Metazoa > Chordata > Mammalia > Primates > Cebidae > Cebus > Cebus imitator. Next base: position 640,448 of record NW_016107493.1, on the reverse strand, counting down.
CTTCTTAAAGTCATACAGCTGCTGAGTGGTAGAGCTGGAGCTTAAAGTCCAGCAGCTGGCTCAAGTCTGTGGTCTTAATCACCACCTGATAGGCATCTTTTAACGGCAAAGCGGGCGTTCAATGCAAGGCACCCTAAAGCCTCCTATTCATTGTTACCCATGGAATCAACACAGATAAAAAGAAAAGCACTGCCCATGTGACAACAGCCTGACACAATTTAGAGATAGCATCCAGAATCAGGAAGACAGGGCACAGCAAGAACACACTGGCAGGGACAAGGGTCGGAGCATCTTCCACCAATTTTTATCTGGGCCATTTTCTCTTTTGCAAAAATGATGAAAATATCCTTTGGCCTTTCTCACAGTTCTAAGACTAAAGAAAATATATTGAAGAGCTCTTTATGATTTAAATGGTCATAAGTATAGGAATCATAATGCTATAAGGTGATTTGGAAAGTGGTTAACATTATCTCTGCTACTATATATAAGTATCTTGGTACTATGTATATTTTATTAAAAATTTGACTAACATTTAAAATGCATCTACCATAGTCTGTTTTACAGAGATATGTATACTATATATGCACCACTATTTTTACAAATAGAAAGATTCCCTTTAAAATAATCTATTAGTAATGAGATTATATCCTCCTTCATTTTCAGAGTATTACTTTTTAGTGTTCCTTTTTCATTTAGTTTTGAAAGTTTCATCAAGCATTTTAAAAGCATATCAGTAGCAAAAGTAGCAACCTTCCTCATTGCAAGAGAAAAATGAAACATTCAAAAACATCATTTGATACTACTATTGCATAAAGTTCTTACACCCCCTTTCCCACAGCATGGCATGAAACATATTTTAATAATCCAGAATGTCACCTCACTGGTTCTAAGAGATGCATCCAAATGCCAGACTGTGTCATTTCTGGTAAATAGAAGTCAGTCTCTGTAGAAAACAATGGCCAATGGGAGAAAACAGTTTGTACCAGTGCTTAACTAACACAACTACATCATCTCCTGATAACCCTGGAGACAACACATACTGGCTGCACCATACAGGCAGAAAAAAATAATTAAACAATTAACTAATAAAAGCAAAAAATGAGAGGCTGTGTTGTGAAGCACGTACATGGAAACATTGATACAAACTTTTGCTTTCTCTTTTTCTATGAAAGAGGAATAGCAGTCCTTTTTCTGCTCTGTGGTTCAAAGAATCACACCCTGAATCTCATCTCTTCTTTGGGTCTTCCTAGTCAAGGCACCAGAACCAGAAAAGACATTCTGGTGAAAGTTGTAAAGAGGGTGAATTTGATTGTCAACAACCACAACCCTGGCATTTCCCTTGGAGTGCTGACTCTTTTCCCATTTTATATGTAGCAATTTTCCCTAATCATCTAGCAACCTCTTTCTCTCTACTCTGTCAGAAACACTCCCAAACTTCTCTTAACCAGCCAGCTCAGACCAGATCTTCCTCTAAACATCTTTGTCCTGTGTATCATTTCCTCCAAAACTTACTAGGTACAGCGGGTGTCCCCAACCCTGGGGCCATGGACTGATACCAGTCCCCATGACCTGTGAGGAACCAGGCTGCACAGCAGGAGGTAAGCAGTGGGTGAGTGAGCATTACTGTCTGAGCTCCGCCTCCTGTTGGATCAGTGGCCATGTTAGATTCTCATAGGGGTGTGAACCCTGTCGAGAACTGTGCATGCAAGGGATCTAGGTTGTGTGTTCTTTATGAGAATCTAATGCCTGATGATCCGAGGCTGAACAGTTTCATCCTAAAATAATTCCCCGACACCCACCATGATATTCAGATCAGTCAAGCCATTTAAAAGGATTTGTCTGTAGTATATATTTAAAGAGTAATCTAACAAGTCATTCTTAGAGAGTGTTTTAATCTTACTCTCCCTAAACAGAGGTCTTAGGGGGAGAGGAGGGAAATCAGGAGAATTCATTTTATTTGGTGATATAGAAATTGAAACACCTCTTTAAGTCTAGGGTTGTTACGGCATGGAATGAAGAATTAACGTACAAGTTGGGCACTGAACACTCAACTTGAAAAAAAAAAAATGTCAAGCTGCTGCCAGCATTTCTATACTAGTAATCTCATGGGGATTTGAAGTATCCTCTGGTTCTGGGGATCCTTCAGGGAAAAAAAATGAGAAGGATGCTTTAACCCAAAGGAAAGTAAGGGTAATAGAGAGCACCTCAGGTAGATTGATGCTGATGGGACAAGACTAACAGAAGTCCCAAGAGCAATGACCACCATTTAGGCTCCACAGCGGTTTGCCTTCTGAATGTAAGTCTCCATTGGCAGGTCCAACACATTTAGAAAGTAACATGGAATAATACAGAATCACAGAGATCATTATAGAAAATCTGAATATTAAAATGAGTAACAATTAGTGAATATTTTAAAAACAAATATTAAGCATTCCTTATCAAATCTTTCCAACTGCATTAAACTAGAAATCAGGAAATAACTTAGGCAATTTAGATTGCAAATTGGACTGTCGTACTCTGCCGTGGTTATACATCACCACAATTTTGATTGCTACTAATAAATTTACTACTGAGAAGAAATATTATCACAACACTAACAGTAGTTAACATTTATTGAACACTTAATATACTAAACATAAACCAATTTGCACACATCTCATTATATCCTAACCATAAAATAGAGAATTCTAAATGTAAATTATCTTTTAGTTATATATCTTATAACTTATCAAAAGACATTTAGGATTTCTGTTATCCTCATTTTTTACCAAGAAATGCAGTCCTCCCCCTACCACCACTGAAAATGGTTTTGGCTACAATCTGGCAGAATTATTCACGAAAGACATCCCTGGATCCTTCAACTACTTTTCCCATGAATCGCCCTATCCCTTGTGATATTAGTACACAAAAGAGCAGGAGAATATCATAACTAGTGGTCTCATCACGTGTAAAGGAAATGCGTGGGTTGTTTCAGAACACACCACAAATATTTAAAGCAGCTAACTGGGACTCTGGGAATGAGAAAACCCTCACATGTACAAAACTACCCACATAAACAAATGCAGCTCTGTCTCCACATCAACTCGTGTGGGTATTTTTGAGCCCACATTCAGTAGCAGACTGGGTTCTCTGATATTCTTTCCATGGGAGAGTCCACACCCACAGTAGAATCACCTTTGGACAGTGCTGCAGTAGAAACTGGTCACAGACACCATAATGGGATGAGTAGTTCTTTATTTGGTCCATTGGTGGACCATAGTACAGAGGGCTGTGTACAACTGCCATCTTACTAATTCAAACACCATTCTTTGGGACGCTGTCATTTAAGAGGTTTAATTCTTTGCTCTGAAGAGGTAAAAACAACTGCTACAATAACCTCCATTTTCAAAATTAAAACAACAAATCAAAAATGTTTTGGTGTCATGTCAGATTTTTTTTTTTTTAATGTTACACGCTTGGTATGTTACTGCGTTTGGAATACTGGGAGAAACTATTCAAAGATGGCCTGGAATTCTCTCTAGAATGAAAGTCTAGCTGTGTAGGGAATATAAACAAGATGTTAACAAGAGTTACAGGTACAAAGGTGTAGCCAGTAAGAAATTGCATATGAAAACTCTTAATTTTGCATGAAAATAGAAGTGTCCACTGCACTAGGTTATCAATGCTCACATTTATTTGCAACACCTCAACAACCAAATATTTCAACTGCATTCTACTTGCCATTATTATTGTTATTTTATATATACCTGAGGGACTGATTCAATAAAACCTATTTTCTTTATAAATTACCCAACCTCGGATAGTTCTTTATACCAGTGTGACAATGGACTAATACATAGGGTTTACTCAGGCAGGACTTAACAGAAGTCTTGCAGGACACATGGCAATTTTTCATTACATTCTACCATCCTGCCCAGAGCATGACATCAAGTATTCCTGTCTGTTCCTTAAATGCCAGGAGAATCCTCCTAATCACCTCCACGATTTCCCAGAACACACCCTAGGGGGCAGCACTGCACTCATTGAGAATCACCGGGCTGGATTCGTGAATACACAAATGAGCACAGACATCATCCCTGCCCCTATAGAACCTAAGTCTAGTGTGGGATACAGGTATATATAAAATAACCACAAAAATAAAGTTATATCTAACCATAAATTATGCTAAGTGCTTGAGGGAAAAGAATGTATTGCTGTGAGGACTAGGAGATTAGACAAGCCCTCCCATAGAAAGTAACAAGAGAGCAACAATGTGCAAGATGAGTAGGCATCTTCATTTTTTCCTGGCTTCTTACGATCAGTGAAACACAGTACAAGAAGTTTTTGATGCTTGCCTGGAGGAGAGGCAAGAATCCTCTTCCAGCCTTTCAGATACAGATATGCATGGTATGGAAGAGTGTTCTGGAAGGTTGCCACCTTTATGGACAGCATCAAATGGCCTAATACATTCCATTTTTCCTTATGTTTTTTTCTATTTAGGATTTATTTTGCTTCCTTGACATTTATACTGAAAGGAACACTGAAAATGGAAAACAATAAAGTGTCATTTAGTGACAGTATCATTGAGTTCTACTAAATAATGATTCTTAGTAATTATTTCAATTTTTTGAGCTGTTCAAAGGACTGCTTTTATAACTTTACAGGTGAATAAACGGACCCAAAAAAGCTTTAAAAAAATTTGCCCAGGTTCACACAAGAAATAAGTATAAAGGAAATAACTAATAATGCCAGCTTCCCAGACGGAGTTGTTTTTCTTAATCACTATATTGTTTGGTTTTGTGTGTGTGTGTGTGTGTGTGTGTGTGTGTTTTAATTTAGGTATATTACATTATATGGTATACACATGTCATTATACATATCATCAAATACATATTAGAAATGCAGAAACGAAAAACTAGCTTAAGACCTCTTTGGTTTACAAAAGAATTCCTTGATAGAACTTCATGAAAATCCCAGACATAAATACTACCTTTGTGCTGATATTTTGATTTCTGACTTTTTTCTTCAGTATGGGTACAGGGTTTAGAAGCATTTAATAATTTTAGTCTGAGCCAAATTTTCAGAAAACCAAAATACAAAAGCAATGATAGAGGATTCATGAGTGGGAGAAGTGTTGGAAAAAAATGACTGGTTTTCACTTAAAAGGTATCATTATAAGCCCTGACAGATCAGATCCAAAAAGGTTACTAAAGAATCACACTCATGACAGGCACCAGCTAAACATTTTGAAGGATGCTATTAAGGTGAGTCCTCATCAGTTAATCTCAGGGACCCTGTACTGATTTCTCCTTGCAGCACCCGTGAGCCCCCACAGCCTTCTGTATAAGATGGCAGCACACACAAGCTGAGGAATGGTACTCCAAGAGTGATGAAGGAATACATCTGAATTTAAGGATTCCTCATTTCTCACATAGAATAACAATCTAGACTCAAGACTTTGAATCATAACCATATTGCCATTCTTATAAGTGAATTTACAGCATAAGCTCCATTCTTACTGTACCTGGGCTCAAATCCTGGCTCCAAGACATATTAGCTTTTTGACCTTGGACAAGATCACTGGGTGCCTCAGTTTCCTCATCCATAGAATGGCTATAATAATTGCACTCACCTCGTAGATATTTTTGTGTGAGATTAAGAGAAATAATACATCTAAATTCTTTAGAACAATGCCTGCCATACATGGCAAACACTAATTATCATTAGCAATTATTTTTCTATTGTATAAACAGAAATAACAATGTTATAGATATGTCCATTGTCCTTTGCCTTATAAAAATGTGAGGAAACAAAAACATCTTGAAACTTAAAAAGACAAGTTGACGTCTTTTTCCGGCTGGAACCATACAGGGTGTAGAAGAGAAGAAGAAATAGATTCCTGCTGTGCCAGAAGCCCTTAAGAAAAAGTGAAGGAATTTCACAGAGCTGAGATCAAGCACCTGAAAAAGAAGTTTGCCCAAAAGATGCTTCGAAATGCAAGGAGGAAGCTTATCTATGAAAAGGCGAAGGGCTGTCACAAGGAATATAGGCAGATCTACAGAACTGAAATTCGAATGGCGAGGATGGCAAGGAAAGCTGGCAACTTCTATGTACCTGCAGAACCCAAATTGGCATTTGTCATCAGGATCAGAGGTATCAATGGTGTGAGCCCAAAGGTCCGAAAGGTGTTGCAGCTTCTTTGCCTTCGTCAAATCTTCAATGGAACCTTTGTGAAGCTCAACAAGTTAACATGCTGAAAATTGTAGAGCCATATATTGCATGGGGGTACCCAAATCTGAAGTCAGTAAATGAACTAATCTACAAGCATGGTTATGGCAAAATCCATAAGAAGCAAACTGCTTTGACAGATAATGCTTTGATTGCTTGATCTCTTGGTAAATCTCTGCCTGGAAGATCTGATTCATGAGATCTATACTGTTGGGAAACGCTTTAAAGAAGGAAATAACTTTCTGTGCCCCTTCAAATTATCTTCTCCATGAGGCGGAATAAAGAAAAAGACCACCTATTTCATAGAAGGCAGAGATGCTGGCAACAGGGAGGACCAGATCAACAGGCGTGTTTAGAAAGAACTAAGGTGTCTACCATGATTATTTTTCTAAGCTGGTCAGTTAATAAACAGTACCTGCTCTCAAATTGAAAAAAAAAAAAAAAAAGACAAGTTGACAAAGTGGAGAGAATAAACTGTGACAGAATACAAGCCAGGATTGCATTACTCATTAGTCCAATAAGAGATCCCATAATGTTTAAAATAAAAACGACAATTGCATTAATGTGGCAACTTTCCTTGAGGAATCCCAAAAGGCATCATCCTCCCTCTCAAAAGCTTATTTTCTTATTCATAATTTAGAGGCTACAACATTGTTTAGTGTCAAACATCAAAGCATTGCTCGCTATTGGAATAAAAAAATGTAAAACAGCTGTTTCATTTAAGCCAGCAGAGAAAGTAAAAATGAACTGAAATCATTTGTCACCAAACGAAATTAATGCCAAACATTATCTTTTGTGACAGACCTGTTTTATTTCTGAAGATACCATAAGATAGATTCCTACGGGGGTGCTCTGTTTAAGAAGCCATCTGTCTGCTTTGGGCAAATGACTGCAAGCCTAATCCACTTACAGAAAATGTCAACAAAATTGCTTCAACACTAGTGAGCTGAATAATGGAAAACCCCAAGCTAAACTTTAAAAATATAATTCAACTGCAGGAAGCCTTATGAATTTAGGTTGTGTGATGATACTGGTATCCTGAGAATTCTCTTGCAGTCATTTTGACAAAAGAACCATTCAATAAAATAATAGCAGTCACTGCTTGTCGGTTCCCCTGCTCTCTGCTCTTTCCTTCCCATTATTGCAATCATCTCCCTCTACGTCAACAGAACTAATAGGATAGGACAGAAGATTAATGTCAATCTTTAGCAAGGTGATGAAGGTAATTCATTGCATTTCAAATGAAATTTAGTAATAGATTGTCATTAGCACAATAAACAAACACTGTTTAAAAGTTCCAGTATCTCAGATTAATTTTCCATGTATAATAAATGACCCTGAAATCTGAATTCATACTACCTCCATGAGTGCCATAAGCCAAATACAAAAGGAACTTCTATAGAAATTTCTACCCTGGCCAACTCATGCTATTCTCATTTCAAAAAAGATCATTTATAACAGCTTGAAACACAGTGAATGGTCCAAATCCCAGAGCAAAGGCTACTGAGATAGTTATGAATATTAGTAGGATATTTTTTAAATACATTCTGGTATTTGCTTGGTAAGGTTTCACACTAAAAAGTTACTGGTCAATTGTTGCTCAAATTATTGGTTACTTGATCTGTCCAAAAAGTAATTCTGCAAACATGCCGGAACAAAAGTGCAGATACAGTAACAACAGTGTACCATAGAGTGAACTGATCACAAAAATGGCTTCAGCTTCTTCACCACATCCACAGTGCTGGATTCAGCAAATAAGTGGCTTTTCATGACATCTGGTCCCTTGTTACACAACTCCAGGGGCACAATGCACCCTGCCTTCTACGTGCATGGCAATCTCTACAGCCCAATGACAGTTGTATTACATCTGGTCTAGATATGTCCTTTTACCAAGGACATTCATTCTTTATTCTCTGCAAAATCCTAATGCTTTTAAAGAGGCTGAAATTGTCCTCTTTAATGGTGAATCATGGCATGTGTATGGCTGGCCCATCCAGTGGCCTTGTAGGCACCCATCTAGGCTGGCTTGAGTTTCAGGTTCAGTGTTAAGTGAAGTGGCCAAATAGTTATTAGCAAGATATTTCTAAAGGGGCAATTTCTTCCACCCTCCACCCAATGACTCAGTTTTTAATGAATGAGGCTAAGACAGCTATCAAATAAAACAGGCTACTTCTTAATAGCTAAATCAAGGATATGGCCAACTCAGCTTCCTCCACAATGATTGGTTTGGAGATTTGGTCACTCATGAGATATTCACTCTCAGTGCCCCAAATCCAGCAAAGCATTCATTTAAACACCAGATCAATGTTACTGCCAGGAAAGTCAAGACCTATTTTCCCTAATGTGAGACTGGCTCCAATTTCAGATTTCAGACTCAAGCCATCTATACCAACAGAACAATAGTTACACTTTTTCCTCCAACTTTTTATATTATATAAAGATTTTTCAACCCTACACAAAAGTTGAATGAGTAGCATCCATATTTCCCAATTTTTCAGATTGTGTTATGTTGGCTTGATCAATTTATCTATCCCCATCTAGCTAACAATGTATACTTCACCCTAAATATCTCAGTGTGCAAATCATGAAAATGAGGACATTCTACATAACTGCAATACTATTATTACCACCAAAGAAATTAACTTTCATTCAACAATTACATCTGATATATAGTAAATTAAATTTGTCCAGTTGTCTCAAAACATCTTTTTATTACTTTTTTTTAAAATCTAGAAGCCAATCACACATTACTAGAACCTTTGAAAATAGCAACTCAGTTACATGAAGTTAGAATAAACGCATGAGTGATGGAGGGTGTATTGGGAAACGGAACAGCAAATTCACAGCAGTAAATACCACTCACTCAGAAGACAAACATTTCCACAGTTTCACTCCTGTCGACTTTATGGAATACGCACCATTAAATCATCACATACACTGTCAAAACATTTCTTCTAAATGTCAAATACCATCATTCTTACATTCTTATTTTTAAATCAACTTTATAAGTACATATGCCTGGAAAAAATTCACCATGCATTCACTAAACCCATTCAATTTTTTGAGTGTCATGATAAAGCCTCCCTAGCCCTTCTTCCTATCCAAATTTCTTCCCAGAATATATTAATGTGAAAATCAAACTATCAGCATCTAGTGGGAGAGGACGTTCATATTCGATTCCTTAATATGTCAGTAGCTGATATTCCTTAGAACTTTGAATATGTGGACCAAAAAAAACCCCACATTTTTAAAGAAACTTTAAATTATCACCATGTAGAAATTCAGTTTATTTGACAGGCCTTATGTAATGCTGTCCACATCCACAGACCTTTGCTAAAGAAAACAGCCCCAGGCTGACCTTGAGTTGGAATGGCCTAGCTCTGAACTGTAAGAACCAACCTCCCCAGCCAAAACTGGTTGGACCACAGATTCACACATGGCCCAAGTGTGGCCAATCAGTAGCTGACCAGTGACCTATGAGATGTCCTGACACCAGGCAGTAATGACAGTAATTAGACAAACCAATTGGATTAACTCTTTCCGAGATTGGAACTGAAAAATTCAGAGTCTTAGTCATTTGTGAACAAAAAGAAGTGCTAGAAAATACAGAGGAAAGAAAGAGCAGCAGAGCTGAGCCCCTACAAGGCCACAGCACTAGACTGAAAAGCTACAATTCTTGCTCTCAAGGCAAGGAATGGGAAAATGGAAAAAATAAAAAAGATAATGCAGTCCTCTAAAGCCTGCTTTAATTGTGAAGGATCTTCTAGCCTGAGATTCCATGAGGCTGCTCGTCTGTGGCTCCTCCTCTTCCCAGGAGATGTGGTCCCTGCATTGTCACATGTAGTCTCACTTCAAGAAATCTGAATTAATCCTGCTTTATTTTAAATGAGAAATGACAGGACTGCTACAATTTTAATCACATCATTTGATTGTTTGATAACCAAGGCAAAATAGAGTTTAAACCATGTCCAGGCTAAGGCATTCAAGCTTCTTGTAAAGAAAACCAGCATCAGTCAAAAGGATACAAAGAATAGGGGTTATGGCTGATGTGTGCAGTGGGAAAAACGATTAATAAGTTATGAATTGACTTTGTGACCTTGGAAATGTCCCTAACTCCTGTGGGCAGCAGTCTCCTTTTCTACAAAACATGGGGATTTGATGAGATGTTCTTTGATTTGATCTTACAGGCTAAAAATCTATTGTTTATTAATTAGGGCTTAGGTTAAAATTGATGTTAAAATTCATCATCTAATTATTTAAAATAATAGAGACTGTCTAGTGAGAGATTAAAAAAAAAGCTATTAAAGTCCTATAATAGTGGAATAACAGGATTCCTTGGGAATACATGCAGGGATACCCAACTCTGTTGAAGATGGGGGGCAGGCGAAGGCATCCGTGAAGGCTTCCTGAGGACTCTGTAGTGAGTGATCAGCCATGTAGAATATTCCCAAACAGTCAGCAAAGGTAAAAACTGAAAAATGTGTCCATGAGTTGTTGTGACAAGGAGGTTACTGGTGACCTTGGTGAGAATGATTTAATGGAGTGTCAGGGGAAGAAGAAAGATTAAGGTTGGCTAAGAAGTGAGCAGGAGGTAAGGAAGTGGATTTGGCAAGTATCAACAATCCTGTTAAGAAGTTTGACTATGTAGGCAAGGAGAAAGAGGAAGGAGATGAGCTAGAAGAGGGCTGAAAGTCCTTTAGAAAAGCCCAACACACACACACACATACATACACACACACACGTGTAAAATATTAAAGATATTTATTTTGGGCCAAATGTGAGGACCATGACCTGTGACACAGCCTCAGGAGGTCCTGAGAACATGGCCAAGGAGGTTGAGTTACTTGATATTTTACATTTTAGAGAGATATAAGACATCAGTCAATACATGTGAAGTGTCCATTGGTTTGGTAGGGAAAGGCAAAACAGGAGACTTACAAGCTATAGGTGGATTCAGAGATTTTCTGATTGGCAATTGGTTGAAGGAGTTATTATCTAAAAACCCAGAATCAATAGAAAGGAGTGTCTGGGCTAAGATAAGTGGTGTTGGAGACCAAGGTTCATATTATGTAGATGAAGTCTTATAGGTGGCTATCCTTAGAGGCAATAGACAGCAAATGCTTCCTATTCAGATCTTTAAAAGGTACTAAGACTCTCAGCTAACCTCTTGAGGATCAGAAAAAGACCTAGAAAAGGAAGAGGACTCTCTACAGAATGTAAATTTCCCCCAAAAGAGACAGTTTTGCAGGGCCATTTAAAAATATGTCAAAGAAATACATTTTGGGGTAAAATATTTGATTTCTTTCAGGGCCTGCTATCTGTCATGTGATGCTATACTGGAGTCAGATTGAAATTTGGTATCTTATTGCTACAAAGAGTCTGCTTTGTCTGTCTTAAGATCTCTGTTTTAATTTTATGGCCCATCTTATCCTGTAATGCCCACCCAGGAACTGACTAAGCACAAGAAGACAGTAACGCCCCATAATTTCATCTTCGACCCAACAAATCAGCACTCCTTGACTCGCTGCCCCTCCCCTCCCACAAACTGTCTTTAAAAGCTCTAATCCTAGGGAGACTGATTTGAGTAACAGTAAAACTTCTGACTCCCGCACAGCTGGCTCTGTGCAAATTACCCTTTCTCTATTGCAATTCCCCTGTCTTGATAAATCACCTCTGTTTAGGTCCTGTGAAAAGAGAACCCATTAGGCGGTTACATCATCAGGTTCCCATCATGACCTGAACTAGGTTTTTGGATCTTTTTGGAATCCCCTTCCACCCGGAGGAGAGGTCCAGTCAGTTGGTTAAGGGGCTTAGAATTTTATTTTTGGTTTACAATATAAATGCAGTTAGGCTGAACTATGAGTGAAACGAAAAAGACAAAATATGAAATGGATTAACTAAAAACCTCTACTTCTAAGATTGATCATTATTCAAATTTGATCTTCATAGCATCCTAATTTTTTTTCTCCTTACTTTAGAGAGCTTTATTAGTGTGAAGTGAAAAATTTACTCAGGAAAATACAAAGTACATAAATTTAAATATGTAAGCAAATCTACCTAAACTTAAAAGTAAAAAAGCAGGGATGACTACCTCCAGGAAAATGAAGATTTTTTGCACTGTCCAGCAGGTGGCTCCCCTGCTTTGGCCTTAGGTAGGGAGTGCCTGCTGTCCACAAAAAGCTTGTGCTCCAATGATCAGAAATGGTTTATTCCTCTCCTTCCATGTAGATTTGCACTTCAGTCATTCTAAGTATATAAAAGTGACTCAAATAGATTTTAAACTTACAATGTCATCAAAAAACATTGGCGTATCCCCAACCTGTGTATATAGGCATTTAAATTAGAAGTGAACACTGTGTACACAAATTTTCAGATGGACACTATCTTTCTCAGCAAAACCTGAAACTGTCATGCCTCTTCAAAGGGAAAAAGTATATCTAGCTATTTGCTCTCACAATTTGGTGAAAGGAGAAAAAAATGGTAACATAAAAATATGTCCAATATTTCATATAATAAAAAATAGGTTTAAATAGCCATATCTCTTATATGTATAAGTATATATTTATACTTGCTGTTTGGAAAATCTTAATATATACAACTTAATCTAATATGATATAAAGCTCTCAGGTTTAAATAATTTGTTGGTATTATAAGACAAAGTTCTTTTCTCTACTTGGTAGGGGTCATTAGCATGATTTAGCATGTGGAAAATGTTACCATTATGCATTTATGATTATTCACAGTACAGAGGGTATGTGGATGGAAAGGCAACTGAAAAGGTTCACCCCATAGACACCTCCCTTTGCAGCTCTCCCATTCTGCTGTGCTACAAACTGCCTACTGACATTGGAAATAACAAGGGAGAGAGAAGGGCAAAGTTCAGGTTTTCAACTGTCAGTGTACAAAGGAACTAAGAATACACAGCACACACACACACACACACACACACACACACACACACACACACACTCATTCACTGTACCAGCTAAAACCAGCATCCCTCACCTACCAATCTGCTCAGGAAACGGCTCTACCTCGTTGTTGTTGCTGTTGCTGTCACTCTATCACACAGGCTGGAGTGCAAAGGTGCAATCATGGCTCACTGCAGCCTCACCCTCCCAAGGCTCAAGCAATTCTCCCTTCAACCTCCAAGAAGCTGGGGCTATAGGCACGTGCCACCAAACCCAGCTAATTTTTGTATTTTTTTGTAGAGACAGAGTCTCACCAGGTTGCCCAGGCTGGAGTTGAGCTCCTGAGCTCAAGGGATCTGCCTACTTGAACTTCCCAGAGTGCTGGGATTACAGGAGTGAGCCACTGCACTTGGCTTGGCTCTATCATTTTTTAACTTGCTAATGGTATGAAATAAATGTGAGCAACTAGATTTGGAATCCTCATGGCTATTAGCTCAGAGCTAAGGTCGGGATGGTTCCCTCCACATAGCCCCTCAGTGGTCCCCACAGCCCAGGCAGCAAATCATGTGAGTTCTCACTGTTTCCATCTTACCTCATTTTCTGCAAAACCTAAAGACAAAAAAAAAAAAAAAAACTGAAAAGATTAGCCACTGAGCAAAATCACCTCAGAAGGAGACATGGGCTTTTTTTATAAAGCAGGCACAGATCTATCATCATAAATGCAATTCTTGTTCAAAAAGATATCAAGACTGAGTCTTCTAGATTGTAGAGAAGTTGGAGGGTAAGCACAGAAGAGAAACAGTGTATGCAGAGACATAGAGGCAAGAATACACATGGGATATTTGGAGAATTGCAGAGGGATAGCCATGGTGGGAACAGAGGGGCTAAGTGGAAAATAATCAAAGAAATCTGAAATCTGTTGTAAGAAAACGTCCCATTTAACATGAGGGAGTAACCCCACTAGAAACAAAGAATTATATGCACTTAGACAGGATTTTAAAACTTTGTTATCCTAGAGATTTGAGAAGCTATATTCCACGAAAGAAAATATATGTTGACTAATATTTGAATACTTTATATGTCTGCTGGGTTGCTAAAGCAAAAATTTATACATATCTGTTCAGAACAAATACTGAAGCATTCAGCTCAGTTTATTAGCAGAATCCCATGGCCCTTTCTTCCCTACTCTTTAATTTTCCTTATTTATTTGTTCAAACAGCCAGGCTGACACCTGCCAGAGGATGCTTCAGTACTAGAGAGAAATCAATGGATGCTGGCAGCCGTCTCAGCTTCCTTCAAAGAGTGACCTTTAGGTGTGGCAGCCAAAGATATCTCCCACCATGACGCATTATTTTTTTATGATTCTCAGATTCAGGTTGCATGTTTTAATAACGTCATCTACTAATGTCAACTTCAAGGGTATTAAACCAACACGGCCAATTTCCTTATTCACTACCCACATATTCTTTTCTTTTTTCTCTTGTACTTGAAAAAAAAAAATGGGGATTGGTGGTACTGAAGCTGAGTTTAATTCTTTCAGCTGTGAAAAGCCCAAACATTGCTATACTATTTTAAAGTAACAGCTTCCAACACTCCTCATATCTGTAAACCACAGGTTGTTTATTTTATGTAGTCAGATATTTAAAATAAAAGGAAAAAATATAAAAATCCCCTAGTTCCTATGGACAAATTGCTTATATACACAAACATGAGCATTCCCAAAATGCAAAACCCTAATACTTATAAGACTAAGAGAAAAGGAAATCCGTCCTTGGTTTAAAACCAAGCCCATTCTTCATTTTGAAGGCCAGACTAAGATGAGATTTATACTATGGTCTGCAGCCAAAAGTGGACTATTTGGGGATATATATATATATATATATAACTTCTGTTCTCTAAGGAATTAAGCTAAGGGCTCTCTTTCTTGACTTCACAGCTCTGGCACAACACTAGAGCCCAGACAGAGTTCTATGTTAAAACCTGCAGTGATGGCAGAAACATTCTGTATCTCTGTGGTCCATTATGGTAGTCACTAGCCACATGTGGCTACTGAGCACTTGAAATGTGACGAATGTCCCTGAAGAATGGAATATCTAATTTTATTTCATTGTAATTATTTTATATTACTTAAAATAGCACACCTATGGCTAGTGCTTTCTATATTGGACAGCACAGGCTAAAAGGTGCCAAACTTCAGCAAGAAAATGAATTAAATAAAATTATTTTTCATTCTCTCTAGCTTTTTTCCAGAGGCATTACTTGCCACAATTACAATTAAATAACTAATTATGGCTTGTACTTTGTACTGTCTGTATCTCCCTTAAGAACATAAACTCTGAATGCAGTAGCTCCTTCTATCATGTTCATAGAGGCACTCAGGAGTTAGCATAAGGCCCAGTCAAAGCAAGGCTCCAAAGTGTTTGTTGAATGAAAAAATAAATTGGATGCCACTGAATACCTACTCTCCTCAGCCTAGAATTTCCAGGGACCATGACTACTTATCACACAAAAACCTCATTTTCCAACTTCTTAATTCTGGCAAGGAATAGTTAATTTACCCAAAAATTAGCCCATTCTTTTATAACTAGTACATTGCCCCCAACCTTTTATGCAGGCCCATTTTAACAAAAATCTTCTGGAGAAAACTATCAAAAGACTGACCATCATGCTAATTACTAATTTCAAGGTCAGAGGGAATTATTATTATAATTATTTTAATTACATTATATTATGACAGGTATATCTGGGGGAGGCAGAAGCCAGTGGAGTAACAATGTGTATATTTGTTGAGAGATAAGCTAGTGAAATCCTAATCACACTAGTTAAGGAGACTGTCCTATCTGCCCGCATAAAGAACATTAAGAACGAGTCATGTGGCCATGGGCACCCCACTTTACATAAAAATGCATTCTAATTAAATTACATCTTTCTGCCAAAGATTCGGAGAAACTGTGGAGTTTTAAGTTTGTTTCCTCATGAGTTTTGCACTAGGAGACTCAAACTTTAGCTTTCACTCTTTCTCCTCCTGGGTCCCTGTATTAGTCTGCTAGGGCTGCCGTGACAAAGCACCATAGACTGGGTGGCTTAAGCCAGAGTCCCCAACTTTTTTGGCACCAAGGACTGGTGTCATGGAATTCAATTTTTCCATGGACTAGGGGGCTGGAGAGGGGTGCATGGTTTCAGGATGAAACTATTCCGCCTCAGATCATCAGGCATTAGCTAGATTCTCATGAGTATGCAACCTAGATTCCTCAGGTGCACAGCTCACAATTGGGTTCCCATTCCTATGAGAATCTAATGCTGCTGCTGATCTGACAGGAGGCAGGTTCAGGCAGTAATGCTGCTGTGCAGCCTGGTTCCTAACAGGTCATGGAGTGAGGGTTACAGAACCCTAGCTTAAGCAACAGAAATTTATTTCTGACAATTCTAAAAGCTAAAAGTCCCATATCAAAGTGTTGACAGGGTTGGTTTCTTCTGAGACCCCACTTCTTGGCTTACAGAGATGGCCGTCTTTTCCCTATATCTTCACATGGTCTTCTTTCTGTACCTGTCTAAGTCTAAATTTCCTCTTCTTCTAAGGACACCATCATATTGGATTATCCTCCCCGCCACCAATTACCTCATTTTAATTTAGTTACCTCTTTAAAGGTCCTATCTTAGAATACAACCACATTCTGTGGTACTGGGGGTTTAAGATTTCAACATACAAATTTGTAGAGGGGACTCCATCAAGTCCATAACAGTTAATCCCTCCCAATATTCCAAGGTCTGTTGCAAGTCGACTTGTTATCTACAGTCAACCACACGAGAAACCTCTGTATTTAAAATTGGGGGATAGTTTGCCCATTGTAACATGAATAACAAGCCCTCCCCTGCCCATCTGAAGATCAGCATCTATCTCTCTGCATTTATATATTTACAAGTTTAGGAGTTTAATTGTTATTATGAAGTGTGGATTTACCATTGTTATTGAGCTTTTTCATTCACTGTATATGAAACAGCTGTGTACCAGGTGGGGCAGTCTTGTCAGACCGTGGACAAGGATTCCAGGTCCACACTGCCTGGGTTTCAATCATGGCACTGCCACTCATTAGCTATTACCTAACCTTTCTGTCCCTTGGTTTTCTCCTGTATAAAATGGACATCATAATAGCACATACATGGTTGTTATTATAATTTAATGATTTAATAGGTACAAAACACTTAGAACGCTCTCTAGAGAGAATACATATTTTATACCTATGTGATTATTTGTTGTTGTTATAGTGTATTTTACATTTTAAAAATATATTTTAAAACTGGAACAGATTCATCAGTTCCAATCAGTCATATGCTTGATTCTAGCTTTATGGTGAATATTCTGATCTTCTCTAAAGTGTCCCATTTCTTTCTGGTACACCCAATTTGTTTTATAATAATTCTCTCATTTATTGAATAGAAATAATGATGATCTCAATATGAGAGGCTTATTCCAAAAGTACAACTGAGACCAAAGGGTTTGCCAGTTTGTAACATAAGTGAATACTGGAAAGGGGAGCATTTTCTAAAAGCATTTTTATATATTTATGGCACTAGATATCTGATGAGTTCTTGGTAAATATTTAAAGATTGACAGTGATGAAGACTGTGATGATTCACAAAGGAAGGAAGACACTCAAAGATAAAAGTAACCCAGGTTTTAAGAAAAGATC
Organism: Cebus imitator; assembly: GCF_001604975.1. Taxonomy (NCBI): domain Eukaryota; kingdom Metazoa; phylum Chordata; class Mammalia; order Primates; family Cebidae; genus Cebus; species Cebus imitator. The sequence goes on along the minus strand of NW_016107493.1, from coordinate 622,639 downwards.
ATATACAAAATCTAAAGTTCACTCACTTTGATTGTTCATAACTGAACCATGCTGGAAAAAGACAATAAACCTAAAGAGAATTAAATTGTCTTTTTTTAATCCTCTTATGAGTAACCAAAGGCAACAGTGGCCAACATCTTCTTGCACTGGGATAACTGTTAATATTTTTTGTAGATTTAAATTTATATAATTCAATTCATCAATCATGTCTTGAGCACATTTTGTATGCTTCTTCTACAGTAACAAAAAAAAAATTAAACATAGGCACTAGAATTATAAAATGTAGAATAGGGCCACAAAAAATTTTTTATAATATATACTCAGGATATCTGTGTACGTATGTGCACAGATGCCTATATACAGGAAAAATTGAGGAAAATGGCTGAAAAGAGCTGAAGCACTGATCTAGAAACCTGTTCAATTCTATCAAATAACCCTGAGAACAGTCACCAGTTGCCTGACAGTGAAAAGATGGCCACCAGAAGGAAGAGAAAATTAAAGGTGGGCACTGGTCCTATTGAGAGAAAAAGCCAAAAGCAAATTACCAGTCCAGTGCATATGGGAGCCTGCCTGTATTCTGAAAAGATGGAGTGCTCTGGTAGGAAAAGATGAAACTGAATAAAAGAGTAGGCCAGGGACTTTAAATTATACAACAGAGCTGTAATAACCAAAACCGTACAGTGCTGGCATAAAAACAGACACATCGACCAATGGAACAGAATAGAGAACCTAGAAACAAATCCACACATCTACAGTAAACTCATTTTTGACAAAAGTGCCATGAACATACAGTGGGGAAGAGTCACTCCTCAATAACAGTGCTGGGAAAACTGGATATCCATATGCAAAAGAATGAAACTAGACCCCTATCTCTCATCAAATCAAAATGAATTAACGACTTAAATTTAAGACCTCAAACTATGAAACTACTACAAGAAAACATTGAGGAAACCCTCCAAAACATTTGTCTGGACAAATGTGTCTCGAGCAGTACCCAACAAGCATAGGCAACCAAAGCAAAACTGACAAATGAATTCACATCAAGTTAAAAAGTTTCTACATAGCAAAGGCAACAACCCACAAAGTGAAGAGGCAACCCACATAATGGAAGAAAATATTTGCAAACTACCTATCTGACAAGAGATTAATAATCAGAACACATAAGAAACTCAAACAACTTTAGAGGAAAAACTCTAATAACCTTATTAAAAACTGGGCAAAAGATCTGAATAGACATTTCTCAAAAGAAGACAAACGGCAAAAAGCATATGAAAAGGTAACAACACTGATCATCAGAGAAATGCAAATCAAAACTACAATGACATATCATATTACCCCAGTTAAAATGATTTATATTCAAAAGACAGGTAGTAAAAAATGCTGGCAAAGATATGGAGAAAAGGGAACCCTCATACACTGTTGGTGGGAATGTAAATTAGTACAGCCACTATGGAGAACAATTTGGAGCTTCCTCAAAAAACTAAAAATAGAGCTACCATACAATCCAGCAATCTCACTTGTGGGTATATATTAAAAAGAAAGGAAATGAGTATATCAAAGAGTTACCTTCACTCTCAGGTTTATTGCAGCAGCACTATTCACAATAGCCAAGATTTGGAAGCAACCTAAGTGTCCATCAGCACATGAATGGATAAAGAAAATGTGGTACATATATACAATGGAATACTATTCAGCCATAAAAAAAGATTGAGATCCTGTCATTTGCAAATCATGGATGGAACTAGAGGTCATTATGTTAAGTTAAATAAGCTAGGCACAGAAAAACAAACTTCACATGTTCAAACTCATTTGTGGGAGCTAAAAATGGAAAGAATTGAACTCATGGACATAGAGAATAGAAGAAGGATGGTTACTAGAGGCTGGGAAGAATAGTGGGGTTGAGGGGAGATGAGGATGGTTAATGGGTACAAAAAAAGTTAGAATGAATAAGACTAAGTATTTGATAGTACAACATAGCGACCATGGTCAGTAATAATTGTATATTTTTTAATAACTAAAAGAGTATAATTGGTTTATTTGAAATACAAAGGATAAATCCTTGAGGGGATGCATACCTAATTTTCTGTGATGTGATTATTATGCATTGTATGCCTGTACCAAAACATCTTATGTAATGCACAAGTATATACACCTACGTACCCACAAAAATTAATTTTTTTAAAGAGTAGACCAGGAAAAATGAAACTTCCCAGAGGCCGAAGCAGGAAAAAGAGGACAAAATTTCAACCCCATGAGAAAGTGGAGCTGCCAAGAATTGCAGAAACACCCATCTTCCCAAATGTCACATAGGCATCCAATGGTGACATTGGACACAACATCCATCCAATATAAAGAACAAGCTTTGGGACACAGGCATCAACAGTGACCTTGGACTCATGACTGTGGATATTAAGAAAAGGTTTTGGAGTCACACAGATCAAGATGTGCATCCATCCTCACTGCTTTCTAGTTAGTCGCATCATCTTGAACAAATTGCAGAGCATCTGTAATCCTCTGTTTTCTCATCTAAATCTTAGCACGGTGCTAAGGCACAGTCCCCACCCCGAAGGAGCTGGATTTTGTATGAGAAAAAGGCATCGAGACACATCATTATAATTTAGTGAGTCAGGGTGGTAGGCATGGGAATAAAATTGTGTATAAGCTACAGATCTGGCACTAAACAGGAGGTAATTTGGTTTTGATGAGAATCGGGGGATGAGGGGTATGGAGGGACAAGAGCAGGGAAGGCTTCCCTAGAAAGGCGATGGATAACACTAGTGCTGGATCTCAGAGATGAAGTGGAGCTGGTGGGTGACTGAGGAGGGAGGGAAAGAACATCACAGTTGGCAGGAACAGTAGTGCGAAGGCATGGAATCCCAAAGCTGTCTGATATTTCCAGGAAACAGAACTACAGGCATGGAGAATATAAAATGTGAAGAGATCAGAGGTAAGCAAAGGCCCCATCACAGAGGATGGGGCAAAGAACTTGGCATTTTTTTCTTAAAGCTGACAGACTAACATCAAATCATTTTTCTCACTCAAGTCTTGGGTTCTTAAAAAGATTTATTTATTTTTAATTCTCTTAAATGAATTTAGAGCATTCTTGAGAAGATTAAATGAATTTAACTAAATTTTCTCACAAAAGAAGGGTGTATTAGACTTGAAAAGAGGACTGGATATTATTTTCCAAATGTCTACAGTTTCTACTGTCAAGTTACAAACTGAATCAAGTACATTTGGGTCAAAACCAATCAAAGTTAAGATCTAGCTCAGTTACAATTGACATTTTCCTCATCTGATGTATGTAATACTCTGGATTCTTGGGCTTCTCTACTGTGCTTCAATACACAAATAATGATAGTTTCACAAGAAAACACACTACTGCATATGAATCCTTTTGAAATGACTGAAAATGTATTTAATGTAAACCTTAGGGAAAATCACTATATTAGACAATAATTATAATTAATGTAATAATAATTAGAGGCACTCAAAACTTCATGGAGAACAAAAGGCTGGAGCTAGAAAAATGCTTAGCCTGACAACTTCATGGTAACCACATGACAAATCCAGAGGGCATTATTCACATACATTCAGTGGGAATGGCACCCCTATGGTTGTGCACTGCACAACTGATAGAGTAGTATGCAGCAGCTGTGGCCAATTCAGGGATTAGACTGTTAAACCTTATGCAGCAAAAAAGAAATGACAGACAAACTGGTATAGAAATGTCTAATCAAAAGCTCCAGGAAGATAATTCTGGTTGTGCTGATGTTTAACTTCAATGAAATTCATAAAGTTTCATGTAATCAATTTTCAAGGCTCCTGTAGTTCAGAGATCTCTATGAAAACTCTTCCTGGGTATCTTTGACAAAACAGCCAAAGGACCTGACCTTCCCAGGAGCTGTTTAAAGAGTAAGGACAGTAGTAATCACTTTATTATTTGCTTCTCTCTTTCTTTCTCTCTCTCCTTCTCTCTCACTCTCTCTCTCTCTTTCTCTTCTCTCTCTCTCTCTGACCAGAGGAGAATCTCTAGAATAAAATTATACTTCCTGAGATGAGCCCAGCAATTTTTAAGGTGGTGGTTATTAAGAAGAGAATGAATGATTATCATTGATGAAACCGTGATTTAGTAGCAAAGACTGTATTTTCCAGAATTTAAAATTGTAATTTCCATTTTGATAGCATTTATAATTATTATATTGCTTACACCTTTTTATGTTTTTCATAAGAACAGCTGAAAATATATTTAATAACGAAACCTCCAAGGAAAATTTCATTCCTCTATTATTGTTATTGTCACATCTACATGTATTATTACAGAGCTTACAATAATCAAGGCTTAAAAAGTGAATTGTTTAATATAAGAAACAAGAGCCTATGATATAATACATACACAAACACACACTATATATACATATAATTGTTCCTTTCAATGGCATTCTTCCTCTCCCAGGCTAAAATATACTGCTATTGATAAAAGAGAACAGGAAGGAAGTTGCTGGCTTTTTCCTTCTCTAGTTTCAGAGTACATGTAAAGACTCCATGGGCTGACTCAGAGAATACACAATATACATTGTTAAGAAGCTTCAGTCTCACTTACCCAGATTTAATACTAGGACACAGTTACCACTAAAACGTACTTCTAATATATGAGACTTTACATGCTAGCTTTGTTTTTTAGCAGTCTTAGATATCTGTTTCTTGGTTGATAGCAAACCCACAATAAACAAGAACCTGCTTCCTGCAATATGTGTGGTAAGTGTGGTGAGCCATCTGGAAGGTAAGGGAATGAGGAAGCGGTGTGTAACCATCCATGATTTCACCAGCAAATAAACTGTATGTAACTCTCAAGTATCTATAGGACTGTTTCAGCGTAGGTTCAAATTGTGCCCATCCAAGCAGCTTGGAGAAATAAACTTCTGTTGCAATAATGTACCACCAGAGAACATGAGTAGTTCTAACACACGTAACCTTCTTTTTCTATATATCTTTTCTTACAAAAAAGTAAAGCCCAATTAAATCTGAAAAAACAAACAAACAAACAGAAAATGACAGTGAGTGAGACAGACCCATTTTCTGACCCAAGTAAATCAAAATTTGTTGTTGAAACCCAAGTTATACTTTCAGAGCATCCAGTATATTTTAAATTTATATGAAAAATACATCTCTTAACTCATGCTTAAGAAAGGGAGTTCAACTTTCTGAGACTAGATTTGTTTGTAATTGATAAGGAACTTGGACCCAAGAAAAGGATAATTCCCAGGCAACAAATTCATGAACCAATTTTATTCTAGTTGTTTCATAATGCTGAGTAGCAAACAACTGAGAGATCCAGAATATTCTAGTTGATTAAGGAATACTTCCAAGAGATTCGAATTGGAATATTTTTTCCCTGGAATACACTGTAAAGCAATTTAAGAACTTTCCATCCCTGAGTACAATTGACTCAAAAATCCATTGAGAATAGTTATCTTTTAAATAAACACTCAAAAGACTTTAGCTATTTTTAGAACACATAGCTTCGTCCTGGCAGATTTACAAATCCCATTATGAAGGGTTAGTGTATTTCACTGCATAGAAAAGGATTCTCTTCTTCGAATCTGAAACTCTGGAGTCTCTACATAATGATTTGTTAACCTTTCCATAATATTATTCAATGATGCAAAAGTCTAATATTTAATTCCAAGTCATGGTTCTGTGAGAGTCTTTTCCTTCCAGAAGTTACCTTTTTTTAAAGCATTAATATAATTATGATAATGATCCACATTTCTTGTCTTATTCAAATAGTTCTCTGAAGAGTTATATGTAAATTTTTATGAATCTAAATTTATTTTTAAAACTCCGGAGTGATGTTTTCCAAAGAATCTATAATTATTCTCATAAAGGCATGAATTTTTCCTTAAAGGGAAAATTCAGTTATTAGTTATTCTGCATTGGTAGACAGGTATCTTCACTTACCACAAATACTAAAAGTATCAATAATGTATGGAGAGTAATTAACAATACAAAATCATATTTTTAAGCGGGAAATAAGGAGAAAAAAAAGATTTATCCTCCTGGCCATTACTATGCATATGTAATCTCATATCTGATGTATCTTTGAGCATATTGTATCTACTTGAAATAAGAAATGTTTAATTAAATTGGAAAATAACCACTTATGACTTGAGAGTAACTTTCCTGCTGCTCCATAATTTAGATCTTTTCAATATGACTTTTAAAAAGTAGCATCTAATTTCATTATACTCAACCTAAATTATCCTTTAGTTTTTACATTTACATATATGCAGGTACACATATACATACATTTTATATATACACTTGTATAAATGTATATTTATATGTATCTCTTTTTATATATTTAGTAAGTATATTTTTATATATATTTATGTGTATATATTTTATATATTTAATATATATATATATATATATATATGAGATATGGTTTGGCTGTGTCCTCACCCAAATCTCCCTTGAATTGTAATAATTCCCATGTGTCAAAAACAGGTCCAAGTGGAAATAATTGAATCATGCTGTGGTTGCCCCCATACTGTTCTAGTGGGAGTCAATAAGTCTCACAAGACCTGATGGTTTTATAAATGGAAGTTCCCCTGCACAATCTCTTTCTCGCCCAGGTAAGAAATCCCTTTGCTCTTTCTTAGTCTTCTGCCGTGATTGTGAGGCCTCCCCAGCCATGTGGAACTGTGAGTCCATTAAACCTATTTCTTTTATAAAGTCTCGGGTGTATCTTTATTAGCAGCATTAGAACAGACTAATACGCTATATAAATGCATAATTGACAATGTTAAACTTTATCTGAGCCCTGTGTTACAGGAAATCAGGGATGGTTAAGAAATCCCCCCATCCTTCTGTGTTCCTTGAAAGACTCCTCTTCATCATAGAACTTAGCTAAAGCTCATGGAAGCTCCCTTGTTAACCTGTGGCAAGGCCAAACATAGACCTTTCAGAATCTCTTTCTTACCTCATAAATGATTGGCCAAACTGTTTGTATCTACTAACAAATCTGGACAAAATATTAATATCTGCTACCTGGACTTGGCCAAACTTTAATTAGGCTTATTTCTTCCCCTTAGGCCCCTGAACTTTGACCCACTCTCAGCCTGAGTCAGCACACAGCCTCTCCTTAATGGCCTCTTACAAGAAAATGCTTCTTTCTGACCTTCTTGGCCCTTCCCTACCAAAAAAAATCCTTTCTACCTGAGCTTTCAAATGCGTACAGGTCTTAAGGTAGGGGCATTCTCTCTGTTACAATAATTCCCCTATCAGAGTAGTTTCCTCTCCTTATTGTGATAATTCTTTTGAACAGATTCTCTATCTAAGTTCAGATTTGATTTGATTTTACAGTGTGTGTATGTACCATATATATATACATGTGTGTACCATATGTATGTGTGTATCGTATGTATATGGTACACACACACAAACACACACACACAGACACATATTCAGAGAAGTGAACTCATTTTGCTCTGATTTGGGTTAACAATAAGGAAATTAGATAGATGTAGCCCATTTTTGTCTTCCTTGAGTAACAACATCAGAAAAGGAGCTTGTAAATGTAAAACCTACAAGAGCTGTAAGAAACCAGAATGAAACCGTTTGGTTTACTTTCCACTTATATCACTGTAAGAAATAGTTAATGCAGAGTTAAGACATCAAATTCACTTAAGCTACAACTCACCTTAGGCTAAAACTCTGTNTTTTGGACTAGGAACTAGACTGGCAAAGCCAATCTGAAAACATAAATGTCCATCATAGAATCTGCATTGTGGGTAATCTGCACAAGAACAATTGAAAATTTTCTCTAAATAAAATTTTCCTGAAAGAAAAGTAAGACCTTCAATAACTTCACTAGTTGGAGCCAAGTCCTCTGGTCTATGATGCATCTATTCATTAGGATCATGCCACTTTTGAATTATTCAAATTCATTATAAAATGCAGCTTTCATCTGAAAAAAAAAGTGTACCTCCAAGAGATGCTAAATTTAGTTCTACTGGAGATAAAGTGAAGTGGTGTGTGCTTCCATAATCATGTCAACAGCCTGGCTTTTATCTCTGCTAAACTCCTGGGCAGCACAGCTGGGATGCAGTCACCCAAGGCAGAAATCTGGAGACCATGTAACCCGTCTGCCTATTGCTAAGAAGCACTGACATTCTATTTGAACTGTCCTATATTGTTGGATAAGAGCTGTTTGAAATAATGTTTTAAACTTGTGGCTTTTTTTATTATAGATGCACCAATTATACTTACAAAAATTTACCCTTTTATCTAACACTAACACTAATACTCTATATTATATAACTCTCTCTCTCTCTCTCTCTCTCTCTCTCTGCATCTTTTCAGCTTTAAATTGTAGAAATCACTCAAAAACCAACCTTATAACATCCTCCTCTGCAACTATAAGCTGTCAAATGGATTTTATGAATACACATGGTTATAAAAGCTTGCCGTAGATTGTATATTAGAAGGTAGATGATTAAATTCATTTGGAATTAATATGGCCAGATTTGATATAATAACAAATTAGCCATAATGCTAATGAGTGGTAATTAAATGAGCCAGGCAGAAATTTTAGAACTCCCCAGACCATGTTGAAGAGATCCTGCACGTCTTTATTTTGATTTGTTTTCTTTTCACCATTATTTTCAGATTATTTTGGCAACCACACTCAAGTATCAAGATACAGGGCAGGGTTTTGGAACCTATGAAAGGCTAGAATATCTACTCACTGCCCAACTGGTACTTCCTCGTAGAAGACTTCCCTGACCTCTCCCATTAGGTCAAATCCCATTGCGCACTCTCATAATGCCATGCACTTTTTAAAGACACCCATCATAAGAACAAATTTAAGACATACTGCGTGATTGTTAAATGATTGCTTCCCCCACTAGACTTTCAGCTCTGAGACCAGAAGGTCACATTTTTATTCACCAACACATCCCAAGCACAAAGCCTGTCACCTAGTAAAGATGTAACAGATATATTTGTTGAATTAATAAATTTGGTTTCACCACAAATAAAACAAAAATGTGTTAAATTATGATTTGCTAATTTATGGATTAGAAGCCTCATTTATACATTGTACTTCCTTATTTATAAATGTTGATGTGAAAATAAACAAAGTCACCTTCTTGAGGTGGGAGAGAAGAGTCTTTATTTTGCACTCATTAGCCAAACAATAACAAGATTCTACAAATGTAGCTAGGAGTATATGTTCAAATACCTAGTCCAAGGATAAATCTATCAAACTTAATTTATAACCCCCAGATAAATGCTATGCCTTCTAAATATATACTCTATACTTCATAAGGCCTAATATTTTCTTTTGTTTATAAAAATAATGGTACTGGCACATGAGAATCAAGCTGTTTTTTTAGAAGTGATCCATCCATTCTCTCCTTCTGCCACCCACCTTATTCCTGGTAGTCAATGACATGCATTGTAAAGCAGCTGGCTAAGATCCCAAGTGAGTTTAGAGCTTACTAGGTTGAGTGAGACTAAACTAGCTGCCACTTGAATAAGGCCCTCAGTTTTGGCTTCACCCCTACTTTGCTCCACCCAGTTGCATTCACCAAATGTTTCTGGCATGACTGTTACCATAACTGCTTGCCAAAATTCCAACATTATTTTTAAACATTTAATAGACAAAAAATAAAATAAATACAACAAAATGAAAATTTAAAAAGTAAATGTTTCCTAGAGAACACACAAAATAGATTCTCCTCTAACACCTCAGTTGATAAAAGACAGATTGTGGGTCTGAAAAGTAGAATTGTGGTTGTGAGCCAGGCACGGTGGCTCACGCCTGTAATCCCAGCACTTTGGGAGGCCGAGGCGGGTGGATCACGAGGTCAAGAGATCGAGACCATCCTGGTCAACATGGTGAAACCCCGTCTCTACTAAAAATACAGAAAATCAGCTGGGCATGGTGGTGCATGCCTGTAATCCCAGCTACACAGGAGGCTGAGACAGGAGAATTGCCTGAACCCGGGAGGCGGAGGTTGCAGCAAGCCGAGATGGCGCCATTGCACTCCAGCCTGGGTAACAAGAGCAAAACTCAGTCTCAAAAAAAAAAAAAAAAAAAAGAATTTTGGTTGTGAAGGAGTGGGCATGCAGAAGGAATATGAAAGGGAGGATAGCCTTTGTAAAGTTTTTGCTAGAGGCATGGTTCCCATCAAGACATGGCAGCTAGCAATATCCACACTAAAAGCCAATGAACAGCAAAGCTATCCAAGAGAAACAAGAGGAGGCTGACTGAGCTCTCAGGGGTCCTCGGTCTGGTCTTCTGATTTGGTATTTTTGTTGTTGTTTTGCTTTGCTTTCGTGATCCCAGTGGTATCTGTCCAAGGACTCAACTGTATCCATTCACTCAGGGGTGATCAGGGCCTGGGAAGCTGATTCATGCTAACCAAGCTCATAGGAGATGGACCAGTAAAAAAGGAAGTTAACTGATTTACCTACAAAGAGAAATGTGACTACTGGGCAGATGGAACTAGTTATGTCACTTGGTCAATCCATTCTAGTTCCCACTAGAAAAGTATACCTGGGAAACTAGATCGAGAAAAGAGAGTTGTTTTGTAAATATAGTGTAATAAATAAATTGTTCTCAAGCCACACTCTCGCAGTAGCTTTCTGCACTGTAAGCATATACTGTCAAGGAGACTGAAATATTCATGCTAGATGGACAGGACACTCACTCCCTTAGCTCAAGTAAAATAATAAATATAAACCACTTTAGTAGTATACTTGATACACAGAAAGTGCTTAGTTAATACAAACCATTATTATTATGGTGCTGTAAGTATTTTGACAATATAGCACAGTGGGATGACAACGTGGCCTTCAGAGTTAAATCCTTGCTCCATTACTCATTTCCTATATGCCAATGGGATGGTTCCTAACCTCTTGAGCTTCAGTTCCCCTATCTGTAAAAGGGGTATAATAAGAGAAACTTTACAGGGTTGTCCTTAAAAATCATTAAAATGTTGTGTGAAAATCACTTGATTATTGTAAGCATCGAATGTTCATTTTTAATAATAAAAATAACAAACACTCACATAACACTTTGTATATGCCAGACACTGCTTTATATGTATTTACTCATTTAGTCCTCACTGTAGCGCTATGAGGCGGGGACAGCTGAAGAACCTTCACCGATAGATTGTATTTACCAATATCCGCTCCTCTTCCCCAAGAAGGTTTACATTTGTCCCACTCCACTGAAATCATATTTGACTGTGAAACGGGAGTGGGACATGTGACTCTACTGGGCAGAAGCTTTTAAAGCCCATTTTTGCATCCCTACCTCTGGGATTGTAAAAGTGATAAAATGTTTATTAATTATATTTCTTTAATATTATTTTTACATATCTCTACTTGATACTTCTCCAGCCTGCTGAAATTGATTTTTTCATAAAACTTTTAAAAACATAATGTAATAAAATTTAGTTTCTTAAAATAGCCAACAGGACAAGCTAGAAAATTAAAATTTAGAAAAGCTCACTAAAATGCTCCTCTTGGGTTCTTTCTAATTTCAGTTTTATAGATGTGACAACCTTTACATTGCAGTTCTTTTTCTGCTTAAAAAGTCAAATCACTCTGCACAGAGTCCAAGACTTTAAACAAATTCCACCTCATTGCAAACAGCCTTTTTTATCAGTGATATAGGGTAAGTCCCAAAAGATCTTCAGAACTCTAATGAGTGAAGCACTTCCAAAATTACTAATAATTTATTAGAATATGTTGGCTATGTAAGTGAAGTTGTAGTATCCCTTTCTGAAAGCCTTAAAGAACAGGGAAATTTTCCATTGTGAGAGTTTAATATTATGTTAACAACCAAATGTCTATAATTTGAATGTTTGTGTCCTTTCTGAACTTAATCCCCAATGCAACAATATCAAGAAGTAGGACCTTTAGGAGGTGATTACTGCCTTACAAAAAGGCTGGCAGGAACTACCTAGGCCCTTTTGCCCTCTTTTGCCTTTCTTTCCCTTCCGCCTTTTGAGGAGACACCATTCCTCCTCTCAGAAGGACAAAGCAAGAAGTCACTATCTCGGAAGGAGAGACTGTGCTCTCACCAGACACCAAACCTACTCCTGCTTTGATCTTGGACTTTCCAGCCTCAAGAATTGTGAGAAATAAATCTCTATTGTTTATAAATTACCCAGTATCATGTATTTTATTATATCAGCACAAACAGAATAAGACACAAAACTCATTTTTGAAGGACATCATGGAGAAGAAACAGAGCGATAGGTCTGTTAACATGTGAAGATGGAATAGAATGGAGTTATTTTGGTCCAAGGCTTGTCTTGAAAAGGTACTGATGACTGAGTCATCCTATCATCCCAAATAAACACAGTGGCTATGTAAGGAGACCAGTCTTGTGAACAACAGTGAAAAAGAAAGAAAGGGAGAGGAAATTGACTATTACAGTTGGATATAGACATATGGCAAAAGTGTGGAAAAATGCAAAAGATATACTAAGTAGGCCCCTATACTGGACCCATGTAAGTGCTAGAATATGAATTAAAGAAAAACACAAGTATGGGGTCTTCCAGAAACACCTTGATTTCAGTTTCCCTGCAAAATACTAAGTCCCTATCAATGGAACAATTTGGACACTGTAATCATTATTCTTATGCATTATATCATAGAGCTAGTCACGTTTCTTTCTGCAATTTTTTCTCCAGCTTCCCTGTCATTTTTAGTATCAGATAAATATAATACTGAACTGCAAAAAACACTAAGCAATTTATTTTTCAGTCTGAGCTCAATTTACTCTAAATCCAGTGCTCCTTTGCACCACTCCATGCTGCCAATCCCCCATCTTTCTGAGGATACATTTCTCATTTTTTTCCAGATCCTTCCTTACTTACTGGAAATTACACTGGAATTAAATATTTTTTAGAAATATAAGCCAAAATATTTAACCAGTATTGGTTAATTCCCACTTTCTCTCCCTAGATAGTGAAGAATACTTGTCTAAATCATGAATAAGGAAACTTTTTCAGTAGGCAATGCACAATTGTATAGGTAATTCATGCCAAAGCCTCCTAATTCAGTGATTATGTCTTTCCAGGATGGTTATTAATCATTCAACCAACTGTAAGCAATGTAAACTGAATCTAAGTGAACTTACAAACAAAAACATTTATTAAAAGATTTTGAGGATCTCTGAAAATCAATAGCAAGGCTGGAGAATCAAGTAGGAACTGTTTCAGCTCTAAGCGACAAGAGCTAACGGAAGAATTGTATAGAGAAAGATGTCTTCTCAGACCAGCACCACTGGAATAAAAAGTCTCCAACAGAGCTCTGGCTCTTATTCTCTCAGCTAATAATTCAAATTCAAAGGAGGTCATTTGTCCAGCAAAAAAACAAAGCCAAAACACCAGATTAACAGGCCCCAAACTCAATGGAGGAGAAAAAGTAACTACTGGAAGTGTGGAAAAGTTCATTACTCTTGTTTAGTAGCAGTCCACTACCCTAGTGCTCAAACTGAAATACCACCAGCTAGTATGTGAGTTATAATAATAGAAGATTAATTCTGTCTGAAAAGCTTTCTTGGAATAATTTGAACAGCATCAACAAAGAAACAAAAATAACAAAAACCTGGTTCCTCCAATGTTCATCCTTACCTGGCAAACAAACAAAAAGTAACAGCTAACATATATATTGTCTAGTTTTGTGCACTGTGACTTACTACTTTTGTATGTATTATCTCATTTAATTCTCACAAAATCTGGGGTGTAGGTATTGTTACCACCCTCAGGGAGATTACATAACTTGACTTGTCTCACTGCTATCAAGTAATCTTCACACAGGGCCTACATTCTTATCCCTGCACTAGGCTGCCTGGACCCAATGGGACTGATATGGTTTGGCTGTGTCCCCACCCAAATGTCATCTTAAAATGTCATTCCCATAATCCCCATGTGTTGCGAGAGGGACCCAGTAGGAAGTAACCAAATCATAAGGGCAGCTACCCTTATGCTGCTCCCATGACAGTGAGTGAGTTCTCACAAGATCTGATGGTTTTATAAGGGGCTTTTCTGCCTTTTGCTCAGCACTTCTCCTTGTTGCTGGCTCGTGAAGAAGGACATGTTTGCTTCCCCTTCCACCGTGACTGTAAGTTTTCTGCCTCCAGCAGAAGAAAACTGTAAGTTTTCTGTAAGCCTCCAGCCATGGTGAACTGTGAGACAATTAAACCTCTTTACTTTATAAATTAATTACCCACTCTCAGGTGTGTCTTTATTAGCAGCTTAGAACAGACTAATACAGAGACTCAGCCACATGGATGGAGTTTTAGAGGAGGCAGAACAGTGTTGTGGATAACAACCATGGGTCTGAGTTAAAAATTTCAGGTTGGCCATTTACTAGCTGTGTGATTCCAGGCAAGAAATTCCAACCCCCACAACCCCACAAGCCTCAACATCCTCATTTGCAAGATGGAGTCATATCAGAGTCAGCATCTCATGTTGCAAGGTTGCACTGTTGTGGCAAGGAAGAAAGAGTATATATAAAGTATCTAGCCTTGAGTGATGAGCACGAATTAAGTGCTGAACAATCGATGGCCATTATTAGTTAAATGTCTGTCTCTCCTTATAGACTAGTCTTGGAGACCCAGGTAATTCTCTTGATTTGTATCCCTAGCACCTTTCTGTGACTGGCACATTAACAAACCCATATAAAATCTTCTGAACATGAGATGTGTATATCAGGGTTCACACTGCCACATTATAATCCAGCGTTATAATAAGCTCCTCTTTAACACTACAGCTCTAGGTCATCCCTGCTCCTTAAGCAAATGATGCATTATCCATCCCCCTCTTCCACTGGCCTTAGACTGTTACCTTCATGAGGTCAGGGTCTATATCTCTTGTTCTCCAGGTATTCCCAGTGCCTAGCACAGAGTCCAGTACATAGTAGGTGCTTATCGCTTATGGACTGAATTTTTAATAGACATTTGTAATATGTCTTACAGTTAACTTAGCACTTGCACATAAACATGTGCAGCATCTCTGCAGCACAGGTTAGAGACACGGTTTGGAGCCAGACTGCCTGAGCTCAAACTTCATTTACTAGCTGAGCAGCCTCAGGAAATATACACAGACTTTCAATTTCTCTGTTTTCCCACCTGTAAAGTGAGATTAATAACAATACTGAGTTGGTGTTTTAAACTGTTAATTCATATATACCTCATAAAACAGTACCCAGCACAAAATGAGTGTTCTTTAAATGTCAGCAATTATTAATTTTGTTTGAAGCTGTTTTTCCTCCCATTTAGCTGTCAAGAATAGATTATTCTGTCTGCCTAAATCATTTCTCTTTTTACAAAGAAAATATAAAAAGTGGCATATTTACCTCAAAATCCTAAACATTAATGTGCAGCAGAGAGCAAATCATAATCTCAAGAAACTGACTTCCAAAGCTATTTGGAAAAAGAAATGCATTCATAGGAACTGTTCTTAAAACAAAAATCCTCGATGGCCCTAGATATTCTGTAGTTTGTCTCTTCCAAATCATTTGTGTAGAGCCTTCCCCGGCAGCATTTGTCATTATTCTTTCCACAAACAAGAACAGCCATATTGACTTGAACATAAGTGTTCATGTGAGTAAACACACACACACACACACACACACACATACACACACACACATACACACCAGGCAAATTAATCTCACACATGGGCTGTCTCCTGCCTGCACCAAAAACCTCATTGCCTTATTAAGCCATAAACCATGTCAATTCCTGTATGCAGCTCCCCATCTCCTAGAGTATGAACCTAGAGATCAAGCCACACATTCCTTAAGGTATCACATGACCCAACTTCAAATGATACTACAAGGCTACAGTAATCAAGACAGCATGGTATTGGTACAAAAACAGACATATAGACCAATAGAACCGAATAGAGAGCCCAGAAATAAAGCTACACACCTACAACCATCTGATCTTCAACAAAGTCAACAACAACAAGCAATAGGGAAAGGACTCCCTACTCAATAAGTGCTGCTGGTCATGTGCAGAAGATTGAAATTGGACCTGTTCCTTATACCATATACAAAAATCAACTCAACATGGATTCAAGACTTAAATGTAAAACTTAAAACTATAAAAACTCTGGAAGCTAACCTAGGAAATACCATTCTGGACATAGAACCTAACAAAGATTTCATGACAAAGACATCAAAAGCAATTGCAACAGAAACAAAAATTGACAGTGGGACCTAATTAAAGACTTCTGCACAGCAAAAGAAACTATCAAGACAGCAAGCATACAGCCTACAGAAGGAGAGAAAATATTTGCAAACTATGCATCCAACAAAGGTCTAACATTCAGAATTTGTAAGGAACTTAAATTAGCAAGTGAAAAACAACCCCATTAGGAAGTAGGCAAAGGACACGAACAGACACTTTTCAAAAGAAGACATACACTCGGCCAACAAGCATATAAAAAAGTGCTCAGCATCACTAATCATTAGCAAAATGCAAATCAAAACCACAGTGAGATACCATCTCACAGTTAGAATAGCTAAAGTCAGAAAATAACACATGCTGGCAAGGTTGATGAGAAAAGCAAACATTTATCAATGCTGGTGAGAATGTAAATTCATTCAGCCATGTGGAAAGCAGTGTGAAAATTTCTCAAAGAACTTAAAACAGAATTACCATTTGACCCAGCGATCCCATTCATGGGTATAATCCCAAAGGAATATAATTCCTTCTACCATAAAGACACATGTACATGTATGTTCGCCACAGCGCTATTCGCAATAGCAAAGTCATGGATTCAACCTAGATGTCCATCACTAGATAAAGAAAATGTGGTACATATACACCATGAAATACTACACAGTCATAAAAAAGAAGATCATGTCCTTTGCAGCAACATGGATGCAACCGGAGGGCATTATCCTAAACAAATTAATGCAGTAACAGAAAACCAAATACCACATGTTCTCACTTAAGTGGGAACTAAACAATGAGAATACATGGACACAAAGAGAGGAACAACATACACCACAGATTACTTGAGGATGGAGGGTAGGAGGAGAGAGAAAATCAAAAAACTACCTATGGCATACTATGCTTATTACTTGGGTGACAAAACAATCTGCACTCCAGCCCCCTGTGACAGGCAATTTGCCTGTATAACAAACCTGCACATGTACTTCTGAATCTAAAGTAAAGGTTAAAAAATCCAAACCATCATATTTAACCCCTGACATTTCCCTACACATTGGAGAAATGAGGAGGAGAAAAGCAAAGGCACAGGGGGCATCTGAATGTTTCATCTACCTTCAATACTGTAATATTCCAAGCAAAGCTCTCAGTTGCTTTGTTGAGTTTTCTTCCTTTCAAGCCTTCTTTTGCCCCCAAATTATGAAGTTCTTCATGAAACTCCATCCCTTTGAAGAAAGAATGCATAAGAAATCTGAGTATATAGCTCAGAAAAATGGGCATCTTATAATGAAAATATTATCAGTAAAATATAATTTCACATTCCTGTCTTCTCATAATTTCCAAATCCCTAAATTGAACCATCCTTTTTCTTCTATTCATCCCAAGTAGCTCTCCTTATGTATAAATTGACAATAGTCAATGCAATAGGCTAAATTGCATTTAAAACAGCCAGGAGCCTTAGAAAAGGACATGAGAAGTAAAGAAGTAAATTCTATGGGTACAAAAAAATATAGGAAGAATGAATAAGACCTAGTATTTGATAGCACAACAGGGTGACTACAATCAATAATAATTTAATTGTTCATTTAAAAGTAACAAAAGAGTATAACTGGATTGTTTGTAACACAAAAGAGAAATGCTTGAGGGGATGGATACCTCATTTTCATAATATACTTGTATATATTACGTGCCTGTATCAGAACATCTCATGTACCCTAAAAATATATACACCTCCTATGTGCCCACAACATTTAAAAATAATTTTTTTTAATTAAATAAGTAAGTAAGAAGCAAATTCTTCCAACAGGTTACATCGACCTTGTTTGCCCTCTTCCTGGTTTATGCATGAAACGGCCTGATGTGTCAGTGGCAACCACATATAAGGAATCCATATGTATTATTTTTCTTTATGAACCATCCCTGTGGCTTAACAGTAGGCCTGGGAGCCCACATAGATAACAATAAGTAATTAGTAATGTTGACTAAAAATAAAAAAGGCTTTTTTAAAAATAGCATTCTGGGAAACACCCAAGTATTTCAGATTTGGGAATGACCTTAAGGTATTTTTAGCTCAACTATCTGCTCAAGTTTGACTATTACGAAAACCATCACCATCATGTTTCTTCAGTCTTTGTCTTAGCAGCTTAAAGATAGAAATCACATTCTCTTATGAACAGCTCATTCCACCTTTGAGAAGCTATGACTGATACAGAGCCAACATCTCTTTCCCTGGGACTTCTACTCCTTGGTGCTAACTGGACACAGACTGAAAAGTTCTAAATTCTTTTCTGCAGTGCAAGCTTTTAGGTATTTGAAGAAAGATATTGGGTAAAATCCCTCAGGTCCTCTCTAGGTTAACCATTCAAACATATTCAGGTTACCAATGAAACTCTTCTTTAAGGATGGCATCCAGGCAGGGCCACTGCATTGCCCAGTTTACTGGAGCTGAGCTCTGTGGGAACCTGTGTCCAAGAGTGAACACTGGACTCAAAATGGGCTGGGAGAAGCCCACATGAGGTTGGGGATCTATCAGCCATTTTCCTTGTTCTAGTTCTTGTATTTTTATTAATGTAACCTAAGACCACGTTAACTTTCCTGGTGCTAACATCACAAACATAGCACGTGGTAAAGAACATGAGTATGGAGCCCAGCTCTACCACTGACTAGCTATGTGAGTCTGGGAAAGACCTTGACATCTCTGGGCTTCAGTTTTCTCACTGGTGACATGTAGTTAACAAGTGGGTTTACCTCATGGGGTTGAGGTAAATCTTAAGGGAGTCAATACGTATGAAGATCTCAGAACAGTGCCTAGAATCATGTAAATATCAGGTATTAATATTTTTGTGCTTCCTGTCAACAGAAACATCTAAGCCTGCTGGTCAGTCTGTGAAAAGCACCACATTAAAAGTTTGGTCTAAATTCAAAGGGCAGCTCCACCAAGTGTTGATATGGGACCTAGGGTAAGTCAGTGTTTTAGAATCTCAGGTGCCTCATCTGTAAATCAGATATAATGATGATTACTGTGCAGAGTTGTCATGAGTAAGATAGTATGTGTGCTTGGTATAGCATATGTGTATGTATCAAGCAGTTGCTACTGTTGTCGTCTTCCTTGTCATAATCATTATCATGTGTGTGGATAGAGAAGCCTGTGGATCCAGGAAATGAAAGTACAGTGGTGTGGATGAAGATGAACTGAAATAAACAAGTGCACTTTCACAGATACGTGACTCAACCCACACTTAAAAAGAAAGAACGAATCTAAATCTAAAGTGAAGACTACTAAGGGGCAAAAGCCTAGAAGATTAATAGGATTTTGGTTCCAATTGCAAAACTGAAGTGGGTTTTAAGGGACTGTATAGAACCATAGCTTCAATATCAGCAGTACAAGGTTTTGATGGGTTCCAAACCACAAAATCAGATTCAGAAACCCTTATCCCTCTAGACATCTTCAGACACCACCCCAACCCTGTATACTCAAAACCCACCTATTATCACTTGGATTTTTTCTGTACTAAACAAAGACTAAAGTGTAACTTAAAGTATAGTTAAACAATGCCATAAAATAATTGAATTTTAAGAGAAGAAGCAGAAAGATTTTCAAAAAAAAATCTATTAAGAATTATTATGGTTTCTTTTTTTTTATTATTGTACTTTAGGTTCTGGGGTACATGTGTAGATCATGCAGGATTGTTGCATAGGTACATACTATTATGGTTTCTAAACAAAATAGAAAAAACAAACAGTAAAAATTAACAATTACCTGCTTTCTGACACTGTACAATCTTTTCCTGGACTGTGTCTGCCATTTCTATTAGAAACCGGCTCTCTTGAATCATCTGTGACAAAATAAACATCAAAAAGGTGGTTGTCAGAATCCTTGAACTGGCTCATTGGGAAGATGACATACAGAGAGACCCACATGATACCTCCAGTAACAGGAAGCCATAGTCTCACCACAACAGATGGGAGGGAGAAGGATAAGATCTGTTCCAACTCCCATCCATCCTAACACTGATGCTAGTGTCACCTTCTTTATGATTACTCCTTTGTGTAACATGCTTGGCACACATAAGCACCAAATAAGTAGCTGTTGAATAAATGTATATATTTATTATGGAATATATAAATATGGAATAAATGTATATATATATATATATATATATATATATATATATATTAAGGAAGGTATATACATTCCTTAAGTCCCAGGTCATATTCATAAACACCTAATTCCACTCCCTTAACACCAAAGATTACTACAACATCAAGGCAAGTGGTATTGGAACACAATAGCAATAAGAACCAGAATAGGGTTGTTTATCCTTCCAGAGGCAGCCAAGTCGCCTTTAAAAATACTATCTGCTCCATTTTATCAGCCCTGTCTCTCCTCTACTCAACTTCCACCAAAAAAAAAAAAAAAAAAAATGAAGTATCTCCTGTAGTCTCCAATCTCTCAAAGCTCCCTGTGCAGCACTCAAAGGTGGGTTTGAAGTTCCACTCAGCAACCAGCAGGCTCCAGTCCTTCCCATCTCACTCCTTCGTAAATACTACTTCCAGAATCATCGTCCAAAAATACAGTACTAATTAATTCCTGGCTTTATCATTTTCTCCCTTGCTTACTGAATGAAGTAAAATTTTTCTAACCCAGAGCTTACATCTCCCCATGAACCAGCTCATTTCCCTCGACAGCCTTTCTGCTATGATGTTCCAATTCCCCTAAGTCTCAGTTGACATGGATGAATCACGCTTCTCTAAACACTCCCTACTTGTTCCTCCTACTATACATTTCTTTCTATTAGGGAAGGCTTCTTAAGCCATCTCCCTTGGTCAAAATTCTGCCAGGCCTCAAAGCTCACTTCAATGCCCTCTCCTCTACTGATTTCTTGATTTCCCCTTATGTCTCCTTCTCACTCCCCAAATTCCCAAAACATTCTATTTTTTAAATCTGTTCATGGAATGTTTTATTTTCTATCTTATAATTTATTCTTCACCTATATTATTTCCATCTTTTTACTTCCTTAGTAAATTGTAATTCCAGTAGAGCAGGGACTCAATCTTATTCAGCTTTGGATTCCTAGATTCATCCATCCATTTATATAATCACCTTTTTCCTCTGTTTTACTTCTGTGATACTTATTTCTTCTCCCACTCTACTATCCACATATGTGTGTGCAAAAACATTTTATTTATTACTGACCACTTCTCAAACTTGTAATTATCTTTTTGAACTCCCATCTCTCTTTTTGTCTCTAGATTTCTCCACTCCTTTTTTGTCTAGGATTCCCCATTTTTCTATAATTTTGTATGCTCTTAATTCACTTTCAAATTAGGTACTAAAAAATGAGTATAAACCTTTTAACAGGATTACCCCTCTAGAAATATAATACTCAAACATCAGAAAGTAAAACCAATGTTAAAACTTTATTACATGCTTGAGGCAAAACAAATTCAATATCAAAACATACTCCAAAACCTTATAGTTCAAGTTCTCCTCAAAAGCCCCCAAGTAAATATTTGTTAATTCCATAGTATAAGGTGTTTCTGTCTTTTCCATTGTCTAATAAACATCATAAAGCGATAAAGCATAATTTAACCTCAAAACCAGCTTCTCTTTGAGATTCCTCAGGAGATAACCTGAAATCTTCTGGTACTAAAAGTCCCAAATTGTGTCTCACATATCTCATCATTAATATTCTCAGAACATAAAATCATTGCTCCTATGAAATTGTTTCATAGGAGCATTTGATTTTCTCTATGACAACACCTTCCACTCTATTGAGAATAATACATTTATTCTACTTTCTGCAGTCAACTTTCAATTATTGATAGCTATAGAAAAATCAAATGAGATGGATAGCTAAAATATACCAATAATCCAAACCATAATTTAAGTCAACAATTTCAAATTTTGCTCTCAACTAAGTAATTTATCTAAGTTGTCAGGGAGAAAAAAAATGGTTGATTTGAGTTTCATCTCCTTCCTACATCTCTAACAGATATGGGTGGAAATAAAATATAAAGTGCAAAAGCCAAGCAGAGAAGGTGAGAAGATGTCCTCAGATAATTCCTGAGCTGGGAAGTCAGCACACTCAGCCATGACTGCGGGGTTGACTCAGTCAATAGAATCTGGCAGTGGCCTGATTTACATATCTGATGTCTCAGCCTGAGCTGCTAGTTGCCTTTGCCTGTTGTAGTAATACAAAGAGCTTTTCTCTGATTCTGTCACATGAATATCTCCTAATGGATCTTATTGCCTTGACAGGGCTTTGTCTCTAAAAGAATAGAGGACTTAGATAAGAGTTGACATTACTTTATGTATTAGATGTATCCAGAGCAGGGGTGTGTAAAGTTGCCCATTAAGATTAAAATTATGTCTTTAAAAAGAAAAGTTTACTGAAGGGGACAGTGATGCTGTTACTCAAAGATGGATTAAATTGTCCAGCCTTTGTGAAGAAACTATCCTTCCAGCTTTTCCCACTAAGAAGTTTAATTGCCCAGAATCATTGCAGAGTCAATGAAACTATTTAATAATACTGAAAAGATGCACTTTCATCATATTAGGACTCAAAAAACTTGCATAGATTCCCATTTTCTCCTGAATGAGATCTAAATTCCTAGAACCACAAATCTTTCTACTTAGAAGTTATCTTAAAGACAGTCTATCACGGACAAGCACATTTTATAGATGAAAAAAACTGAGCTAGAAGTTGACTTGCCTAAAGCCACACGACTAGTTAGTAAAATAATTTAGACTAGAATCCAGGCATTCTCAAGGAGCAAACCATATTAAAGTGTAGAATTCCTATTGCAAGTACAAGTTGGTGATAAACACTTAATAAAGTAACATTCATCATATTAAGCATCATGAACATAAATTTTGCCATGGCTGCTTTTCCCTCGAAGTCTAATTCACAACACACATCAACCATCATAAATATCTTTTCTTTTCTTTTCTTTTTTTTTTTTTTTGAGACAGAGCCTTTCTTTGTTGCCCAGGCTGGAGTGCAATGGTGCAATCTCAGCTCACAACAACCTGCAACCTCCACCTCCTAGGTTTCAAGTAATTCTCCTGCCTCAGCCTCCTGAGTAGTTGGGTTTACAGGCATGCACCACCATGCCTGGCTAATTTTTGTATTTTTTTTTTTTTTAGTAGAGATGGGGTTTCTCCATGTTGGTCAGGCTGTTCTCGAACTCAGGACCTCAGGTGATCTGCCCACCTCGGCCTCCCAAAGTGTTGGGATTACAAGCATGAGCCACCGTGCCCAGCCATATTTTTTCATATGAAACTTAGAAAGAAATGTATTTACTTGAGCCCTCTGCTTTTTCGGGAAGGAGCTAGAAACTTTGGAGAAGCTATTACTCGAGAAAATGTGAGTCAATAAAAAGCTAATCTACTCTAGACATTTTTTTTTTTTTGTCCTTTCCTTTTCAGAACACTGGAATAATTCCTCTATCTCTTACTTTCCTGCTAAGCAAAAGACTAGGTTTTGATTCTTTGGTTCTGCAGTGGCTCATCTTTTCAGATCAATTAAAATAAGATGAATTTTATTAAACTTGGTATATTTGTAAATCAGATTGCTCTTATATATTTATTTGCTAACTAGAATGAAGATTATTTCCTTTAACTCACAAGTTCCTTAAATATTTAAAATGAAATAAATGAAAGCGCTGCTAAAAGATTGGCATCTTGTTCAGATTGCTCTTACATATATATTTGCTAACTAGAATGAAGATTTTTCCTTTAATTCACAATTTCCTTAAATATTTAAAATGAAACAAATGAAAGCATTGCCAATAGGTTGGTATCTAGCTTTTAAGCAATCAAGCCTGTCAATGTGGTCAACTCTCGGTCACACAGAAATAAGTATAAAGTCAGAATATTTGTAAGCTCACTGGAAGTTCACTGCCTTTGGTCTATGCAACAGAGCTCTCTGTCCTGGAACTAATACATCACATTTTCAAGCCCCATTTGTAATGGTGCAGGACAAGTGAATTCGCACACAGAATTGTGTCATTTTAAATGCGGTCAGAGGACATTTATCTCCATGTTCACAATGGTGACAAAATCTACTTCAGGGAGCCCTTTTGGCATAAACAGATCACTTCTTTCTCTTGTTTTGTTCCCCAAACAGTTGTAAGCTGTACCTTGAGTAGTCATTAGAAATACTTGTTTTTATCCAGGTGTCGTTACAAATTTGGCTCCTTCATAAAACTGCCAGGTGAGTAACCTTGGCAAGCCTTCTCCAGAATTTTCAGGTCAATTTGACTACCTTACTGCCTTTAACTAAAAGTGTTACAAAGCCTGAGGATTCAGTAATGCAAAGCCAACTTTGAATATGAACTTACAAAATTCCACAAAAAAAACAATTTGAAATACTTGCTTAAGGATATGTATCTCTGATATCCATAATCCTAGAGATCTTAGTACCAACTGAAAATTTTGCCACTCCTCAAGATACTGATAATTTCCCCCTCACACACAAAATACGTCCAAAGACATTGCCGTACCCTCATGTGAAGGAAGTTTCCATGCCCCAAGTGCACAGCATCTTGTTTTTAACCACCAAGCTCTGGTTGGGCATATGCCAAGCAGATGGGTCTGTTGTTGGGTTCTACAAGTGAAGATACTTTTTGAAATGCAAACTAATAAAGTTCCACACAAACTTCACAATGAGCGACAGTGATGGAAGGAGAGTATCTTTGACTTAACCCAATTTTATTTTAAATTGATTTTAATAAGCAAAACTAAATTGGGGAACTTATAGACATAACTACAACTCTTTTCCATCCTGAGACTGAATATATGCTGATTATAACACAGATATAAGAGAATGTATTTAATCCAACCATTGCGCCAGGCTTAATTATAATACCTACTAGTGTATTCGTTCCATTGCAAGTGTGATTAGACAGCAATTACCCCTTTTTGTTAGATTCCTGCTCATGCTAGCACAATCAACTGCTCTCCAAATCACCCCCCAACTGACTTAGTAAAATATTAAATAACCCTTGACTTATGCTCTCTAGGTTGTTTTGATTTCTTTTTTTTTAAACGACAAATTTTTAAAAATGTGTTGTTCTTACCGTAGTAAAGTTTTAACTTTTATGTTAATATTAAATAAGTTAGCACAGAAGTCACTTTTGGAGAATGCTTTGGGCTTATTTTTTACAGTTGCAACCTTCTGTAGCTATTCCACTTCATAATGATATATTTAAAACATTATCCAAATATTTTCATATTAATTTAAAATACTGGAAACAAATATGTTAGGAAAATACCTCCCGACTGCATGAAAATTAGAAAGGTGAGAACACTGAAAAGGAAAAGCTCAGCCACCTAAAGAAAAAATTATATAAAGTCAGATCATATTTTTCTTTCAAATGTATTTGCAGATAAAATTCTGCTGAGTACCAGGTGGGAGTGGGTGTAGAAGAAGTATGTTGTAAGTCACTGTGAAAAGTCTATCATAGGATTAAATGAGCTTAGACTCCAGCTAAGGACATAAAATACCATGCAGTCATCTCTCTGAACACTGCATGTCACTACTGCTTCCCTACTTAGGTGTAAGTCCTCCTTTCCCATCAGAATTGTGCATTCCACAAGGACAGAAGTTTTGCTTCATACCTTTCTTTCTCCAGCACCTTGCACAGTGCCTTGCATATAGTAGGCATCCAAAGCATGCTTGTTTAGTTGACTAATTAAAAGCCTAAAGACATATACAAAATGACATATCAACTGAGAAAATGTTATTTTACAAATGGCAAATATATATCTTCTCACACATTTTTCAATTTCTCTTTATTTACAGAACTGTTATTTCTATCATGACTATCTGTGCTGATTCTGTCTCTGTTTATTCATCTTTGATCGTGTAGAATCAAACGTAGAAATGCGTCTAGAGTAAAACATTAGGGCTGGAACTAAAGATGGGTTTTGAAAATAATACTACATCTACATGCATAAAAACACTATTGTAGAATGAAAAAAGTCAAACCCATTCAAACAAACTAATTTTGATAGTGCCCTACTAAAACTACAAAATGTTTTCCAATGTAATCACCTGCCATTACAACTCCATGTTAAGTGATGAGCAACATATTCACATCACCATTCGTGGACTCCTAGGGCTGGGTAGTACCTCACCAGGTCGCATCTGCTGGTAAGCTACTGAAGCACAAGGTCTGCTGAACCTTCCACAGCATTTAATGCTGTGGCTTGCACATTGAAAGGGGCTCAGAAAATGTTTATCAAATTAAACATCTCCATTTTCTGGCTATAACACTAGGTAATTTTCTGTAACCAATTTTCATTTTTGACAACCCCCAAATTAGGATGAATCCTAAATGAAAAATCATATTACTTTTATTTGCAAAATATAATTATACAATGTTATCAGCCTTAAAAGACAATGCCTCTATGACTATACTACCTACTTCAGTGGGATATTTTCCCAGAGAAGGTAAAAATTCAGAGTTGGGAAATGACGCTTGCTCTTTCAGAGGCCTGAGCCAAAAAAGAAAAAGAAGAATCACAGCAAAATAAATGGAAAGATCACTTAGAAATGATCTTCTGATTTTAAATTAATCTCTGAGGACAGTTTC
The DNA here is from genome assembly GCF_001604975.1 of Cebus imitator. Classification (NCBI taxonomy): domain Eukaryota; kingdom Metazoa; phylum Chordata; class Mammalia; order Primates; family Cebidae; genus Cebus; species Cebus imitator. The sequence continues at coordinate 595,827 of NW_016107493.1, read as the reverse complement.
TGAAAAACTTTCCTCATGACCAGAGGACCACTGAAATGGCACCATAGTGAGCAATCTAATGCCAACAGCTCTTCTCTTTGTGTCTTTAGCCTGTGAAAGAGGCATCCATTCTACCTTTGACTTTTAGAGCCTTTTCTACTTGCCAGAGTTATTGATCGATAGTGTTCCCAGTTCCCTCTAGTGCTGTTTTAGAAGCTGTACACTTTCCACCTCCAGCTGTAACATATGTTTTATATCAGCAAAGTCATCTCTGCTTCAGTTGCACAATATATTAGATAGGCATTTACACAGCTACATCCAATTCAGAGTATAATGGTAATAGTAAACAGGGCTGCCTGTAAGCAAATTGCAATTCTTTAAGCAACCCCACTTTCACCTTAGCCAGACTTGGTAAACCCTCTGTCATTACCATCTCTCCCTTTTTCCAGGTTAAAATCTGTTTGTAGAACAGGATCTGCTAAATTCACTCAAAGGTATGAATGAATTACTGATAATCCAATGTGTTATTACTCACAGAGATGTTACTGCATTTTAAAAAAGATTAAAAAGTCAACCCTAGGGAACTGGTTGTAATTTTGATATGTCAAGTCCCAGGAAGGAGACAGAAAACGTACACTTTAAATAAGATGTGTTAAGACAGGGGAGAGTTTGCCTTCCCTGTCTTCTGAAATTATGCCATGTCAATAGGCCCATTTTGCTACAAATACATTTGATTTTTTATTTATTGATAACAATACAGTTACTATAATGGAATTATAATTGCAAGACTAATATTAAAATGACTTTTAAGATTTAAAACCCTCAGGAGGAAAGAGTTTCAGATATTTAATGAGCAAGTGTTCGGTAATAAATAGTGGCCATCTCAGCTCATTAGGGAAACTTAAATTTAGGGAAAAAAATCTGTGCAGATGAACTCAAGGTCAGTGTTTTCTAGAAAATTTTTATTTTATTTCCCCTTTATAATAGTATAACTTGATGCACTCAAGTTGGCTATCAACAAATGTAGGCTATCAAGTTGCCTGATTTCTTTCTTTCCATACTGAAAAAAGCAAACATTTGTATCTGTTCAGGAAAGATTTCAGGTTGTTTTCTATTCTAAACATATTCTGCATTTTTTAGTGGTTACAATTTTTCCTCTTGGATGGCACCTATGCAGTTCATTACCATTTTTGAGAAATCCAAACATTTAAGCAACTTAAGTCTAAACTGAACCCAAGCTGTTCATTTTGGAATATGTTCTCTCCATGCCAACCCCACCACTAGGCAATAAATCCTGGATTTGGTTTTTTCCCTTATTCATCCAAATCAGTTTTCATTAATAGTCTGTGGTGGAGGGGTTAGACTGTATTTTCGTGGGAAGTTTCAAGCTTACATAAAAAGTGAATGGAAAATACAGAGAGTTCCCATCCTCTCACTCCACCCTAACCCCCCAGTTTTCCCTACTGTTTATATTTTGCATTAATGTGGTATATTTACTACAATTGACAAGTCAGTATTGATACATGCTTATTAGCTAAAGTCCATAGCTGACATTAAGGTTGATGATTGGTGGTGTACATTCTATAGACTTTTGACAAGTATATAATGACATGTATCTGCCATTACAGCATCATACAGATATCACAGTTTCACTCCCATAAAAATCCTTTGTGCTCTACCAGTTCATCCCTCCCTGCCCCACTCAAAGCCCCTGGCAAATAATAATCTTTTTTCTGTCTGCATGGTTTCGCCTTACTCTGTAAGTTTTTTAGACAAATATAGGACAGGGAACAATTCAGCAAGGGCGGTGTCAGAGAGTAAAACCAAGGGGATTTAATAATTTATTATAAAACATATTCAATTATAGGATGGAAACCATATGATTTTCATCAATAGATGCTTTCATTTATTCTTCTTAGTCAATGAACATTACTTGATAACATGCTGTATGCCAACATTGTTTTGGGTGCTAAAGGTGACAGTAATAAGTAGACAGACAGAGTCTCTGACTTCATAAAGTGTACATTCAAGTTGAGGGATAAAAGAGGACAGAAATTAAAAACTTCAAACAAAGTATTTTTCAATACTGCTAAGCAGGAAGATGGAAATAAAACATGGCTATGTGACAAAGGGATGAATGGGGACAGTAGTTAGGAAAGGCTTTTTTTGTTGTTGTTATCCCTCCCCGACCTCCCCATTGTACCTCCCTTGCCCCCCCCCAACAGACCCCAGTATGTGGTGGATGCTCCCCTCCCTGTGTCCATGTGTTCTCACTGTTCAACACCTGCCTATAAGTGAGAATATGTGGTGTTTGATTTTCTGTTCTTGTGTCAGTTTGCTGAGAATTATGGTTTCCAGATTCATCCATGTCCCTACAAAGGACACAAACTCATCATTTTTTTGGCTGTATAGTATTCCATGGTGTATATTGTGCCACATTTTCCTTGTCCAGTCTATCATTGATGGGCATTTGGGTTGGTTCCAGGTTTTTGCTATTGTAAACAGTGCCGCTATGAACATACATGTGCATGTGTCTTTATAATAGAATGATTTATAATCGTTTGGGTATATAATGGGATTGCTGGGTCAAATGAAATTTTTATTTCTATGTCCTTGAGGAAGCGCCACACTGTCTTCCACAATGGTTGAACTAGTTTACACTCCCACCAGCAGTGTAAAAGTGTTCCTATTTCTCCACATCCTCTCCAGCATCTGTTGTCTCTAGATTTTTTTAATGATCGCCATTCTAATTGGTGTGAGGCGGTATCAATGTGGTTTTGATTTGCATTTCTCTAATAATCAGTGATGGTGAGCATTTTTTCATATGTTTGTTGGCCTCACATATGTCTTCTAAAGGCTTTTCTGAGAAAATGACATTTGAGCTAAGAATTAAGAGATAAGGAGGAATAATTTCTAGTGTGTTCCATAGCACTGTAGTGACTATAATTAACTATAACATACTGTATATTTCCAAATAGCTAGAAGAGATGGTGTTGGTGGTATAGTGGTAAGTATAGCGCCTGGCAAAATAGCCAGAAGAGAGGACTTCAAATGTTCTCACCACTAAGAAATAAATGTTTGAGGTGATGGATATGCTAATTACTCTAATTTGATCATTACACATTGTATACATGTATGAAAATATCACACCATACCCATAAATATGTGCAAAGAAAGGCAATGTTGCTGGAAGAGAGTGAGTAAAATAGAGTATTGGGGTGAAGCTGGAGAAGCAGATGAGACTGGAGAGGCAGGTGAGGTTGGGGAAGGCAGGTGAAGCTGGAGAGGCAGGTAGGCTAGGAAAGGCAGATGAGGCCAGAGATTCAGGTGAGGCTGGGAGAAGCTGGTGAGGTTGAGAGAGGCACGTGGAACTAGAGAAGCAGGTGAGACAGGCAAGTGAGGCTGGAGAGGCAGTTGAGTTTGGGAGAAGCAGGTGAGGTTAGGAGAAGCAGATGAGGCTGGAGAAGCAAATGAGGTTGGGAGAGGCAGGTGAGGCTGGAAAGGTGGGTGAGGTTGAGAGATTTAGTGAGATTGGGCAAGGATGGAGAGGCAGGTGAGGTAGACAAGAAGGGCCAAATCATAAATTACCTTGTAAAGCCACAGTCAGGAGTTTCTGTTTTATTTTAATAGGAAGCCACTGCAGGATTTTAAGCAGGAAAGTAACTTAATTTAATCTACATTTTTATTTTATTTTATTTTTTTGAGATGTAGTCTCACTCTGTCACCCAGGCTGGAGTGCAATGGCACAGTCTCGGCTCACTGCAACCTCTGCTTCAGGCTTCAAGCGATTCTCCTGCCTCAGCCTCCCACATAGCTGGGACTACAGGCACATGCCACCACACCTGGCTAATTTTTGTATTTTTAGTAGAGACGGAGTTTCACTATGTTGGCCAGGCTGGTCTCAAACTCCTGACCTTGTGATCCACCCGCCTCACCCTCTCAAAGTGAAGGGATTACAGGTGTGAGCCACCGCACCCAGCCCCTTGATCTGTTTTTAAATGTTCACTCTAGATCTGCAGAGATCTTGGAAGACCTCTTTAAAATTAACACAGGCAGTAATACACCAAGAGCATTAAAGATACCAACCAATACAATGCAAGTCCTAGAATGTAAAAATGGTCTTTTAATTTCAAGGCCAATATTATCATTACATGTGTCTGTCCCTACCCACCCTATTCCTCAAAATAAATACTCAACGGAGATCTCAATAGTGTTTTTAATCACTTCTGCATTCTACTGAGTTTACCAAGTGGCATAGGAATATTTACACTCAATTCCTTCCCAAAATGGTTTTCCATAGAGAACTGTAAATGAAAGACTTCATTATAAGTATTTCTGCTTCTACTGTAGCCTTTTTTTTTTTTAATCTTTGGAAAACCATGCTCTTCCTGCAATTACAATTTGCATTTTAATAATACAGATGAGAAAAGGCTAATATTTCAGTTTTGGCTTCAGCAGATAAAACTGGGAAAAAAAAAAAAAAAAAAAAAAAAAAACAGGACACTATCAGACACTCGGGGATGTGAAATAGAAATTACCCAGCCCCAGACCGGGTATCCTTCTGCTTATTACAGGCCAGCTCTGGGGAGCTCCCTCACCATGAATGATTTTTCTTTCTTAGCTTAAAAGAGAAGTGGAGGAATAAGTGATTTCTACTGTCTGTCTCTATGGCAACTAGTACCCTAATTTCACCTCTTAGATGGAAATTACACCTATTCACTGAATAGCTTTCAGTCCCCATTTTTATGATGAAAAAATTGATTTCATGAAAAGTGAGATACAGGTAATAGGTAAACTTTTCCCCTAGCAAACATGAAGTATAGTTTATAAAAGGTATGGTCATTCATAAGCAGCACACATCCTGTGGAACTTTTTCTTTTTCATTTATAGAATGTTTATCTCAAATGTCTTTCTTCTAGTTGTATTTTAATGACAAAATATTATTCTTTTCTTCCTTAAGGTTTATTTTATTCAATTATAAAATTAGTTGGGTTCACTATAGTTTAGTGAATACAGAAAAAATATAGAAAAGTATAAACAAGAAAATAAAATTCACTCTCATATAAAAACAATCACTATTAATAACCTGCTAGCATTTTAGGTGCATATACATAGATGTAATTTAAATCCTATTGCAAATTTTCTATAGAACATTGTAAGGACTTCTCCATATCATTAAGTATTCTTCTAACACATGATTTTAATATCTTCAAAGGAATCTATAATATAGATTATTATATTTCACTTAGCTAATCTTTCTATGTTGATATTATTAACATAAATCTCTCTATTGGCTTAGAATAAATCCAAGAAAAGGAACTCTATAGATCAAATTAATAAGTATTTTAAATTGTATTGCCAATTGTTTCTCCAAGAAATATTATAACACTTTATTTTTCCACTAGAGGTAGATGAATGAGAGTATCCATTTCCTTAAATTCTTGATCAGAAGTACTATTTTTAAAGAGAAAAAAAATGTCAATTTAATGGTGAGGGGAATATCTTACTACATTTTCTTAATTTCTAATTAAAAGCTTATTTTAAGGTTAAATGTTCTTAATTTTTCATTGTTATTGGGTCGGGGGGCAAGTGAATTTCCTGTTTACCTCTGTAGAGGACTATTGGTTGTCCCTTAATATACATTCTCCCCTTATTTCTTAGTAATAGAAGAGACAAGATTTAGCATATAGCCCCTTGAAATGATATTTTCCTTTCTTTTTGCAACTAAGTGCGGTTATGTGTCAACTCCAAGCTGATGAAATATAAGCAAACATGATCTATTCTATTTCAGAGAAATGTCCTTAAAGGAAAAAACTATGTCTTCCTTCTTTTCATCATTTCTGATGGTTGGAATGCAAATATTGTGGCTGGAGCTCAGCACCCATTTCAGACCATGAGGATAAGGGGTACATTCTAGGGATTAGCTGAGAAATATAGATTCCAGATAAATTTTGTCTCAACCATCATAAGGCAGCACTGAGACATGTTTAATTCTCACAGGTACACAATTAAATGGTTATATTGCAGTCTAAAGCCATTTAGATGATGGATGTACCAATTCTGAGGGTTTGTTTAATAATTCATTTTTTGCTGAAGCAGAGCTTTTCCACTGATAACTTGTGGAGCTCCAGGTTCAAGCCATTTTCTCAGAGGTCTCCACTGAGACTTAGCGGAAGCTGAATGGGCCAGCTCTGCATGCTACCTCCAATCCATGTTTCAAAGGTGGTCACTCTGTGTTATTCATTGGAGTTCCACAAAAGAGTCCCTGCTATTTGTGATTTCACACACACACAGATAAAAAATATGGAGTCGCAATTTCCTACCAGATCATAAGCAGCCAGCATCTTTTTCTGCACATCTGGAATTGCACCCAGAGGCTCCAGGTAAGGAAAGCTGTCTTTCATCACAAGTGAGACTGAAGGAGTATTGTCACTGGTGATGAGCCGAGATGACAGTGTTAATAGGCACTGCTTCAGACTAGCAACTGGAGGGAGTCCACATAGTTCCTTAATAGACACGATTGCATTCTGTGAGGGAGAAACATGGAATCACACTTCTGACCACCTGACACATCACCCCCAGTACTCCCAGGTTTACAGAAAAGTATATTCATTTTTAAAGGATAGTATAGAGAGCTAATTCATGATTACACTTCATCTTTCTCAGTTTTTAGCAGTCACCACAAACATGCCATGAAAGCAAAGCAGATTGGGACCCGAGGCCACGAAGTGCTTTTCAAAGCAGAGCACTAGGGTATTCACACAACTAAGTACTGGCTGATCATGAATGTCATGTTTTACTTGTATCATGGTGATCAGGAAAACATAAAGCCAGGGGTTGTATACTAGAATGCATTTCGCTTGGGCTTTTTCCCTCAAGGTAGCAGGATGCTACTGCTTACCACCCTCCATCTGACTAATCAATGGCATTCCTTTGTCACATCATCAGAAAGGCACCTGCCTGACAGACACACACACATGTAGAGGTACAGTTGCCCATGTTAGTCTTCAAAAAATTCATTTGAAATAGAAATCATGACTATTTTACATTTTACCAGCAGTGAACAGTACCTAACTTAGTGTGTCTCATGAATTTCATAACAATGATCACCTTCATTTTTCTACTGATTAGACTCCAAATAATCCTTAACCCCAAAGACTTTATGTTAAGATAATATGAACTATCAATGCTACCTGGATACACTTTATAACCAACTCTCCTTTTATATAATATAAAATATGCAAAGTACATATTTCAAGAATTATATAAAGTATGTAAAGTCTAATCTATAAAGTTAAGTGTAGAAATGATTTATAACTAATTAACATAGGGATTTATAATAGTACTAGAATTATTTCAGAAAAAGTGACATAGAATATGCTGACACTTGGACTCTATTTTTTAAATGGTGGCTAAGGCAATCCACCACAAGTATTTAACTGTGTCATGGGTTTGTGGTTCTGCATCACTTGAATGATAATGGTCATAGATTTTGGTACTAGGAAATCCTAGATTTATTTTCTTTAATTTTTAACTTTTGTAGGTACATAGTTGATATATATTTACGGGGTACATGAGATGTTTTGATACAAGCATGCAATGTGAAATAAGCACATCATGAAGAATGGGGTATGCATCCCCTCAAGTATTTGTCCATTGAGTTGCAAACAATCCAGTTAGACTCTTTAAGTTATTCTAAAATGTACAGTTATTATTAACTACAGTGACCCTGTTGTTCTATTAAATACTGCAGTCCTGGATTAAAAGGCTAACATGGCTATTTGTTAACTTACAATATTTGAGAAATGCATTAGCCTTTTCAAGTTTATTCTCTATATTGAAAACAGGGTTTTTTGGCAAGGATTATTATAAACACATCAGCTAAAGAAAAAAATAAATTGAATTGAATAATATTCACTTTGCACTTTGCAGGTACTCAGTAAATATCTGTTGTTGCTTGCGTCTCAATAACGCTAGCCTAGTAAGTATATTAAGTAGGTTTTATTTTTAAGTTTACAACTGTCTCAGATTATAATCTGCATTAATGAAGGCAAGTAAACTTAACATTGAATTTCTAATTGTTGAGGCTAGGCAATTTCCATATACTCTATGGAATTTTACTCTCATAATAATTTTGTGATAAGTGTAACTAGTTTTCTTACCTTATGGAGCATATTAATGATCAGAGACCCGAAATAATTTGCTCAAGATAGCACAGGAGTAGATTTGATCCAGAACCTATGTTCTTCCAATTAAATCACATTTCTAATACAAGGTCAAATATTTTTTCAACAAGTTTGAGTGCTGATTTTTTTGTTTAGTTTTACTTGTTCTTATGGGGAGTAATTTATTATTGTTGTCATTATGCGAAATTTAAAACTAAAAAATAACCTAATAGGCATCACACTTGTTTTATATGACTTCAAATTCTCTTTCATGTTCATATCTGCAAATATTATGTACACTGATAATTAGTATGTGTGTTTGTATACATTTTGTATATATTACACACATATATTGTGCATTCTACTTTACTCCCATTGTTTCAGATGCACATTTCCATATATCAATTCTGTTTTGTACTAGAATATATGCATGGATATACAGCATTTTGCTACATCTTAGTTCAGTCCAAAGTTAACCTAGCATTCACAATTAGAAACATAAAATATATCTGTTTTATCACAGACAATACTGAACTTAGTTCAATGGTACACAGATTTACACATCTTTCTTTTCTTATTTTGAGAGAGGGTCTTGCTCTGTTGTTGCCCAGACTGGAGGGCACTGGTGCAATCACAGCTCATTGCATCCTTGACCTCCCAGGCTCAAGTAATCCTCCCACTTCAGCCTCCTGGGTAGCTAGGACTACAAGTGTGTACCACCACACCTGGCTAATTTTTGTGTGTTTTTTTTCAGTGAGACAGGGTTTCACCATGTTTCCCAGGCTGGCCTCGAACTCCTGGCCTCAAGTGATCCAACTGCCTCAGCCTCCCAAAGTGCTGGGATTACATGCGTGATCCACTGCACTCAGACTTAAACAATCTTTCTGGAAAAATTTTGCAATTCAGATAATTAATAAAACATTAGAAGGGTAGGAATAAGCAGGGAAGGGAAGGAGAGTGTGGGATTTTTCTCCTACCTGCATATTTTCTCTCATATCTATGGCTTCTCGTAATGGATGAACTGCTATTTTAAAGATGTCATCAATGGTTTTAAGACCGATATTCCTGAGCATAGTATATTCCCGAACTTTCTTCCCCATTCTCACTGAAAGACTGCGCTTCTGTGCCTTTCCTCCTCCACTTCGATTAGTTATTGCTATGTGGACGAAAAGGGTTACATGTTCCATGATGTCACCCACAAAAGAGCGCAGGGGAACATGCCGATATCCGGGCTGCAGACATTCAAATGGTATCGTGTATTGCCCTATAAACTCATCCCCAATGTAGTCATCATCCAGAACAACAAAACGGATCATGGCCAGCTCAGGTAGGTTTACTTGGAACTCAAAAGTTTCATCAAAAATAGGATTATCACTGTTTTGCTGTACAGTTTTAGTTCTTTGTTCTGAACAATCCGCTGGAATTCCATGTATTTCTACACAAACATAGGGATCTATGACATCCCCTTTGGCACAAGCTCCCTTGGGCTTTGGGAAATTCTGACCACTGATGATCTTGATATGAAGAGCTAGAGGAGACACCCCAGGTACAATGCCCTTTGTATTTGCACTGAAGTAAGAAACTTCATCTCGCATGATAGACGGCCTTAGAACATAACCACATCCCCCATTTTGAAGAAACCAGCCCGTGTGAAGGTCCATCATTGGACCCGGAGTCTGAAAATTCATTGCTACAATCTGACAGCCACAATTCCAAAAGTCCTGTGGATTCAAGTTACTGGAATCGATCCTCATGGCACTTGGATAGATTCTTGATAAGAACTTCTTATTATAATTAACAAAATCCTCTGGGTACTCATTTGCAATGCGGCTGGCCTCTGTTTCACTAAATGAACAAATTTCCCAATAGTTTTGGCTTTTCATAGATAGTTCGAAATCCCTGTACTGAACAGATTTACAAATAGATACCAAATCAGAGAGCTCCCTACAGAGCCGGATTTGTTTCTGCTCACCATTGTAATCTACTGACATCCTTCGAGACATTTCGGCTTCTTCATCTTCATCTGTTACTTCTCCTTCTAACACATCTGGATCAGAAGGCAACTTCTTTCCTTTGACAATGATCATTCTTTTTAATTTTTCTGGTGATGGGAGGTAGGATTCTGACAGCAAAGGTGCTTCGGTATACAGTTTATTGCCAAAGACCTTTTTCATCTGTTGAACCATTACCTTCTGCTGCGGCAGGGAGCAGTGATTTCCTAAACAAAGAATGAGTGGGTATTCAGAAGCAATGAAGGCAAATTTATTTATTACCTCTATGACACTTCGAAAGGAGACATGTGTTGTCATGTTGTTTCGATTACAAAGGATTGGTTCATTATCTGAACCATCGCTTACATCAAGTTCAATGCTTCGACAGCCCATTTTCAAAGCTCTCACATACCCATTGATGTCAGCTGGTCCCCTGAACTGGTCTTCTATTAAATAGGTGTTATGAGAGGCATTGATATAGTAGTGAGATAATGGCTGGGTCATATCTTGGGCAACCTTTTTTTGCTCAGGATCAAAAATGTCACATTCTGATGACAATAAATACTGGGTAAATCCATCAATTGCAAGAAACCCTTTTTGGCGTCCCTCTTCAGACAGTTCATATCTCTTTATGATATCTAAGCATATATCCTCAGTGATATGAGTGACTCCTTGTTCAGCTTCTAAAAAGAGCATAAGATCATTGGCATCCAGATATTCTTTGTTTTTAGATATCTGCACAAGTAAGAAATACACTTCTGGCCTGGTGCAAAGTTCACAAAAAGCTTCACAAAATTCCTCTTCGGTCACACGAGTGGTTAGTTTTTCTTTGCTCTTCTGGATTTCTTTAAACTTTAACCTGATCTTGGCTTCCTTCAGAGTAGGGTTCAGTTGTTTTATTAACTCTACAGAGGTGTCTTCCAACATAATCCCATTCCCATCAACATCTGCTGCTTGAAACACTGTTTTCAACCACATAAACCGTGGAGTGTTCTGGTTGCCCTCCATAAAATCAAGAGGCTGCTTACTTCGAGAAACCAGGTACCGTAACCCAGACACCCAGATGTTTGCCACATCTGCTGAATTGGCAACTAGATCCAGAGACTCATAGTTTTCCCCATGGAGTATGGAAAAGGCACAGTCCTCACAGATCTGGTCAGCAAGGCCATTGTTTCTAAATGTCTCCGTATTTTTCCCCAGTCTGATCTCTTTTATGGCAGAAATATCAAGCTTAGCTTTCTCGAGGTCTTTCTTAGAAGGTTCCCAGCGAAGAGCTTGGAGGTCTGGGTCCAGAGTGAAAAAACGGTTGTAAATGCGAGAATTTGGCCGGACTTTCTTCAGCTCACAGCCAGCTTGCATGAAGCTGATGCAGTCATTTGCACTGCTAATTTTCTTTTCCGATGGCATGCTGCTGAAAGACACGGTTTTCTTTCTTCCACCACACTTTTGGTTTGAAGGATCCTGTAAAATAATTTGAAAAGAATAAATCAATTTCCTTTAGAAAACAGACAAATTCAGTAACACTCTATGAAATCTTCGAACTTCAATTCACATATTGTGATTATTTGAACAGAAGCTAGCCTAAAATTTACCTTTTCACTCTTTCAGAAATGAGAAATTGCTAAGAAAGTTGAAATTATCGGGTTCAGAAAAAAACTTATTTTTCAAGTGTCTGTGCGGTCTTTGAAATAACATCAAGTTTTGTTGTTGTTGTTGTTGTTGTTGTTGAGATGGAATTTCACTCTTGTTACCCAGGCTGGAGTGCAATGGCGCGATCTCAGTTCACCGCAACCTCCGCCTCCTGGGATCAGGCAATTCTCCTGCCTCAACCTCCTGAGTAGCTGGGATTACAGGCACGCACCACCATGCCCAGCTAATGTTTTGTATTTTTAGTAGAGACGGGATTTCACCATGTTGACCAGGATGGTCTTGATCTCTTGACTTCGTGATCCACCCGCCTCGGCCTCCGAAAGTGCTGGGATTACAGGCTTGAGCCACCGCACCCAGCAACATCAAGTATCAAGTACAAATCACTCTAATTTGTTCATTAAAGTAGATTTCTTAGGAACCTCATGCTGGTGCCTCAACTATCTAGCTCAACTCCCAACAGATATGTAAAAGAAATAAAGCTGTATTTCTTTTTAAAGGTTTCCTCATTTATACTTTACAACCTTTTAAAGAGGTCTCTCTTAAAGTTGATTTAAATAAAAGGTTTTACCTGAACATACTTTGTATCACAAAGTACTTAACAGTTTAACTAGAAATCACTTTCTTTTTCTCAAACTATTTTGAAGTGTCTTGAAAGTCCAATTGAGAGCTAACAATAGCCAGTCGTTCTCATTTGAGCCCACCTTCAGACTGAGGTAAACTATTCGAATTAACATTATAGGAATTCACACCTGCATTTCAGTGTAATGTTATTAGCAGGCAGCACTTAAACCAAACAGAATTATGAATGGCTCTACTAACTTTTTAAGGTTCTTCCAATATAAGTTAAATTTCAAAGCCCTTTGTCAGAGATTTTACAGGGAACACTTGCACCTTGCAAATGCCATTTCTGGAAGTATTTTTGGATCGTAGTGTTATAGAATCCCAGTTTCCTCAGCCCATTTCACCCTTCTGTGACCAACAGGGCATCAAACTTCATCCGTTCAGATGAGGGTATCTTAAGCAGGTTTATTATTTTTTTGAGGCTGTTTCCTTCTTGATTCATGTAGGCCCTCTCACCCATCATCCTTCCTAAAGTACAGTTCCAGTCCTCCGAATACTCACAAAATGATAGATTTCACTTCACTCTTGGACTGTCCACTGTGTCTATCATTCTCAATTCATTTATACTGAATATCTGACTGATGTCACTTAAATTGGATATTTCTTTATACAAGTCTCTGTTCTGACCACAGACTCAATTAATGATGCTTCCCAACCACATCCCAATTCACATGACTGTACCAGGAACAAATTTTCCAAAAGCACAGTAATGCACGTTTACCATGCCCAGTTTTATAAGCATACCAAAGAGTTAGCAAAACGCAGAGTGCAAAGTACCTTGTTTGTCCTTGGAGCAAAAATAACTTTTTTTTTTGAGTCAGAATCTTGCTTTGTCACCCAGGCTGGAGTGCAGTGGCATGATCTCAGTGCACTGCAATCTCCACCTCAAAAGTTCAAGTGATTCTCCTGTCTCAGCCTCCTGAGTAGCTGGGATTACAGGCACATGCCACCATGTTCTTGAGTTGTAATTATTCCACTCCCTAAATATATGACCTCGAGGGAGTCATTTAACCTCTCTCAATCTTAATTTCTGATAGGAATTAGTAATATTTTTATATAACAAGGTGTCATTGTGATACTCAAAAGAGAAAATGTGTGTGACAATTTTTATAAACTGTAAGTGCTTGGAAGGTTATGCTTTTCACAGGAAGAGGAACATTGCCTTATACACCCAGTAACTGTAGGACTATGAGTAGGTACTGAACAGGATATTGGGTGTTATACAGAAGTTAATTAATTCCTGACTTCTCAACATTTCAGACAAATCTTCAGTGATAAATTGAAAATATTTTTAAAACAACCACATGAGATTACTATTTCAAATACTGAAAAGTATAACCAAAGTAGTCTGAGCCGTATCCTTCATTGGAAATCTTTTAATACAGGGTAGAATATCTTCTCTGGGGCTTCAATTCATTGGTCCTACCTATAATAAGCCTGCCTATCCTATGATTCAGAAAAGAAAAGACAAGATAATTTATTATTCAATTGACTAAAACCCTGCCTATGAAAAAGAAACAAAATTTGCTTTAGTTATGAGATGTTGCTGGGATGATTCATTAACTCCAATATATATCAGATCTTCAAGTGGCAAAGATATAAATTACCCAATTTAGATTACAGAATATTGCCTGTTGGTGCCCTGGCATTTAACAATTTAGCTCCTGCTTTTACAGAGTTGCTATTTTTAATTATCCCATAGTGGTCAATTTCCTCATCCTTAAGTTAAAAAAAATCTATAAATCTTCAGCTATTTATACACAGATGCTCTATTAGAACACATTTAAATTTGTCACAACCCACATGCTCAGAAATATCAGATGTTTGTGTGTATTTTTCCACACCATCAAGGCAGGCACCTAATGACATTGCTGAGACGAGATTAATCTACCAGGTAAAATAAAGATGAAAACTGTGAATTGTGATGGTAAATGAGACTGTGACTCAGCTTTTAAAGCTAACCATTTGACTTGCCTTTTAAGCTAATGAGAGCTTTCACATTAAAAATGATTTGTATATAAGCAGCTATGTTCCAAATAGAATTGCTGTCAGCAGAGTGATAAAATCTCTAATAGTTTCTGACAAATATTAAATGGGAAATTAATGCTACTCTAAATGGATGTATATGGTTCCTATACCCCAAGTATGATATTACATTAGCCTTATCTACAGTCTATTGCTCTGCTACTTGAGCCACTGTTTATTTGTAAGAACAAAACCACTCTTGTCAGAATAGCTTTCTCTTATAAGGCTCTCCTCTGCAATATCTCCTTAAGTCAAGACATTCCCTCCTAGAATGACGAGCCTTCAAGAAATATATGTTTTATATCTAGCCTGCAAAAGAATCCACCTGCCTCATAATGCTTATTTCTTGCTTTGACCTACAATTCCTACATGATTATAAAACTTATATCAAAATCCCACCTAAAACTTGGAACCAGTCAAAAGATATGATTCTTAGGTTCTCATCTCACAAAGGACAGAATCCAAAGTCATTACAAGTCTCCAAATGAGCTAAAACTTGGCCAGAGCGTGTGTGAACGAATAATTAGCTTGTCTGGTGATGACTACAGCCAAGATTATGTACATTCAAAATACACTGGAAAAGGTCCAGGACTCTGATATTTCTCCAGGTTGGGAGGAGGGGAGATGGAAATGGTGTTTCAGTGGACAGGAAGGATGGACAACTCCAAATCTCCTTCTAATCTTCTTCACCACCAGAGTCCTACACCCCTATATCTGTATTCCCTCAAGAAGATCTTGGCAAATTGGTGGTGGGAAAGAAGGACTATTAAGGTAAACAAACGAGAAAAAGTTGAAGGTTGGGTATCAGTTTTCCTTCTTGGTAAATACAAAAAATAATAATTATTATGACGATGATTGAATGAGAGTCAATTCAATTCACTATACACCTAACACAATTCAACTACATGCTTAAAAATGGTTAAACAGTAAACTTTATTTTATATATGTATTGGGAAGATGGGTACTTTTGGCACTTTCCAAAAGAAACCAAGTTTATTATCAGTTCAGGTGTGTTTCAGCCAATGTCTAGCCCATTAGAGTTAAATGATTCCAATGACCATAACGTCTTTCCAGGAGATTTTTATAAACTACAAGGTCTTTCAGTTTATTTCAAAGCTAACTCTCCTCACACAGTAATTAAAGCAAGAGGCTGAAGTACTAATATCCCCTCCATCTGACTCCTGCCCCACAACCAAAGTTTCTCCTAGAGCAGCTTACAACAAAAGCTTTAAATTTATTAGGATATATAGTGCTTTGTCATGCCTCTGTCCCCTAAATTAAAGCTTGACCTTATATTGTAGTAGAGGCCAAGAATTAGTCAGACATTGAACTCAATCTTTTCTACTTCCTAACATTCTATGCATCAGTCTCCAAATTATCATTTCTCAAGAAGGGAATCACATTTAAATAAGTAAAATTAAAAAAAAAAAACAAATTGGGTTTATATGGTCTCTGAACATTTCTAAATAATACTTCACACTTTGGATTACTGTCTTTTGAAATTAATCAATACCTTACAAAGGATTCAATCATCAGAATCAAGAAGAGTCTCATGAACTAGTAAAGCAACAGACAAATATTTTACCCTTTTGTTAAAACAACGCAAGACTGATTTATCTACGAGCACTGTTTCTAATATATTTCTATCATAAAGATAATTTCTATCTAATCTTATGCTATAAGGTCTGATTTCTAAACTTAGAAATCATTTCAAAGTAAAAGGGAAAATGGCCATATTTCTTTTTAATGTTTTAATTATTTTCTACAATATTGTTGCCTACCTGCTACTGTTAGGAATGATAGGATATCAATCATGATTAAATGAGACTCTTCACAACAGTAAAAGATTTTCAGCTTCCTTAATATATTTTATTAAACTAAAACTGGAAACAAAGTTCATATAAACCAAATTAACAAACATGTTTCCATAAATTTCCATTGACATTTGCTTTCCCTAAGCCCAGTAAGACTAGCTATACTGCAAGTTCCTTAACCAAAATAAAACAAACAAAATTATTTTTCTTAAAAGCTCATTGATAAGCCCCAAAACAACTCTACTTATTCAATGCAAGTTTTGGGTCTCAATCATTAAAATATTCAATTATTTCAATGTAATTTTAGGAAAAAGTATACTGAAATAGCACAAAAAATGTGAATGTACTTAATGCTTATACATTTTAAAATGGTTATGTACTTAAGTATACTTATACACTTAAAAATCATTAAATTGTAACTTTTATGTTATGTATATCTTAACACACAGGGGAAAAATGCATACTGAAGCATTATACGAAAATTTAAAAGTGAGTAAAGGAAATATCAAGCCCAAGCTTCCCTGTCTTTGACCTGATGAATATGTTTAAACATCTAATTATATCATCACATATATTTTTTGGTGTTTTGGCAAGTTGATTTTAAGCAAACAGTTCTAAAATGTTTCTTTGTTAGAACACATTTACACAACTCTAAAGACTAAAAATCAAAACACCAGTTGTCAAACTGTGATGAGAAGGAATCTTTGTTGCATAACACTAAACTCTAGCTACATGGTATAAGGGAAGGAAAGATTCATATTTCACAAGTGTTCTTAAGAAATTAGTAATAAAAATTTAATAGATTATACTAAAAGATAAGAATATAGGCACATGGGTTTGATTTTCACCATAGGGAACCTATCTCTCCTTATATACCACCTATAAACTATAAAAAGATGCTATTTATTCTGGTTTTGTGAAGTTCCAAGAAACCTGAGAAACAAAAATTTGGCTGATTCATGAAATTCACAAAGGATTGTAGACAACATACAGTCTAGAATCCAGATAAGCTCCAACCTTGGATACTGAGAGGCCTCTGGTCTTACTCTTCATTTATTCATTTGACAAACAAGAATAGGTACCTACTCTGTGATAGAGGCTAGCACATTACAGAGTTTACAGGAAACTGATAAGGCTTCATTTTTATCTTAGATTTATCACTCTTCATATGTGCTAAAGGGATTTGATATGGACAAAATTAAAGATGGTACAGTAGGTGACTCTTTCATTCAGCACTACAATAATGAGATGGTGACGGCCTGCAGTAGATTCCTAATAAAAAGGATGAAGAAGAGTGGGAAATATCAAGAAACATGAGGTGAAACAAGAACTTCTTGACTTGGTAGAGGAAGGCTTCTAGGTTTTTGGTTTGAGTGAGAAGTCAATGAAAATTTTACTAAATGAGATATGAAATATCAGGGGATGTGAAGTTGAAGCAGAAACTAAGTTTACTTTGGGCCATGGTGGATTTTAGATGACTATGGGCCATCTAGGTGAAGGTGTCCAGTGGAAAGTTGGATATATGAATCAAGCCTCCAGGGAGAAGTCTGGGCTGCAGTTTCAGTGTTGGAAATTATAGCTGTAAAGGGATAACCAGAACATTGAGCATAGTAGAGTCACCTATTAAACAAAAATATTTGGAGATGGGCTAAACCCAGAGAACACCAGAGGCAGGGCAGGAGAGAAGACCTAAAAGAAAAAAGAGCTGAGGGGCAAGAAAACCAGGATATGAGCTTTCACAGAAGCCAAGACTAAAAGAAAAGCGTGCTGGAAAATAAGATCTGAAGACAGCTTATTGAATTTAGCAGTTAAGCAGTTACTGATAACTTTGACAAGAGAATGTCTTATATTCCTTTTAAGATGCTGAGGATAGAAAAAGAACTGCGACCTAAACTGCAGCCATGAGAAGAGCTGAGAGTAAAGGGTTTCAGGGAAAGAACAAAAGTCTTGCAGTGGGAAAAAAAAGCCATGATGGCTACCATATACTAAGTGAGAGACAGAATGGCCCCAAATAAGACTGGAGCAACAGGCAGAGGCAGAGAGTGATATATCCAGGAGAGGGCTATCCTCAAAAATGCTGGCCCCACTCACCTGGATTGTGATCACAGAATGGAATTCAGTTCTGATGCATACACTTTGCCTTTCCAACAGGCCTATGCCCAAAATCACATCCATGTTTGGAAGTTAAGTAGTCTACAGAAAACCCATACCCATACACAAGGCCTAACTCTTCATACAAAATTCAAGGAAGTGGGGGAGATGGGATCATCACTATATCTGTTGCCTTCAAGTTTCAGAGAAGGAAAGTTTGCAACTGTATAATTGTACCATTAATTTCACATTAAAATTTCCCAAGTTATATTCCCATGGTCAACTCCAGTTACTTAATGCAAAGTCACAAACAGGTGATGCACTTATTTATGGTTAACACCATGTGACTTACTCAATGTCACTGTGTGATGCAATGGGAGTAGCAGTCCTAATAGCCACTATTGAGAAGTAGCTGAAGCATAACCCAAGCTTTGTAAACCATTGGCCTTCCCTAGTAGGTCCCTCATTGGTAAAAATCTGAACAGTTATTTTATGATCAATAAAGAAAGCATTTGCTCTCTACACCATCTTCTAAGTCAACAGGATTAAAGGCAAAGTGAAGTGTATGCATGCAAATATCTCTAGCCAAGTGAAGTTCTATGTCTGAATTTAACATTAAATTTCGTTTATAAAAGGTGACTCATTTATTAAAACACACTAAAGCCATTTCTTTAGGAAACCCACTCTGATATATATGCTGTGGTGGGGATGGGATACTAATTAAAAGATAGGCAGACAGCGACCCTCTCAATTTTGCACATCTTCTCTGAAATGACTCTCTTCACTTGAAAGCAAAAATAATTGATGTTCTATAGGCAAAGCTGGTGATAGAGTGCAGAGAAAAAAAAGAGTTCATTTCAGAGTGGGTAGTTAGTACCATTGATTTGTTTTGTTAAACAGAAGAATCTTCCACTGTGCTGTACCTCACTGCAATCATTTGCTCATTAGAACTCATTAAGAAGTGACACCCTAAATAAAAGTGATTATCTCAAGCTCTTCTTTGGCATAGTTTCCATCCAGTTAGGATTTTTCTGCAAGAATGATTCTTATTATACACATCCCATGTATTATTTCAAATACAACTTTCATTTACACAACGATTGACTGAGCCCCTACTCTGGGCTATGCATTGTACAAGTGATTTATTCTTTAAAAAATCATTAATCCCAACAGTAATGTTGTCTGGAATAAATTTTAATGTATGAATTTTTATAGCTAATTAAATCAGTAAATAAGGACAAAGTTCATCAAATTTAATAATTAGAGAAAAATATATGAAGAATGCTTCTAAATAAACAACAAAGAAACAGCTTTAAATAACATTAAAGATGTTCATGAGCCAAGCCCACAAAGGAGCATAAAAGGCTGATGAGGCATATTAAACAGAAGTACTACACTCCTTTGTGGTGTCAACTGCTTTCATGAAAAGGTCTTGTTTCTTACTTTAATCTTGCCAATCTCCTCTTGTATCCTTCACAGTCCACTGCTTCATATACAGTTATGAGGCACGTGAACTTCCATTTTTCTAGTCAGCAACATGGTCCTTTTCACTAATCCCACTGCTGCATGCAATGCATAGTTTTGTTAGTACTGTGCTTTAGCTGCGTCAATTTGAACAAAATGAGGGTGACAGCAATAAAGGTCATCTGACGATTTATTCAGTGGCCTCTGAGGAACGACTTGCGGCTATCAGTCCTGTCCCTCTAAGACAGATGTCTGCCTCACACTCAAAAAAACAATGCATTTAAAATTAATAGGTAGTCTGTGCAACTCTTAGCAGAGGTGCCAAGAACCAAGTGGGCTTGGAGACTGAGATACGATTCTGTCCTTCCTCAGGAGACTCCTGCACAGCAGGGCCCAGGAATCCTGGTGGAGCTTATGCCAGCACTGACTTTCTTGTTTCTGGTGTGAAGATTAATTGGATATTCTCTTTATGGAAAACAGGGTATAATGGCCCTTTAAAAGGAAAGTCAATGATGAAGACCATCTAAATGTATACTTTCAATACCTGCATTGCTAATATATCTCTTTCAAGGTATTGTTATAGAGATTAAATGTAATGCTCCAATTATTTCACAGGTATCAACATATATCTTGATGCTTAATTAGGGCATTCATCAGAAAATGATATGTAGTTAGGTAGGCTTTCAAATCAATGCATACTTTTCTATTTTATTCTAATTAATGTTGCACATTTACTCAAAATACTTTATCTGAAAAATTAAAATATCAACAGGAATAAAACATTATTAAATAGAGTTCATGTCATGAACATTCCTGACAAAATTCCCACCCTTTGTGTCCTATGTAGTGAGTTACAGAATCGTTTTTCCCTCGTTGTGCCTTTTCAGTTTTTAATGGTAATATTTACCCCCAACTATGACACACCAATATATTATTGACATTGATTTTAGTCACTTTGGAGTCCAAATATATTCTTTAGTCATCTAAATTTGAATTCAGCATATTGAAAACTGAAAAGGAAATTCCCAATGTGCTTCAATATTATGTGATTTTTGCCATTTATTATCATAGAGTGTTACTGGAGCTGAGTTTCAGAACAGATGTGATTTATAAAAATAAGAAAGTCATTTACAGTTATAGAGCTTAAGTGGAAATAAGAGACATAATCAGCATTTCTTCAGAGCATAAAGTGTTCATTAATGACATAGTCTGAAAAATAGTCAACTTCCAGGAATTTATGGTTTTCTGTGCAACATTTGGTAAGGACAAAACTCCACATTACATGCATCACTTAAAAATTTCACTAAAGGGCATTTAAAATATATAACTACTAGAGGTATTTCTTAAAAATGAAATCAATTCTATTGTACTGTACAGTAATATACACATGTAGGTTTTTCATACAAAAAATCTGTAGAAGATTTAAAAACAGTAAATTTACTTTTTGAAAACATTTTATAAATGTATGTAACTTGGGACAAGGAGATTAAATTTTAGTTTTTAAAAAAACCTAATTTTATTCAAACTTAAGAAATAATACATTAATAGTCTGAACTGACCTTTCTCTAGATTTGTAGAAGTCTAGTCTACCACTTAATAAATTGGCATATATATTAACAAATGGACTCCTCCTTGCATTTGTATTAAGTCTGTATTGTAAAACTGACATTTAAATTATTTTGAACTGGCTAATTGAATATTTCTTTTGCAACAAACCCCGTAAAGCCATCTCTGAGTGCTCCACAATACTGATCCCAGAACCACATATAAAATAGAATGTCAATTATCTTGACCCAATGCTATGTGCAAACACATCCTTAATATTTTCTCTCTTGTGACAATAATAGAATATGCCCTTTGGGATTAGTTATCGTAGAGATATAGAAGCTTTGGCTCAAATAGCCAACTTGGCTTGAATGTCAAGATGAATCTGATTAAAGGTTTTAAGTTTTACCCATATTTCCGGAATAGGTTAGAACTATCTAACACTTTAATCCTTATTGCATTACATCTGATTAACTGAACATCGGCATCTGCTCATGTTCAAGGAACAGATGGCAGATCTCAGAGAATGAATATTCTCAGCTCAGGGACCCCTTTAAGGTGAACTCTCCCTCACCCCCATTCATACCCAGTGAAGGCTCCATGGTCAAAATGAAAACAAATTTATTCTCTTAACTTAGAAAAATGTAAAAAAATAAAAACTATGCTTACATAGTGTTTATTTGACATAATAAAACTCAAAGTCCATAACTATTGTACTGATAGAAATTACTGAACTAATTAAATTCCTTCTCTCCAAACTAAAGTATTGGATTAGAGATTAATAAATTTTACCACCATTACTACTTACTTGCATGACTTTTTGCAAAGCAAATTTCTACATCTATAATTTTTATTTGTCAAAAAAAATATATAACTCCTAGTCTAATTCTTAAGGCTATGTCAAGGAAAAAAGGAAATAAAACACACTAAAGCACTCTGTAAAACATAGACCACAATCTGATAAAATTCCAGAAAAGTGCATTATATATCTATCTTTTCATTAAAATAAGTAAAATATGGCAATGTATTAAAGAAATATATTCTTCAAAAAGTCAAGTTTATTCCAGGAATGTAGGAATGAGTCAATCTGAGGCAGTCCATCAATGTAATGTAACAAGTAAATAGATTAAAAGAGAAAAACAATTGATCATAACTAAAACTATCCCAAAGACATCTGACAAACTACAGTATCGATTCACAACAAAGCTCTCAGTAAACTGAGATGAGAAGAAAGCTTCCTTAACATAATCAAAACCATTTCAGAATCCTAAAGGAAACATTTTACCAACTGGTGAAGATTTAGAAGCATTCTCATAAAAATCAAAAAGAAAAAAAAGGCCTACTATTTATATACTTTATATATTTGATATAATTTTGGATGGTTAAGCCAAAGTAATAAGGTGAAGATAAGAAATTAAGTGTACAATATTGTAAAGAAAGTGACAGATCATTATTACTTGCAGAAAATATAACTATTTACCTAGAAAATCCCAAAAGATTAAATGAAAAAAATTCTTAGAACTAGTAAAAGTGATAGTGGCAAAATACAATATAAATATAGAAAACTTAATAGCTACCTTATATGCCAACCTGTTTCTAAACATAATGGTAGAGGTGAATGGGGATGAGAATCCCATTCAGATTAGTAATTAAGATTATAAACAAGTCAAGAATAAACTTAATAAATTGTGTGCAAAACTTATATATAGAATTTTATTTCCCTTAAAGTTGAAAGGGAAAAATTAAATAAATAAAAACATTTAAAATTACCAAAAATATACTATTGACAAAATTCAAACTCTTCTGTAGTCAGCAGACAAATACAATAAAATTATAATGAAAAGCCCAATGGGATAGTTTCAGTTGATGCAGTTGTAAGAGGCATTTTAAATAACAAAGGAAACAATACATTATTCAATTATTACTGTTAACAAATTCACTATTCACTTGAACAAAAAAACTAGATTTCTGCTTCATGTCAAACAAAAAGTAATTTTAAATAGATTAAATATTGAATAAGACACAGAAATAACAGGAAAAACTATAAGAGTGTATTTGTATAGTTTTGGGTGGGGAAGGTCTTTTCTAAACAAATATATCAAGGCCAGAAAGCATAGAGGAAAAGACTGATAGATGTGACCATATAGAAACTTCAAACTGTATTGAATTATTTTTTTTTAATTCAAACTAGAAAACATTTGTCATGTGTTCCTTAATTTATAAAAATTATTCACAAACTATTTTGGAAAAGACAAATTCACAAAATTATACAATTGTTTAGAAAATATATAAAAAAGATGTTCAAACAAATAATTATACATTATGTATATATACACAAAGGTATACACAAATAAAATGACTATTTTGCCTATCAGGTTATTAAAGTTTAAAAAAAGTGAGATTGTAGGGAAATGAAAATTTTATACAATGGTATGTTGAATATAAACTTGTACAACTTTTCTGGAAGGTAATGTAAAAACATGTTTTAAAACATTAAAAATGCATCTACTTTGATCCAGCAATTTAATTTTTAGGAATTTAAAGAAATCTGAAGGAAATACTTGAGTAAATGAGCAAAGATATAAGTAAGAGGTGGTTCACTGCCATGCTGCTGATATTTTAAAAAGAATAAACTAATGAACTAAACATCCATTCCCAGTAAGGACTGGCAAAATAAATTATGGTACATTTCATGTAACAGGATGCTATACAGACCTTATAATGGGTGATGCAGACCTATAAATCTTAAAATGCATGGGGTTTGTGTGGGGGTGGGGTGTACTTAAAAAGCAGATAACAGAAGAGTACTTATAGTATAATGTGAGAGCTCACCATTTACCTATGACAAGTCTGGAAGAATATATTCCAATTAATGATAGTGGTTATCTCTAGGGAAAGGGAGCAAAATTATGGAATTTTCTTTCTCTGTATTGCTCAATTATTTAAAAGTAACATATATTAGCATATATTATGAGAAAACATATTAATGACATTTCCATATTAAAGACAATAAAAAAGCATTAGTCCTATAATTACCTCATTATCAGAAAGATACTTTGTAGAAATTAATGACATCCATCTTTTTTAAACTTTTTGAGTCATAACTAAAATGGTTAAAATTTCAAAGAGACCAGGAGTTCAAGGAGTTTCAATAAGCCCTTTTGATATTATTTTTATTAAAATAATTACACTGATATTATTTTAAATACAATTTTTTAAATATTTATTATTCTTGGGAATGGTAAATGTACCTCTAATACAATATGGAAAAATAGCCCTTAAATATCATATTTGGAAATTATTTTAGTATCTTACATCTTAGAACTAATATTGGTTAGCTATCCTATGGTGAAAAGAATGTCCAAAGCACAATTCAGTTTTATAATGTATCTGTAAAATTAGTCTCAAATATTTAAACAGTCAATTTCAATGCCAATGTATAGTATATCTTCTCTTAAATCAAACTTTTTCTGTCTCGAAGGTTTGAGAGTAAATGTAAGCATATGAATGTTCCCAGAGAAGGAAAAGAAGTTTAAACTTGAGATTTCCTTACTAGATGTTTAAATCAATTTGATTTCAATTAAATGCACTCCACTTATAATGAGATTCAAATCTGCTATATTAAATAAGGATTTAAGTATATCCCAAAATATTGGGCTCAGCAAGAATTCCATATAGGTTAAAAGGTCTTTTATCTTTCAGAGCATACATACTATTAATAATTGAAAATTTTTCAACCACAATCATCAAATAGAAAATATGTAGCCTTAAAAGATTTCCATCAGGTGAATTTGGCCTATCCCTCTATTTTCATGTCTAGACATGTAGCTACAAATTTGCCTTTGCATTCTGTCCTCCTAACACACTCCCAAATCTTCAGAAAATATATGGTAGTTCACCAAAAAGTCTTTCATTGTCTTCTAACCCACATTCCTTTATTTCTTCCTTAATGAAGGGTCCTTACTGAACTCAGGTAATCTCACTCCACAAAATAATTTCTGCCCATCTCTGCCACTTGAAACACTCTTCTGCTAATCATACTTAATTCCACATTTAACATGGGAAATCTCAGGACATTCAACTAATGAATGCAATATTCCACCCAGAATGTTACTTAAAATGGCAGATATTTTCTGAATCATTTTTGTACTCTCAGGAAAAATATGGTTGTCAACATATTTAAAAAAACTAAATTTGCTCAATTACCACCAGGCTTATTGCCTCCTGAGAATATCTGCAGCATGAGAATATAATTACAAGTAATAAAAAACGGCAACTAAAACAAAAAATGTTCTCAGCCCATGTAAATCTGAGCCAAATTCAGGTGAAATATTAATACTCAGTTCTGGTACATATTTTTTATTTTGAGTCCAGGTCTTGCTCCGTCACTCAGGCTGGGGTGCAGTGGTGGGATCATGGCTCACTGCAGCCTTGAAATCCTGGGTTCAAGCAATCCTCTCGCCTCAGCCTCCCAAGTAGCTGAAAGTATAGGCATGCACAACCACTCTAAGCTATCTCTCTAACTCTGTAAAGACAAGGTATTGCCATGTTGTCCAAGCTATTCTCAAACTCCTAGGCTCAAGTGATCCTCCTGCCTCAGCCTCCCAAAGTGTTGGGACTACAGGCATGAGCCACCGTGCCCAGCTCTGGTGCATAGCCTTGTATGTTGGTTCACTTAAAATAAAAAATAAATAAATAAAAAATAAAAAAAAAACAAAGCCTGCCAGGTGACTTGCTTTCTTAGCACTGAGATAAGTTTACAAAATCTTACGAAATTTGATATAGTTATACTTGATTAAGCAATTTTTTAAATGGAATAAACATCACAGTTGTTTGCAGGACTATAAGTTAGCACATACTGATCTCTAGGCTGTCAATTGGTCTAAACACAAAGATATTTAACACACATTTGAATTGTGTGTAGGGTGTGGTTGTTAAACAAATTCATTAGCTTTACTAAGGGACTTTGAATTCCCATTTGTTGAGGAAACTGACCAGTATAACTCCTGAGAGGATAAATTTCTAGTACATCTACTAATATTCTCTGAAAAGAATAAGCTATTTCTCCCCAGGGAGTATGACTCCCATGATGTAGAAATACAAGAAAAATATTCACATTACATATTCTTCTTTAGTATTTAATCATAAAAGGATCATGGGCAGCAAAGTTTCCAAGCCATGCTGGGTCAATTAAATTAAATTTGTTTCAAAATAATGTTTCATCTTTTAGATCTCATTTAAATTATCAGTAAAGAGAACATTAAAGTCATTTGTTTATATAGAACTGGTATAGTGACAGGGAAATAAAGTACTTAATGAAACCATTTATAATCTATAATCATTTTATTAAAACAGCATTTCCACTAAACACTTTACAATGAAAAAGTATAGTAATTTACAAATAGCTTAGGGACTGAGCTCTAATTAATCTCTTAGAAAAAAAAGACTTGACACCTCCACATATTTAATGTTTATTAGCTTTGCTATCAGGAAACCTTGTAAAAAATGAGAAAGCAAATCCATAATGAATTCACTACACTTAATTTCATATTATCATCCTTAGGTGGTTTCTTAATAATAACTTGTGTGAATTGAGAGAAAGTGACAGCTAGTCTTAACTATGAGAGTGACTGTGTTCATTACTACACTAAGAACCTCCAAGTCAAACCACTTTATGTTCAAAAATGAAAATCAAAATAAAAAGGGTAAGAGCATCTCACATTTCTAAGCAGTTTTAATCCTTTCAAAAGGTTTCCACGTTTGTTTTCTATCAAGCTCTCTGAAGATTTGAGATGAGAAAATGCAAGACACAGGAGACTGAACAACCTGCCAAAAACATAAATCAGTGGCAGAGTCGGATGGCAAACCCAGGTATTCCTATTCCTGGTGGAGTTTTTCCTCTAAGTTTATACTACCTCTGCATTTTACTACTGTATTTTCTTACCCTTCACTATGGGAAGGAATACAGGTTTTACAGTTATTGATATTTTCCCTCACTGCATGTTGAATAAAAAGAAATAAATTAATGTTCTTTTTACTGATAATTTAAATGAGATCTAAAAGATGAAACATTATTTTGAAACAAATTTTTAATTTAATTGACCCACCATGGCAAACAGTGTGGGTAAAATATTTCATGAAGAAGAAACAACATGGGAAGATCCCGAGGAGACTCCACTAACACAGGCCACTACAGCAAGCCCATAGGAGAGGAACAGGGAAATGAAACGAAGCTGCATCGGGGGCTGTCAAAGCCATTTTTTATAAATCTGGAGTTTATTCTACAAAGGTTTTAAGACAAAGATGAAAGTTCTTACATTTTTTTTTTAATGTATATGTCCAGCTGCTAGAGAATGGATTTGGGGATACAAATTAACAGAGTAACAACTTAGTGACTGCAAGAGAGATCAGAGTATACTCAACTAGAGTGAGGACAAGAGAGAAGTGGATTTATTTGAGGAGTTACTGATGAACTGAAGTGGGGTCAATGGGGAAAGGGAAGCATCCCCAGATCTCTGGTTTGGACAACTGAGAGGCTGGAGAAGCCACTTGTAGAAACAGAGAAGTCTAGAGAAGAAACAGGTTTGTGAGTGGCTCTTGAGTATTGAGAATGCAAATGTAAATAAGGAACTAGATCCCAAGATAGACCTCTGAGTTCAAGATAAAAATTTGGGATTTAGGAACTGTCAGGTTATTAGTGGTTTTTGAAATCATGGGGCTAAATAAGATAAGGAAAGAAGGCAGAATAAAAAGAAGAGTACCTAGCAGTGACCTTTGAGAATGTACAACATTTTGAGTTTAGTTACGAGAAAAACTAACAAAGGCAAGAGAAATGTTGGTATCAATAATCTCAGGATTTCCAGTAAATAAATCACATTCTTTGAAATTTTTAGTAATAATAATTCTTAGCCCTCTGATACTTGATACAATTAGAAATTTGACATGATTACTATTATATAATAAAAGTGAACAAGCTATTTAAAAATAAAATTGTTTATAACACTTTTTTCCTTATCTCAAATTTAAAGGGATATTCAACATAAATGTAAAAATGGCATAATATAAAATCCCTCAGTATCTTATCAACACCTAAACTGGCAAAAGACAAATTAAAAAGATGTTTTACATCCGATTGTGTATCCAAGATGAGACAGAGACTGATATTTTCCTATTGTTTAATCAAGGGAAAACAGGCTCTTTACATTCTATTAAATTATTTAACAGCCACAAACGGATGCAATAATTCACTCTTGGCGAAACAAATCATTTTCTCTTCTTTCTCAATGCCAATGAAGCAAACATTCACAGGTGCTTAATCAACATTTTGCATAAGGCCAAACAATACAATCATTTTATGAATGACAAAGGAAACACACATTAATAGGGTGACAGAACAATGAGTCATCGATAAGTCAAAGATTTGGGAAAGTTTAAAAAATGATCCTGAAGGATATGGAAAACAAAAGTTTACCACGATTCTAAATGTGAATGTCATTTCATTGAATTGACATTTATCAAGCAATTGATGGAGAGAATTCTGTAAGAAGAATTAGGTTATTAAGACTTGAAAAGCTTTCTGGCTTTCTTATTCATTTGGTCTGGAAAGCTGAAGTCTTACTCATCCTGGATTGAGTATGCATTGGAGTAAAGAAATTTTTTAAAGAAGTTTCCTAAAGTTTTCTGGCAAGGTGGCAACTAAATCAGTCCAGAAAGGATTACCACTGAAGAAGATGAAAAACTTAGATTAATATTATTCTGACTTGATAAAAATTCCCCTTTCTTCAAATAAAGTAGAGCTCTTCTCTTTATCCTAATCTTAGAGGATATTGCGTTATGTCCATTATTCCCTACAATGCAGTCTACAGAATGTAGGTGTGTGCATTTGCTATGTTCTTGAAGACTACATACATCTTGGCTGCCCCTCAGTCTTATTCTGCATTTCAAAAATCCTAATCCCTTGCATTTTCTTCATGAATCCTATTTTCTAGAGCTTTAATTATCTGTGCAGGCTCTTTCTGATCCAAGCATTTTACTTACCTGGACAAATCACTAATGGTCAGACCAATGCTAATTGTAAAGAAAATATGGCTTCAAGGCTCGTTAGACACCACATTTTACATATCCTTTATTTGCTGGTTTTTGTGTCTCACTTATACAATGAGTCATTCCAATTATCATTGCAACTCCAGATGACTTTCTGTCATATTTTTCATGTCTACACAAAGCTTTAAAGTTTCTAGGACTGTGTTTTCTTGCTCCCACTATGCAGCT
Organism: Cebus imitator; assembly: GCF_001604975.1. Lineage (NCBI taxonomy): Eukaryota > Metazoa > Chordata > Mammalia > Primates > Cebidae > Cebus > Cebus imitator. The sequence continues at coordinate 566,211 of NW_016107493.1, read as the reverse complement.
TTTGCCCAGTTAGCTCTCAACACAACTCCATGGGCAAATCAGTGCCATGTCAAGTATGCTACTGAACATGCTAAAAATCCTCCAGGTAGGTAGACTGGAGAAAAAACAATGTTACAATTTCTTCTTCCTGTTACAGAGAAGCTGGTTTTGGTCCCTGGGCCAGAAAGAAATCTGCCCAGCCATTAACATTTCTGTCTCCGTAATCCTCCCTATACCAAATGGTCCACTGAAATTATTTGCTCTAAGAATTCATTTGCTGAGGATAAATGGGTGCTCTCTTGTCTGCAAAACATAAGGACTTTTCATTCAGTCTTTGCTTTGAATTAGTTATAATCCTATAGAAGAAGTACAGTCATAAATGAATCACAGTTAATACTTAATACAATTTTGACAAAGTTCTGCAAAACTAAAATAGCAGTCTCCTTTTGGCCTAGGAAACAAATTTCACTTAAATTTTCAAACATACTAAGACTATAAAAATGGTGCGGCTGGTGGGAATCAATAGCTTCTTAGATTTTGTAGTTAAATTTGACCTCAACAAAAGGAAAATTATTAAATATTAAATAATAGAATTTATAATAAATTTATAAATTTCTAATAATAGAAAATATAATAGAATTTCTAATAAAGCCTTAAATTATAAGCACATCAAATAGAGAATAAAAAAACATAAAGCTCACTGTTATTTGCACTGGTAATATGGACGAAAATCTATTCATGCCTAAAAGAGGATAGAAATGAAAACTTTTTTTTAAGTCACAAACTAGCAGTCTGGGGCTTCCTTTGAATCTTTATTTCCTGAAGTTAGGCTCCATAATCATACCATGTTCTCTTGTTTTTTTAATGCAAAAAAATTTATCAGAAAGGATAATCTTTGCCCTTTAAAAAAAATAACGTGTAAATGAGACAAGTAATTTGAAGGGCAGGCTTGGAGCAGTCTGGGGCTTCCTTTGAATCTTCATTTCCTGAAGTTAGGCTCCATAATCATACCATGTTCTAGATGATTCAAATTTCTTACCAAGGAATTGTACCTGTTCAATGTACTCAGATGAAGAGAAAGGGAGCTGTCCTGTATGTATTCCTGTATGTATTCCATCCTGAATACATTTCTTCTCAGTATTGTGGAATATATATGGAGGGAAAAATTAGAAATCAACATATTTATTGACTTTAATAATACATTCGCAGCCAAGTGCAGTGGCTCATGCCTATAATCCCAGCACTTTGGGAGGCAGAGGAGGGCAGATCACGAGGTCAGGAGATCTAGACCATCCTGGCTAACATGGTGAAATCCCATCTCTACTAAAATTACAAAAAATTAGCTGGGCATGGTGACACCTGTCCGTAGTCCCAGCTACTCAAGAGCCTGAGGTAGAAGAATTGCTTGAACCCGGGAGGCAGAGGTTGCAGTGAGTCACTGCACTCCCAACTGGGCAACAGAGGAAGACTCCATCTCAAAAATAATACTAGTAGTAATAATAATAATAATACATTCACACTAGAGGAATTATTTGATAATTCCTAAATCAGTGCTTCCCTTTGTCCTAGATCATATACCAATGAAGCCTATTTTTCCATTTCCCCTTACTGCCTTCCCACCCTTCCTTCCCCTCTTAGGCAACAGCTGCTCCTCTCCCTGCCCACCCTTCTTCACTGTTGGGGCCGTTACAGAGGATTTGAACAGTTAACATCCCTTTACAACGTGTACGTAGTACAAATTACACTGGAAAATATTATTCACACCTCAGGCATTCCTAATGTTCAAGCAACAACAGAAATTCTACCTGTAGGATACAAATGTATTGAAAGTTACTAATTAACAGAGAATATGTTTTAGATAAAATGCTCACATCTTTATAACATGTCCCCACCCTTATTACCATCAATGGCATGCAGTAATCATCACTTTCACATCTCATTCACTCTCATACACTGAGTTCCTAATTATAATTATCCGTAATCTTTTTTTTAACAAGCAGATGGAACTAGAATTCCACAATGGGACATTTCCAATGCTAATCATTACACTTGGCTGGGTCAATTTGCAGTCTTTACTTCCAATTGGTATTTGTTTACTCCCAATGCAGCTTATGAGAAAAGTTAAATAGAAAGTTCCACAGAGTTGCTGACTTATTAGGGTTAATGAATACTTTCAGCTAATAACCACAATATTTGATACATCAGTATCAGTGCATTGATCCTGAGACAATCCGATTAACATTCCTTATGTTCGTTTAACTTAATGGTATTTTAAAGGAAGGTGACATTTTTCAAGTTACCTCAAGGGATGAAATCTACCACTATCTTATAACAAAAAAAATTCAACATTATTTCTTTAAACAACCAGTGATGCGAAGGTAGAAAGCTCTGATCAATTGAACCTAATTATTTTCAAAACATAAATTTGAAATATATTATTTTCAAAACATAAATTTGAAATATGTTAATCAAAAAGTTTTATACAAAGTCAGTGGAAAGTAAAGAAAGAAAGAAATTGATCAAGATTCCAACAGCATGTACTTGTGTGTCAATGCATTCCCATAAACTGTCTCCGTGGACAAATTGACGGCATGATGGTGAACTGCAGGACTGAAATGTTCCAACTCAGCCAGAACTACTGTGTCAGCTCAGCAGGAAAATTCATCTGAGACCAATTCAACAAGCAGTATGTTTGCGTTTAACACTACAATATTCAGCAGCCTCCACACCCAGGAATGTATATGTCTTTGCTAAATTTAACATCTGTAATGACTTAACACAGAAACAGCTTAAACTCATTGATAATTCACATACGTCTGTCAAAATTAGATCATAAATTTTCTGCTGAATTTTGAATTGGGATCCACTGCCCTTTACCATCGTCACTTAAAGTGAGTACATTTTTCAGCTGTGAAGATGGCAGAAAATGAATGGACAGAACATCAAAGATTTTGTTTCTCCACATTTTAAGTGAATGATCATTTCTGATTTCCTCATTTTTAATGAAAAAGAAGGGAGACAAGCCAACTAGTGGTCCTTTACAAAGGATTCAAATACAGAAGGGTATCAGAAACTTGTGAGCTGTCAGCAGTACCTGTGGGCCCTGCATGTGTACACAGGGAGGGGCTGCCCCAGACCCATAACAGTATATGCAGCCAGATAACCTTGCACTGCCCTGCCAACCTTACACCTTTAGAGATCAGGTTAAGCATTGCCTGTCTCCAATTCCAGAGCCCATGACAGCGCAAAGCTCCTCTATCCTTGTGCAAAGACGGAATTCCTGAAACAAGAATGTCCTCTGTTTCCTACTGTTGGTCTGGGCTACCTCTATTCTCAAAGGTCCCCCTGCTTGCAAAACAGAGAGTTCAGAACCTTTCCCAGTTTCCTCAGAAATCCACACATAATTAAACTCCATGATTGTACTTAAGATTCTGAGTGTGTATATCCTGGGTAGAGGAGGCAGGCGGCTCACTTGGCAGAACCCACTGTTCCATCCTATCTTACCTTTCTCCTCCCTCACTTTCAAAACTACTTTCTTCCAACTACACCAGGCTCCTCAGGGTCTCTTCTTCTCTGTAAAACAAAGTGCTTCTTCCCCTCCAAATGAAATGCCTTGCCTAAAGAGATGATGTCTGTCATAGTTAATCTAAAGACAATTTTCTACCTCAAAATATGTAAAACATGTAATATAAAAATCAACTTTACTGGTACTATACAGAAATCAAACAGATGTGTCCAGATAATAACATACTGATTCCTCACATATTTTTTAATAAATGAGATATGTCAAATTTAAATATTTGATTTTCTTTTTATATGTTCTAAGACTTTTCATATGTATCAAGTCACAAATCAGAAAGAGAATTTTGTCAGGTCATGCTGTCCATTTTCACAGGTATATGTGTTTGAAGGGGAGTGTTTGTTGTGGCCCGAAAGCTTGAGTTGGTCTCTGATAAATAAAGTCACACAAGCCTACGGAATAGTAGCCAGAACAGGGGACCTGCTTATCCAGAAGGGGCAAATGGCAGGACTTATAAGTGTTCAGCAGGGAGTAATGATATGAACTCAGCCAGAGCTCATGATCCTTGTTGGGGGTTATAGGCAATGAAACAGCATATATTAATGACATCCACAGTAAGATGTACTCAGGATTCTCTTAGGTTAGTTCCTTAGAAATCTTTAAGAAAAAGACAGAAATGAAAGTCATATCCTACTCTATAATCTGTTTTTGCATGAATATTTAATGTGCATAATTTTAATTCTGTCTTCAGCCTGATTGAAGGAATCACTAAAATGGAATTAAATAGAATAAAATAAAGCAATCGTATGTCTTGATCTTTATACTAAAATCTAAAAAGAATGGAGAATGTTTCAAACTGAACCATAAAAGACATATATTAGGATAGTAAAACAGCTATTTTTTAGAATGCTATGATATCTGGTACAGGTAGATAGAGCAACTTGCTTATATAGAATATAATTAAAGTAGTTCTTAATTCTATTAATATAATTACAATTGTTTATTATAATTGTTAATATTATAAACTATATCCCTCAAAATGATTTTTAAGAAATGTTTACAAAAGCCAAGCAATCGAGTAAAATCAAAGATTTAAATTTGACATATCTCATTTATTAAAAAATATGTAAGGAATCAGGATGTTATTATCTGGACACATCTGTTTGATCTTATTAAATGGTACTTTTCATTCCTGAAAATTCTTTCCTATGATTTGACTATAAAGTAAAATAATATTATTTTGATGTATCAAAACTCATACACTAAAATGAATTCTTCCTCCTTCATAGCAGACACCTAGAGAAGTTATATACTTAATTTGGGATGCAGGCTTTGATTAAAGGTACTGTTTTATTAAAAATTAAAATTTTGTGTATAGAATTGTAGGAAAGCAATGTGTATATAGCACTAACCATATAGAATGACATAAAATTGGAAGTAAAATTCAACCAATATCACAAAAATGCAGAAGTATCACTATTAATATTTTGGCAAGTATCTTTTCAGCCATTTATTTATAGGAATATGTTACATAAAGAAAAAACAACTACAAAAATATCATCATACTATATCTGCAGTTTCAAAACCAGTTTTCACTCCACACTATATCATAGACATCATTCAAAATAGGTAAGTTCTAAGCTACATAGTATTTATCTATTGAATTCCTCTCTGATGGATATTTCCATTGTTTTCTAATTTTTTCATTACTATGAACAACTCCGCAACACACTCTCTGCATTTTCAGAACACCGTTTTGAAACTATCTACTAAGACTAACACATAGACACCTGCAGTTTTAGGAAACTATACTTCTCTAAGTGTATCTTCCCTTTGAACTATTCAAGTCTTTCAAAATCAGGTCTAGTTAATAAGAGTAGCACTATTTATCACCACACCTGGCTGTGACTGATGGAGGTAATTCCTTTAAAGCACTTGGAGATTCATCCATCATACTTTTTTGGTGGCAGTATGATAGAAAAGAGCACAGATTTTGTCAGGCAGATCTTTTTTTTTTAATAAGTAACTTTTTGTTGAAATGAACATATATACAGTAAAGTACCTAAATTATAAATATACAGATTGATGGATTTTCACAAAATACACTGGATAAACAAAACTAATGTTTTCTCCTTTTATTACTGCTTTTCTATTCACTATGTAATCTTGGATTAATGATCTCTCTGTGCCTTTGAAATAGGCATGACAATACCTGCCTAGAAGGTGTACTGTGAAGACTAAATGAAACAATGTATACAAAGCATCTAGTACACAGTAAATAAAGGTTAGTGTCCTCCCTCCTGCCCACCCTCCACACCAGGGAATAGGTCCTGCCACATCCCCACCAGCTCCTCCTCTCTTTCAACCCAGCACCACCATGAGCCTGGAGTGCCTTGTTCCCCAGACTGCTTTCATTACGAACCACCTCTCAATTAGAAAATGAGTTCTTAATACTGTTTGAAAGGAATACAATCACATCGAGGACTCTAATTTAGAACCACAGAGTATTAACTCCTAAAAGATAAAGAGGCTCATCTCCATTAAGAAAAGTGGTCGTTCGAATAATTCACAAGTTTAATTCTGCTACTTGCTAAATATTATTAAAAATATAATGAAATGCAAAGCTCCCTGTGTTTTCACCAGGACCCCCACACATGCCAGGTGCAGTCTCACTCAGAAGCTCAACGTGCGCTATATCCTCAAGCAGAAAACCCTATTTTTATTCAAAAAGCCAAAATCAAGTCTTGTGGATGGCACTGATTGAATTGGAATTCATCTTTTGCCATTGCTGCTAAAGCTATGCAGGTGCTGAATGTGATATCCAGAGGTGCAAATGAAAGTCGGAAACACCCAACCCTTCGATAGGTCTACCTATACTGTGAGGTCTCAACCATTGCTCAGGGACTCCTCTACTGAAACAAAAGTTAGCAACGTGGTAAGCATGCTGCCAAATACTAACAGTCACAAAAGAAAACAGTGCAAAAATACTTTTTTTTAAAAGAACAGCTACTATGAAACTCTGTTCCAGGCTCCCTGTTATGTAAGCTCTTTACACACTATTTTCCTATTTTCCTTTCACAACAGGTCTTCGTGGTGGTTTCATTATCGCCATTTTGCAGATGAAGAAACTGAGACTTTGAAAGATTAAGTAACCTGCCCAAGATCACGAAGTGGAAAGATAAACTGAGATTCAAATCTGGGTCAAAGGAGAGATAGCTTAAATTTAATCCTAAATCTGTCTGACTCAGAAGCCTTTGTCTCTAAAAACGACATAGTGCCAGAAAAGTTGTCTTTGTCCCACTGATGTCTGCATTCCAATCAAACACCAATCTTTTAAACTAATAGATTTTAAACTAATCAGTCCTTATGGGGGGAGGGAAGAAGCTTGATTCATAAGGATTAGGAAAAAATTCTTAAACCAAAAGACTTCCCAGATGAAAACTTTTGTTGCTAGAATTTTTCCAGTTGTTTTGTTTTTAATTAGCAGATAATTAATAATGGAATAAACAACACAAAGACGGAGAAATGTTATTGAAATGGTTGTTGTCTATAATTTTCTCCACTTCTTTGAATGCTTTTAATTTTAAAATTAAAACAGAGGCATCTTAATGTAACTCCCTCTCAATTTGAAGCCAAGAAATGGTGGAAATTTCATATGGAAATTTTAATAATCTCATTATCTCCAAAGCCAATTATTTTTCTTTCCGACTTGGAACCAGCCCATTCCATTTGACTTCCAGCCATGAGCTTGGAGGTTGGTTGGAAAGCTGTAATGAGCTAAGGCTGCCAGCATGTCAGGTTCCATTGTGTTTATGTGACTGCTGATCAGGGTGATGAAACAGGGATTAGTTCATCCCTATCACTACAAATAAATGTGATTTTATGACAGCACTGGAGCTTTAATCATTTATTAAAAAGGAAAGAAAAAGATGTAAAGGCGGCTATACAATACTTATCATAAAAATCTGCTTGCTCCCTGAGGCCAGCAGTTGATTTTAATTTTATATTATCTACGTTGCTGTGAGATAAAAAGCCTTATTAATGTAAACATCACTCCAAGGAGAACCATGCTTCATGCTTCACCTCATCATATTTTAGAAGTACATAATATAAATGGTTTTCTCTAACCAAACCTAATTCACTCAGAGTTGAAAAAACAACACGGAAAATAAAAAGTTTGAGAAACTATAGAATATTGATGTATTTAAGATTCAAATAAATCAATTATTCAAATATCTGGAGACTCTCTGGAAATTAGATATAATGTGATACTCCAAGGACATCTGGAATAGATATCTCTCTCCCTCTCTCTTTCTCTCTCTCATACACACACACACATACACACGCACACACACACACACACACACACACACACACAGAGCCTTTGACCAGCAGTCCTTAAGGTTTGTGAATATTATGGGTTTAAGAGTTTAAATCAATTGGTTTATGCATTTTTCAGCCCCAAGTTCCTACAAAACAGGAAACGTTATATTTGCAGAAGGCAGGTCAGAGCACTAGCTGTTTCTTCCCAGAACCTTCGACCTGCACAACGTGACTAAGAAGTGTTTGGGAAGAGAGTTTAGGAAGCGTTTCCTGTTTGTCTTCACTTATTAGACTCTTCTCTTCTTTCTCAACATGCATATACTATATAAAACATAATGAATGCCACATAACGTGCACCTTCTGATTTGCCAAAATGTTTTTATACTTGTTTTCCATCTGAGGTCATTTCTTAATATATCTAGATATTGTTCCCAAAGATGTGGAATCATTTCTCTCCCTCAGAGGTCATTATTTTCCATAATGTGCCAGTATATTGAGGAAGTAGATTCCAGCTTGCTATAGCAATGTTGACCATCCCACTATGAACTATCTTATCCCATAGGGAAATCAAAATCTCAAGTATCTGCTGTTTTGCTTATTAAGTCTGAACCTAAAAGCCAGTCCCAAAAATGTCTCTGAAATTTTGCAGGCCATTTGGAAGTCAATTTTTATCTCCTCCCACAGCACTCCTCTTGCAAATGTTGCACTGACAAGAGGAACAGCCTGCTCATCTTGGTCCCTTAGTAAAGAGCTGCTGCCCAACTGGCAAAGACTGGGTTCCTATTCCACTCCCAAAAAAGTTACAGAGATGGGGCTGGGGTCAATGGTGTTAGATGTGTTCCAGGCTTAGCAAGCCACCAGTGGACATTCCCTTCTGGGCCACACACGGCTGTCCTCTCCGAATTTTGTTAAGACTTGTCTTGTGGCCTAAGACGTGATCAATCCTAGGGAATGTTTCATGTGTACTTGAGAAGAATGTGTATTCTGCTGCTGTTGGATAGAGTATTCTGTATATGTCTGTTAGGTCAATTTGGTCTAAAATGTGATTTAAGTCCAACACATTAATTTTCTGTTAAGATAATCTAAACAGAAAATCAATAAATACTGGACTTGAATTAAACTTTTACACCTATGTGTAAACGTGTGAATATTGGACTTGAATTACATTATTATACCTATATATTTAGGTGTTCTGATGTTGGGTGCATACATATTTCCAATTGTTATGTCTTCTTGATGAATTAACCTCTGTATCCTTATGTAATGACCTTCCTTGTCTCTTTTTGTAGTTTACTTTTTTTGTCTATTTTTGTCTGATGTTAAGTGTAGCTACCCCTGCTCTCTTTCCTCAGAATTTCTACTGTGTTACCCTTTCCCAAGAGAGAAAAGCAACCCATAAATACTCCTGCAGCTGCAATACACTGAAGTGGGAAAGGCAAAGGGTTCACAGGCAGTAGAATCATGAAGTTTATCTTCTTTGACATGCTCTACACCAAACCCATAGCTTCTACACCCAAACCAGCTCCCCTTCCAAAGCCCTGTCTTCACCAATGGCAGTTACAATTATCTGAATTGCTTGATCTCTTCAGCTTTTTTCCCATCTACATAACAGGTTACTGCTCTGTCTCTTTCTCCTTCGCCAGGTCTCTCCTTCCTTTCTATTTCTATCACAACCAGCCTAATTGAAGTACTTCAGCTCACAGCTAGATTACTGAAATGGACTGGATCAATTAGGGCCCAGTGAGGGAAATAGGAACCACTCCAAGCGTGCTAAAGAGAGGGAATTTAATACAGTGAATTGGATATACTACTGCTAGAAGAGCTAAGAAACCAAGAGAGAATAATGAGACAACCCAGAGACTAACAACTGAAGGTAGCTACTACCACTCCTTGCTGGAGAGACAGAAGGAGAAGGTGGTATTACCAGCACCAAAGGGCTAGAGTTATGGAAAAAGCTGGAACCACAGTGGGCCTGTCTTACACAAGCTGGAGCCACAAAGCAAACACAGCGGCTGTGCTCGCCCGTCTCTTGCCAGTACCTCTCATTGGCTAAACCCAGCTAGGAAAGAGCTAGAAAATCAACCTGCAGGGCTTGAACCCTCAGCCATGTAGATAAGCGGAGTGAAAGAAAAGGAATAGATCTGACAGCTAAAAAGACCAACAATTAGCTCATAAGATAAATTCACTCTTACATATAGTTCTCACTACAGATCACTGACTTCCCATTTTATATAATGAAATATAGGCTCAAGAGGATAAGTGTCAAACCTAGGGTCAAATGGTGCAGCCCAGGCTAGAACTTGAATATATCTCAGACCTTAAATCCCACTTTTTCCCAAGTATCCACTGCCTTCGCTTGTCAGTTACTCTTTAGCTACAACCATCATATGCTATAGCATAGCATGTGATTACTTCTAAATAATAAGCAGAGACTATAACTGTAATCTCGAGGCTCCAGTCTTCTTCCAGGCTGAGAATGAATGAAGAGGTCACCTCATTTTATTTACAGGCCTCCAGCACGTCAAAGAGATACTTAACCTAGTCAGTCCCTTCTCTCCTGCCAGGCCAAGGCCCAGAATCAGCAGAGCCAGTCTTACCTGGAATGAGTGAGCACTTCCCAGGTGGGATTTGAGAAGACACAGAAAAGGCCCCACATTTCAAAACAATATTTCTTATTTTTGCTCATTGCTTCATTTCACAAACATTTATCAAAAATTCAATGATATCCAATAAGGACTATGGGAAATCTATATTGGTTGGTGCTGATATAATACTTCCAAAGCTTATGTCAGTTAGTATAAGGCAATGGTTTTTCTTTTTTTTTTTTTTTCAATCTCTATAGCTATAAAGACAAAACGTAGTGAACTCATGTCACCACAGTCTGCTCACTGCCAGAGGCCACCAAATAGTCCTATTTTAAAATAAGTCTTGCTTTTTAAAAATGCACAAATTTTATATTATACCCCACAAAAATTCCATATTAATCTAAAAAATAGTGAGATTTGCCAAAGAAACTTCCAGTCAAAGCAATTTTCCAAGATGAAATGCCATGATAACATACCTAAACTTGGAAAACTTGGACATAAAGTTTGCATCCTGTTAAAATATAAATAACCCAGAGAAGGTCTGTTTTTTTAAGATATGATTAGGGGTTTTGTTTGTTTTGTTCTTGTTGATATGAATGCATTTGGAAGATATTACATATTCTCAAAGTACAAACAAGAATATAATTTTCAGGAATGGTAATGAGAATATCAGAAATGAATAGTTCTGTGTTGTCCTTGAAATATCATTGCCTGTTGTACAAAAAAGCACTTTCCCATTTGTATTTTTCCTTAATGTAATACATTTGTTTGCATCCTTCTTCAGAGAAACAGTTTGAAATATGTCAGAAATGTTCTTTAATTCCAGTTGAAAATAACAATGTTTCAAGAGTTTAAAAGAGACTTTAAAAAATCACTGGTGCTTACACATATGCCCTTTTAAAAAATGTAATATTGGAAACCAATGAATCCACTCTTGCTCTCCGATGAAGATGAATATTTATTAAAAAGATTGACTGCCACTACAAAAAAAAAGAATGCTTTTTTCAAGTAGAAAATTATGTCTAATTTCCCTCTAATAACATAAGAAAGTAGTGACATCTATAAATCACAGACTCATGTTTATCATAACCATTAAAAATATAAAACTGTAATATGTTAACATTGGGGAAGCTAGATATAGAGTATATAGGAAGTATTTATGCTATGTTTACAAATTTTCTATTAATCTAAAATTGTTGCAAAATACAAAGTGTTTTTTTAAACCTCTGTATTTTTAAAGTCCCCATAGAACCTATGGATTGTTTTCCCTAGATATGGAAAACCCCTGTATTTGTTCCTTTTGTTATCCATTTTTCAGTTCCCTTTCTGATGAGTTTGTTCTCCTTATAATTTTCTTGTATCTCTGATCCTTTAATTTGATTTTATTTTGTGTTCAATCCAGGAAAGCCTACCAATCTGAACTTGTAAGAGACAGAACACACTCAGCATAATTTCCATTCTTTACATTGTGGTTGTATCACGTTAAAATGTTTTCCCTTCAAATAATTATACAACATAGCACTTTCAAATATGACCATTTGCAGAAACTCAATTTCAGAAAATCAAACACAGCTCACAAAGGTGTTGACTGGAAAACAAACTCAGTCCAGGATCATAGATGCCTCTAAAGAAATAGTCGCCAGATGTTCTTTTGCATATGGGAGAAGATAAAGAATTAGGAAAGAAGAGGCAAAGGAGATAATAACCATGCATGAAGACAGGGTCTCTTTGGGGGAAAAGCTAGAAGGGGAATTTTTAATTCCAAATAATTTCCTGTCTGTCAAAACTGGCCAACTGATATATGTAACTCTTAACTTAAATACCACCACCTAAGTCAAAGGAATGTTATGAGACATATTTTAAAATATTCATCTGTCATACAGCACACAAAACAACCTTTTAGCATTCAGCTTTGAACTGAAAAAGTTCTAGTAAGTGGTGTTTCTCTTTTTTTTTTTTTATCATTCTCAAGGTTCCCAAAATCGTATCTTTACTATATCTCCATTTTGTATACTCAAATAGAAGATATCTTCTTTTTCTTTTCCTTTTTTCCCTTACTCCTCCCCTGCTCCCCCAGCATCTCATCTCCTGAGACATAAGAGGGATAAAGGATCCTTAAGCATCTACATATTAACCATGTACTAGGTATTGAAGAGTTACGTTTACTTTCTTGTTTTAGTCTGTTTTCCTCAAGCCTCTTATTTCTTCCAAATATCACCTACCACTGTCTACAAACAGCCATTAAAAAGTAGAGAAAAAAAAAAAAAACAGGACTTGGCAGACAGATGTCCTGAATATTAAGCTGGAGCTGTTTCCATGCTCCAACCAGGCAACTGGAGCTAGAACCCTTTCTGTGTCAGACTGCACACTACAGGAGATCAACTTCCAACTCACAAACCTCAGCTCTGCCCGCCCCCAGCCCGGCCTGCAGAGACTTATACTTGTCTGAGTGCTGGGGCATTTATCCTTGCCAAAGCCTTTCTCACAGCTTTCATACAAGTTCTTTCAGGACACAGTGACCCCATGGGTGATAGATGTGCCCATCAGCTCTTCATATTTACCAGTCTTTTAGTTACACAAAGACCAGCTTCCTCGGCATTCTCTTGCTATCTTCTCTGCAGAATCTTTCAGCCTCCCAATCCATCATTACTGGCACTGGCTCACCCAGTTTCATTGCTCAACGGAAGTTGCCATCTATTAACATTATTGAAGTCAGGGACAGTGTGACCACCACAGAGTTGTAAGCTGGAGGTGCCAAGTTTCACTGAAGAGGCATGAAGGATGCTATGATTCACCGCACTTCTAATGAGCTGGGGATTTCTGGACCTATAGGCACCTGCTGCTTCTGTAGCCTCTGCCACCTTCACCGCCACACCCTGGAGCATTGAACAGCACCACCTAACCCCCTTAAGAAAATTTATGGTTAAGCTTTATTGAAAACCTTGCTCTGCCATCCACCTTCATTAAAAATCAACACTCATTAGGAAAGTCCATTGGGATATGTAAGAGAAGGGGTCCTGCCTTTGCTTTTTCTTCTTTCTCTCAAAAGGAAAGGGATTTCCAACTAGCTCCACAGTGAAATAAAATCAGGAGGCAATTTTATTTATTTCCTATCTACATCCTCCACTTTCCTATAAAAGATTTAGAACAAAGGGTCAAAAGGCTACAGGTGCCATCCATTAGGAAAGAGGACTTATGCTGTTGCATTGTAGTCACTTGATGTTCCTTTCCCTCCAGGAATGTGATTTGTCTTCAGTTACAACTTGGAGCAGAGCAAAACAATCTCAGTGATTTCCAAACCAGGTAGACCTGTGTACACTATTTGGTTTCTTTGTGATTAACTCTGAGATGTCTCTGAGCATTAAACACTCAATCCCATAATGTACAAGAATTACAAAAACCAGGCTGATCCACGTGGTGCCTTGGTTCCCTTATTTCCACCACCTTCCCACCCTCATCTCTCCTCACCTTTCTTACTACTCAGCTAATCCGCTCAACTTGAGGCGTAAGCCATTCACTTTGCCCAAGTTTTTCCACACAAACCATGCCCCTTGCTAAATATAGTCTGAAAGTTTATGTTCCCCAAAATTCATATGTTGCAACTTGGTCCCCAGTGTAGTGGTATTGGGAGGTGGGGCAGCTAAGAGGTGTGTATGGTTAGTGCCTGGTTATTTGTTCCTTCCATATCCCATGTTGAAATATGATCTCCAATGTTGGAAATGACGCCTAGTTGGAGGTGTCTGGGTCATGGGGACAGATCCCTCATGAATGGCCTGGTGCCCTCCCCATGGTAATGAGTTCACATGAGATCTAGTTCTTGAAAAGAGTCCGGGACCTCCCCACTCTCCCTCCTTCTCCTTCTCTGTTGTTTCTTATCTCACCATGTGATGCACTTGCTCTCCCTTCACCTTCTGCATGACTGGAAGTTTCCAGAGTCCTCACCAAAAGCAGATGCTGGTGCCTTACATCTTGTACTCAGCCTGCAGAACCGAGAGTCAAATAAATCCTCTTTTCTTTATAAATTACTCAGTCTCAGGTATTTTTTTATAGCAACACAAAATGGACTAATACAGTGGCCTTATAAAAGAGGTCTGAGACAGCTTATTTGCCCCCTTTGACCACGTGAGAACACATAAAATGTATCGTTGATGAGAAACAGGCCCTTACCAGACACTAAACCTGTTGGTGCTTTGATTTGAACTTCCCATCATCTAGAACTGTAAAACAATAAATTTCTGTGTTGTCTGTAAATTACCCAGACTACAGTATTTTGTTGTAGTAGTCCAACAGGACTAGTAAACTCATTCAAATCCCAGAGTCACCAACTTTCTTCTTCATAAAGGCAACTTCATATGTTGCTCAGAACAGAAACTGAGAGCTAATCCAATATTCTCCACGAAGCTTTTCCCAGCCAGTCCAGACCACCACATTGACCTCTTTTTTTATTTTTATTTTTGACTCTATGAAATTCTGTGTTTGGCAATGTGTGACAAAATGTCCTATTATAGAAGGCTCTTAATCTGCCACCACTCACATGGAAGAGTTATGCAAGGAACATACCTACTTCTGATTTAACCTCCCTGCCCTCTGATAGCTATTTCAATATAGAGCAGAAACACTCCACTCTTTAAATCTGGGATCTGCTTTACTATAATGCAAGAGACTCAAGATGCAAAACCAAATGTAAATGACACAAATTACCAATGTATCATCTTGTGTTATTTATGTTCACATATAAGTTCATACCAATTTATAATTGCTTCTAGTGCCCCTTCCAAGTTCACCGTTTTCCCCAGTGTATGTTCGATTGTGTGCCATGTTATTTATTCCAGCTCCATTTAGTTCTCGAAAACAGATTTTCACCGTGTTTTAATCCCAAGCCACCCTATCTAGGTCCTATTAAAATTGTGTTCTTCAGAAACAGTTGTGATGACATCCCTATATACTGATCACAGAACTACCTGAAATAACTGCATCTTTTAGTCAGGTACAGAGACCCACACCTGTAATTTCAGCACAGCACTTTGGGAGGCCGAGGTGGGCGGATCATGAGATCAATTAAGAGACTGAGACCATCCTGGCTGACATGGTGAAACCCAGTATCTACTAAAAATACAAAAATTAGCTGGGCATGGTGGCATGCACCTATAGCCCCAGCTACTTGGGAGGCTGAGACAGGAGAATCACTTGAACCAGGAGGCAGAGGTTGCAGTGAGTCAAGATTGTGCCACTGCAATCCAGCCTGGTGACAGAGTGAGACTCCATCTCAAAAAAAAGAAAAAAGAAAAAGAAAAATAACTGCATCTTTCCTGGCTCATACTCAAGCAAGCCTAGTACATCATCCTTTCTGACCCCACAATTTCTAGAAAAGCTTGAAATTCTTTTAGAGCCCTAGCTAACCTAGATACAACCATATAACTATATGGCACAAAGTTGATGTTCCCATTTCTAGATGAAAACATCAAAAAACATCCTACTATATTCGTGTGCTAACATTACAATTTTGAGAACTTCAGAACTCTGACTCTCACCAGATTAAAGTGACTTTCAATTCACGTATGTTTATGATACAGAATATATGAGAGTTTTGTTTTTTGGTTTTGGTTTTGGCTTTTAGAGAAAAGGTCTCACTGTGTTGCCCAGGCTGGAGTTTAGGGGTGCAATCATAGCTCACTGCAGCCTTGACTTCTCAAGCTCAGGTAATTCTCCCACCTCAGTCTCCCAAGTAGCTGGTTCTATAGGCACACATCACGACACATGGATAATTTTTGAACTTTTTGTAGAGACAGGATTTTGTCATGTTGCCTAGGCTGGTCTCGAACTCCTGAGCTTAAGTGATCCACCTGCCTGGGCCTCCCAAAGTGCGGGGATTACAGGTGTGAGCCACTGAGACTGGCCAGGTTTTTTTGACACTATAATACAATTTACTCCTTGATTATAAAGTGATATATCTTTCTCTGTTTATTTCACTTATGTATATCTTATCTGAAAAAAATTTCAAAGCAAAGGTTTATTTCTCCTTTAGCATCTTGGTGATTTGATTCCATATTGATGTGTTAAACTACAGTATACTGTCAGGTTTAAGGAATACAGTACTATAAGGGAAAAGTTTAAACTGAATTGACAAACTTTTTCAATAAAGAGCTAGATACTAATATTTTGGGGTTTGCAGTCTAGATAGCTTCTCTTGCAACTACTTAACTTTGCCATTGTAGCATGAAAACAGCTATAAATGATGCATAAACAAATGATGTGTCTGTGTTCTAATAAAACTTTATTTACAAAAACAGATGGCAGGGTGGACTGGGCCTGCAGGCTATAGTTTGCCAACCTCAAAGTTAAACTATGAAAACATCAAAAGGGACAAATACTACCCCTCCATCAGTCATCCTTTTAATTCAAGCTCAACTAGCAGAGTTTTTTTTGTTGTGGTTTGTTTGTTTGTTTTGAGACAGAGTCTCGATCTGCAGCCCAGGCTGGAATGCAGTGGCGCGATCTTGACTCACTGCAACCTCCACCTCCAGGGTCCCAGTTCAAGCAATTCTCCTGCCTCAGCCTCCCGAGTAGCTGGGATTACAGACACTAATTACAGGCACTAAGTAGGATTACATGCCTAATTTTTGTGTTTTTAGGATAGATGGGGTTTCACCATGTTGGCTAGGCTAGTCTTGAACTCCTGACCTTGTGATCCACCTGCCTCAGCCTCCCAAATTGCTGGGATTATAGGTGTGAGCCACTGTGCCCAGACAACAAGCAGTTTTTGACTGCTCATTACATTGAAATGAAAAGTGGTAAGATATATGCAACGAAGGTCTCTGTCAAATAAAGTGGTATATGTGTACCCTGTTAGGGCTCACTTCCAACATCCCTAAGGATTTTATTTCAAAAATAATCACAGCTAAACCTAAAGAGGCAATTGTATGCTATTATTGACAATTTTCAACTGTTTTTGCTTTTCATCTGAGTCCAAAGAAATCAATTTCTAAGTAAATGTCTACTCATTAAAAATTAACATATGAATCTGGCAGAGCCATTGATTTCGGGCAGTTGAAATTCATTACTCTAGAATGCATATCCATGAATGTCTTCCTCCTTTCCTCCCACGCCTCGTTACTTCTCAAGTGCTTATATTAATTATAAATTAATGCAAAACAATTATTTATTCGCATTGTCAATTTGGAAATTCTATAAAATAAGATAAGCTGACTCATCAAATATTTCCACAGTTAAGACAATAGTGAAAATGCCCTATGTAATAAAATTAGGACAACCTATCTAAATTACAGTCTAACTTTCCAACTAAAATAATGCAATATGTTTCATATTATCTGCATTCCCGTGATTCATAACCCTCATAAATAACTACAATATTAAATAAAACTAAATAAATACTGGAAGATTAAAGCAAATCTGTCTTGAAAAGTCACTTGACTCTAATGGACATGTGAGTTCCATTAGGAAACATAATACAAAAAACCATACGCAAATGTTAAGAGAAAAATAACTTGACAACAAAAGGACTTATCACCTCAAATTAATTTATATATTTCAGGACATAAATAAATAATTCTAATCAAGGTATAAAACTAAGATGTTCTATGCTTAGAGTTACTAGAATTCTCAAAAGAATATGTTATAAATCATGATAAGTTAAACTGTTGTTTATCTTCTACAGAATAGTGACATGGGAGACTTTACTCATTGCAACCACATTTTTCTGAGTAAAAAGTTACTGGAGATCACAAATTAGTCAGCCTTTCTATTTCCCACAGAAATAAGCTATCTGCTATTTCTTATGTTTTATGCTACCTACTTCTAGCACCTTTATCTGCTGACCTTACAGAGTTTTCAGAAAATGAAACTAGAATTAGAAGTTAACTGACCTATTGAGGTAGGAAACGAAAATTGTTTAATATGATCCTAGCTGAAAAAAAAAATAAAGTGCCCCTCTCCTCTTCCAAAAATAGGTGTAGAGAAGCTACCTCCAGGAAGCTGAGATTAAGAGCAATTTTTATTTTCTTTCTATTTTTCTCCATTTTTCAAAACTTCTACCATAATGACTCACTTTTAAAAATCAGAAGAAAATAAGAATTTGAAGTCTTACTAAATCATCATAATTTGCATTTATTCTTTTTAACCCTTATGGTTTATGCATAGTTTTTACATAATAAAATTAGTGCTATAACATATATATTAATATTCATCCCAACATACAGAAATTGTTCCTCTCTAAGTTAATATAAACTTGAGCTTCACAGGATTCCTTCTGAGTTGAGAGCAAAGTTCTTTATATAGTTCAATTACAGTGTGGAAGTAACACCAGTCAGGAAACCATGCAACACACCATCTGCCATATAATTAAAGTAGCATGCTTTTTTAAGGACATTTTTAAAAATTGTGCTTCATAAAGATCAGTAGGAAAAGCTACTGTGAATGGATGGCAGGTTTCAGTAACACTGTAGGAACCCAAGGGTGGGGAAAATATTGCCAGAATTGGAACATCGATGGCTTTTTATTTATTTAAGAAGTCTCATCAAAGTGAGATACAACTAATTAAATTTGTACCTTATTTATACTTGGCCTCAATTTTAGTTATAAGTAAATAATGCACCAGAATATATTGAAAATATGCTGTGTAATTTTGCCCGATTTCTCTCTTAAAAAAAAAAAAAAAAAAGAAGAAGAAAGAAAGAAAGAATTAAATCTCTGCTTGTAACAAGCCACTGCGTCCTGGTACTCAGGAGCAATTCTTGGATCTCCCTTTCAAGGTCTGTCTGAGATGTGGACTTACTCTGCTCAAGCCACCATTCTTTCTCTGCCACCTCCCCCCACCAAACCTGTTCTCTGGACAATCTGCCCTTGGACTTTAACCTCTACCTGTGCACACTGGACTTCTCCTTCCTCTCCAGGAACATTGTTCTAGATTCTCTCACCTTCACAACTCCCTGTGAACCTCCACCTGATGCAGAGTCTCCTTCTCAGCTTCTGATTCTCTGCTATGGTCCTGCCTGAGAAAGATACAAAATTATGCAGCCTTCCCCTTGACAATCCTGGCAACTTTGATGGCAAGGTTGCAGGATTTTGTAGCTGCATGAAGTGGCAAGCTCCCCTTTCATTTCTCCCTACCACTAGCCCAGCTCCCAACACAGGACTTCACCTACCCAGTGGAGACAGCTGTTTACAAGTATATTTGCTTCCACTCATTTTTTTTTTTAAGATGGGGTTTCACCATGATGATCAGGCTGGTCTTGAACTCCTGACCTCAGGTGATCCACCCGCCTCAGCCTCCCAAAGTACTCATTACTTTCTAGAGCCTCCTTGTCATCCCTGCCTCCAACTTCAGAGGAATATCTGAACTGCCCTGAAACTAAAGTCTTCTCCAACACCACACATTGCTTTTACTTTCTCTGTGTGTTTGTACGTTTCTTTCCACTTAAATGTTAAATATTGGTCCTTTCTGCGACACTCTTTCCTCCCAGTTTTCATTCTTTTTAAAACTATCTTTTACTAAGTCTACCACCCTTGCAAGAATCAGCCTTTCTCAATTCCCATCTCCTTCAATGAATGATCTTTCACTACCATTTTCAGCTTCTACTCCCTTCCCTTCCCACTTACTGCTCAGATCTGGGCAGCCGATACATATTCTCTTGGAAATCATTGGTGTCCTATTTTTACCAGATTCACTTTTTTGTCAGATTTACCAAATTCTCTCCTCATTCCTCATCTTTCTTGATCTCTCTAGAGCATTGGATACTACTGATAACAAATTTATCCCTATACCAACCCTGTATTATCTCCTTTCTCTGTCTCTATATTTATGCAAATGACCTCTTTTCTCCCTCTCAACTCATAACTGGAGGCATCATTTATCGCTTTTCTGTCTGTCCATGCCCAAGGTCATAGGCTTTGTATAGATTCACCTCAACTCAAATGTTGTATTTCTGACTACCCACATAACATTTCCACTTGGATGTTCCATCATCATAATCTCAAACTCAATATACCTTAAGACAGAAGTCATCTTTACTATTATCTGCCCATCCCCAAAGCTGTAACGCAGTCCCACTTATCTTCTTGATTAGAAAGTTTGAAGTTATCTGCCTTCCTCTATTCCTCACTGAATCTGAACTGAATACTTTTGCTTCTTCTCTGAGATGTCTGCCTTCCTCCCTATTCCTCTGGCCACAAGTCTTGCCCAGAACTTTTTCACCTAAGACCCATATTGCTACAACCACCACCTCAATTCTCATCCCCTTCCAGTTCAGCTGGTGTGCTATTTCAGATTAACTTCTATTTTATTTTTTATTTTATTTTATTTTTTGAGAAGGAGTCTTGCTCTGTCCTCTAGGCTGGAGGGCAGTGATGTGATCTCAACCCACTGCAACCTCAGTCTCCTGGGTTTAAGCGATTCTCCTGCCTCAGCCTCCCAAGTAGCTGGGATTACAGGTATGCACCATCACACCTGGCTAATTTTTGTATTTTTAGTAGAGATGGCGTTTCACCATATTGGCCAGGCTGGTCTCAAACTCCTGACCTAGGGTAATCTGTCCGCCTCGGCCTCCCAGAGTGCTGGAATTACAGGCGTAAGCCACAGCGCCCAGCCTCAAACGTTTCTAAAATAATGTTAAAACATTGTAAATAACTAAAACCATAACTCATACTGTCTTGCATAAACCGAGGTTGGTTTCTCTCACGTAACAGGAAGTCCAGAGGTAGAGAATTGTTGGTGTGGGTTTAGCAGTTCAGCAGTATCAGAAACAATACCTCTTTGCCTTTTCCTCATGACAGCAAGCTTGCGGTATAGCTATAAACCCTGCAACTTCATTCAAGACAAGGAGGAGGGGAAAAGGAGGTGCCAACATTTTATCAAAGAACAAAAACATTTCCAGAAATGCCATCAGCAGACTTCAGCTTGAAGGCACAGCAAGATCACAGAGCTGCCCTAGCTCCAAAGGAGATTGGGAAGGCAGAGGATAAAATCATCATGAATGTATTAGACCAATCATGATTCATCACTTGCAGATAGGCACAAAATTGAGGTTCACTTATCAAGGATGGGGGGATACTTCGCATACTGATTCTTGTCATCTGTTCTTTTTTTGTCCAAAACACATGCCATGCTCAACTCCATGCTCAACCTTGTTACCTTTGCTCTCTTCACCTAAAATATTCTCTCTTCCACTTACCAGTCCTATTTATGTTTCATGGCTCTGTTCATATCCCACTTATTCAATGACACATTCAAGTCCACAATTATTTCTTCCTTGAATGAACACTTCATTCATTCATTTATCCATATTCAATATTTACTTCCAGATTCCCATAGTGAGTACTACATGTTGAACATTTAATTGTTCTTTGTTTCCTCTGATTTGATTTTATTTCTCTACAAACACTGTAACATACATGAAGACTTGAACCATGCCTCAGATTTCATTTGTATGCCTCAGTTCCTTGCATAGTACTGAAAACATAATATGTGCTTAGTAAATTACTGACTGAAAATTTCTATAATTACCTAGGAAGAACAATATGTGAATTACTGAGGTTAAGAATAAAAAATTAAAAACACTATGGTTGGAACTTAGAAAACAGAACATTATCTACTTATTTTTGTCAAAATATACTCTGTAAGACAAGAAAATAACTATTATATGTGTGCTTCAGTGGCAAAGGTAGCAAAATATAATCCACTTATTCTGAGAAAGCTAAAAAGAACAGCAGAGCTAAGTAAAATTCAAGATTGTCAAACAGAGAAGCAGTTTTCAGACATTTCAAATCTAAGGGTTAGTCTCCTAAGCCATTCCCTGCAATGTAAGGCAGAAAACAGTCCAGTGATTTATTTTAGAGAGATGCTGATCTATATGAGGATTAAGAGATCTCAGCCTAACACTGCTGGCGGCCACAGAGCAGCTTTGGGAGAGTACTAAGAAGATTTCAAACTGAGAGCAACTTATGCAAAAGACACAATTCCCTCAACCCCCATCAATGAGGGCTTTAAACAGTCCTTGTGATTTGCTTGTTGCCTTTTCCTTGGCCTATTTGCTGGGTAGACACAATCAGTCCCTCTCTATTCACACAGCCCTCTGGTTCACATATTTGGGTAAACTTGTTGTTTGATCTATCAGTTTCTAAATGAAACTCCAGCAGAAGACAAATAAAGGTATACTTCAACCCATAGATCTCAGGCATTTCTTCTTAGCCAACCTGTAATGTATGGGAACATGTTTTCTCCAAATAGAAAATCTGCAACTTCACCACTCAGCTCACAGAGCCTGTAGAATGGAAAGCTTTATAGTGTGTTCCTCATTCCTCTTGGGGTCAAATGAAGAGAATCTTTCAGATTGGAAGAAGAAAGCAATTCCCAGGAAAGCTCATAAGCCTCCTCAGGTCTTCCTACAGAACTGAAATTCCACCCCCTAAGAAGCAATTCGGATCTACTGAGCCATTGATGACAGCTGGGTTCCTCTCTGCCTCTCCTCCCCTGTCTCCAGGAGAAAGAAGACCCAATGATAGGTCTTAGGGGAAAGCTTTTTAAAAAGCATTCTTTCTCTACCTTCCTTTATCTCAACACCACATGACAGTCATGATAGTCCTAGGATGGCTGCATTCTCAAAAAAAAGCAAAACCTGCAAATAACCCCTGTGAGACCTCTGTACTGACTGTCCAAAACATGAAGCCCAAGGGCCAGTTTTTCAAATGCACTAATGCCCACGTGATGAAAATCTTGTCCTGTTTTGCCTATATTTTCCCCTACCCTCCTCAACTCACTATCTATGCTGAGAATATTGGCATGCTCTGTAATTTCCATTAAAAAGTAAGAATCAGAAAAAGAAGTATAACTAGAAGAAATATTATTGTAACCATTCTACTTTGGGATTTGTTATTGAGTAGTATTTAAGGCATAATTTATTGCCTTACTTCAGACACAATGTCCAAATCTGATCCATTCCCTCTTCCTGACTCCAATCTCTATGTCACTTCCATATTTTTCATGTATGTTAAGACATATGTTTGCCCCATTCTAGCAAATAACGTTTTCCATTCGATTATATTTTCATATGGTAGCATACATTTTCTAGAAAGTAGCAGTTGAAAAAGGAATATTGACCAATCTTTCAGAGAATTAGCTCATCTAGCTTAACATCTCTAGTTCTCAGCAGCTACCTGACTCATGAATGTTCAGTGAGTCAGTCAATTAGTGACGTGTTTGTACACTTAAATGGCTACTCTTCCTAACATAATAAAAGTTCTCACAAATTTCTGAAAGCACTATGTTGTGACCCTGTAAATTGATCTAAGGAAGCAAAAATAATCAATTAAGTATAAGAAGAATGATCAAAAACATGGGAATCTCCAAGAAGGAGGTTCAGGAAGAGTTCAACTCCAGTAGAACAAAAATAGAAGTCATTTCTCTTTTATGGGACTTATAAAATAAAAAACACAGTACACATGGGTATACCAAGAAACAGAAAAACATTTCATTATTACGATAACAAACAAATCCTGAGAAGTAATTATGCATCAGTTCTACAAGGTGATTTGGTAGAAATTATGTTGATAACTACAGGAGTAAGATTTCAGCATAACATCAAGAAGGCTCCTAAAACATCTACAGGTATCAAAGATGAGTAATCCATCCTGCTTGGCATAAAGTGTGGGCAGATAGATCACTAGAGTTTAGAATAAGGTTTTTCATGTTGAATCTAGAAAAACTACTTTGCAGGTCCCAAAACATCCATGCCAATTACTCTTCTTGAGAGTGAGAAACTATGTCTCTTCAACCCTGTTCAGTGCCACCTCCTTCCATAGTGCACTACATCCTGACATGTTTACCCTCCAAAAAAATGCACAAAGAACCTGTCAAAATGAAGCAGACAGGGTTTGTTGTTAAGCGTTCACTCAATTACTACCCTAATATAATAGTTTCTAGTATTTCAAAAAAGTAATATTGCACTGGGTGGAAATACCTTTTCATATTCGAATACCAGCTTAATGTGTAGTTTAACAAATTACTATTTTACAGCTCTGTTTCTGGTATTTGTGAAAAAACACAAGATAAAAAATCGAGTGAATTCTTTTTTCTTTTTTCTTTTTTACTTTTAATGAGAGGATCAAGGCAGCATTTTCCCTTTCTGTTCTGTTTTGTGTATAACAAAAGCATTTCTTTGCTTCACTGCTTTTATAAACTACAGATCTCTGTACAAACACAGTCTTAATTAAACCTGAGAAATGATTGTTGTATTCTAGATTTCAAAAGGAAAATCTGGTCTGCAATAGAATAACTGTTTTGTTTGTGCAGCACATACAAGTACAGATGCTAAAAAATCTTACATAACAACATAACCTTAACATTGAATTATAGGCTGCCATGGGACCAAGCCTAAGAGAATGTAGATAGAAATCAAATATTATTTATTACACAATCTTTTAAGAACTTTTACTACAAAATAACACTGAAAAAATACACTAGTAGTAAAATTTGTTCCCAACCATGAACCATGTGTATATATATGGACCACTCCCAGAGAGATATTAGGTTTTTAACCCTCACTTGTTAACAAGGCATTAAGCAATCCCATGGACTTACAATAAAGTTGAGAAAACAAAAGCAGTGTGTCAAGAAAACCAAAGGTTCTGAAGACAACTGAGCCTGGCTTGAGGAAATATGACCAAAATCTATGTGGGCTATTTTAAAACATGCCACAAAGGGTGTGTGTGTGTGTGTGTGTGTGTGTGTGTGTGTGTATATGTGTGTGTGTGTCTGTGTGTGTGTGTATACACACTTTGCTTTGTGGAGTCTTCTTTTTAATTATCTCTCTCTAGAACAAAAGCCCTTTTCTGACTCTTACAAGGTCTATACTTAGTCACTTAATCAAAAAATTCAGTAAAAGCAGGAAGTAATTAAAATTGGCATATATGTACCTTACATGTTTTATTTAAATGTAAGGCTTTTGAGTATGACTCCACTGATTCAAGTTCTCTACTTGAACTCTTTCCTGAATAGTGATACATTTCAGTTTTTTAAAATGCGTCAATAACTTAAAAGATGCTTACAAAGTAAGTTGCTTTAGAAATTATTTTTTTTTATATTTTCCCAAATCTTTCAAAGTTGTCCTGCCCTCACCTTATTTAATAACACTTTCAGCAATTCTTTTTTAGAGTCTTTCCAAAGCATTCAGTTTTTTTTTTTTTTCAAAGAAACAATAACTCTTTATATTTACACTCAAGAGTCTCGGGATTATGTAATATGTAATTAAGTTATGTAATTGTAATTACAAGTATAAATACAATCGAAAGGTTTTTGAAAAAAATCTCAGTTGAATCTTTGTAAGCACACAACTCAACTGATAGAGAGCATCTAAGAGAGGTGCCTATTAGCCCAGAGTTGTATAAAGGGAATGTTGAGTGTCAGTTAAGTGGATATTGATTAAGAAAGCTTCTCCTATACTCTCTAAAGCAATGTTTTCTAAAGCATGTCCCAGGAAAAACTAATTTCAAGAATACGATGGAAAAAAGGACATGGGGTTAACTATGTTTGGGAAATGCAAGGTAGAACAAAACTAAGTAGGTTTCCTTTATTGTGAGACATTAACCTCTAGATAGCTAACATGCATTTTAAATTTCCAAGATGGCACTATAGTAAGTAATGTTCTCTCAGTGTATTTGATCAAAGACTTGGTTTTCATGAAGAACTTCACGGGACTGAGATTCCTAGGTCCCTCCTGGTGCTTAGATCATCTCCTCCTCTTCCAATTCCATTACGACTTGTGTAATTTACTCACAAAAACTTCAGCATGAACAGTGTGACATTATGTTCACAGTAGTTGTTAGTTCAAGTTTTAACTCTGGGGGCAGTAGGTTGCCCTAATCAAGACTGTACATTCAGCCGGTATCTTATCAGAAAGACAATACTCCAGAGGCAACCACTGTAAGTACTTCTATTATCCCTATTTTTATTAACACCTAAGACTTTAATAATCAGTATAATGTATGCTAGTAATGAATTTTAATTGGTAAAACCAGTGGCTTATTAATATGAAGAACTTAGAATTGGACTCTTTTGAGTAAATCTAAAGACAATCAATAGTATGTGGAGTAACAAAAATACTTTAGAGATATTCTCCCCTCTAGTGTAATGGAGGATAAGGATCCAGAGAGGCATTCCCCTGGAGACAAACTGAGGTTTTTTTTCCTAAAGTGCCCAGTGTCAACCTGTTGATTTAAGAAGAATTGGGGATTGCCTGCTGGTGTGATAAGGGTAACAGAATCCGGCCTCTGGAATGTTGCCCTGTATGCCTTGAAAGAACTTTTATGCAAGGTAGCAGAACTGGGACTTCCTAACGAGTTGTATAACAAGCTGTAAAAAGTGTTTTTTACTTTGCTTGTTGTTATTTATGTAATCAATGGTCTCTGTGTGTAGCAGAATTTTGGCTGGCTTGCTTTCATTGTGAACTAGTAGCAAAGTTTTGTGCAGCACCTAACACTCACTCAGCTCAAACCTCTTTTGATATATGAACCATGGGGGAAAAATCCACTAAGGGCTATGCATGACCAAATGAGCTTAGGTCAATTCTCAACACAGTCTTCAAGCAGAAGACAAAATTATAGGCCCATCTATTCTATGATATAGAAGGAACCCTAAAAGTCTCATTTGCCCCCAACAGACTCCCATTTATCTGCTTCCCAGGCAGATAGTTTCCTCTAACTTTTCTGATTTTATCAATAGCATGTTTGGAAATGCACTTATGTCAGCTGGCAATGAAAAATGCTTTCATCAAACTTTTCTAGCATATCATCTTAATTTAAACTAATAGAACATTAGCTAAGTATTTCCTTGGAATGTGTGAAGAATCTAAACAGATGAGGGAAGATGTTACTCCAATACTGGGAAAGCAGCATATTTTGTGGTCTTAGATATTCACTTACATGGTATGATGGGAAGGGGAAGGCCAGCTTAAGAACAGATTTGACAAAGGTAATTGTGTACTGAAAGCTGTGCACTGAGTGGATGGGCAGAAAGAACAAATATAACATTATTATAAAAGAGAATTCATTAATGATTCTTGCCTTAAACAACCATTAATACGGTAGTTAACAAATGATGATTTTCAATCAATCATACCATATACATTTTTTTGAGACAGAGTCTGGCTCTGTTGCCCAGGCTGGAGTGCAGTGGCGCAATCTTGGCTCACTGCAACCTCCACCTCCTGGGTTCAAGGGATTCTCCTTGCCTCTGCCTCTGGAGTAGCTGGGACTACAGGTGCATGCCACCATGCCCAGCTAATTTTTTTGTATTTTTAGTAGAGGGGGTTTCACCGTGTTGGCCAGGATGGTCTCAAACTCCTGACCTCAGGTGGTCCTCCACCTCGGCGTCCCAAAGTGCTGGGATTACAGGCATGAGCTACCGCATCCAGCCATACCATATACATTTATTTGTTGGAATTTTATTGTAATTAATAACTTTCCCTTTTACATATTTATTCATTTATTCTTCTCAGTGTGAAACTCATAGATTCTTATTCCATCTGTTACTACCATTTATTTTTATGGTCACATTGTCCTGGATTTGGCTAGTAGGAGCCCCTTCAAGCTGGCTCATGTCCTTTTGACATGTCTCCATCATTCTTTGCTCACTTTCTTACTCTCAAATGGAAAAAAAAAAAAAAAAAAAACACCTGTTCCAGGCTTATTTTGTTCTTTTCTTGCCCCAGCAAGGAAGAACACTTGGGTGATTTTTATTGATGAATAGTATTTAGAAACCAAGATTATGATACTAGTTATGCTAATTGCTACTGAATTATCATTGCTCCTTTATCCTCTCAGAGGATAGAGCTAGGCAATTAGATGGATTTACGTAGCTATAAAAACCATGAATTCATATGATTAGCTCTAATCTCAATCCAACAGCACATGGGTTCACTCCAGCATTCTACCTTTTCACAACTATAATTCCTTTCTTCTTTAACAGTGAGAAAACTGACCCTTATTATCCATAATAGATACATTTATTTTCATAGTCTCAGTGTGTCTCCCACAAGATAATTATTAATTACAGGAGACAAAGAGTAATTTTACAGTGCAGAAATGTGGTTGATATCACATTAATTAAGTGGACACAAGTAAACGCAGAAATAGATATTATGATGAGACATGAAAAAGGACACAACATTCTTTCTGTGGTATTCTTGCCAAAATCATATAATCTGAATCTAATCATTAAACATCAGACAAACCCAAAATAACTCGCCTGTACACTTCAAAAATGTCAAGGTTATGAAAAACAACAAAAAGAACTGCTCTAAGTTAAAAGAGATTTTAAAAATGACAGCACAACACAACATGTGATCCTGGATTGATTTTCTAGACCACAAAAATTGGTTTTTGCCCTTTGCTAGAAATGACATTAATGAGACAATCGGCAGAATTTGAATGAAGTCTATTAACATTAATTTTTAGGTGTTGATAATTGTATTGTGGTAATAATATAAGAGAATATCCTTGTTTTTTTAACATACACACTGAGGTATAAAAAGACAGTAAATCCGTAACTTACTTGCAAACATTAAAAACAAAAACGTGTGCACCACACAAAGACACACACGAGGCAGGGCAGGGCAGACAGCGGTTACCTCCCAGGCAATTCTACTGCACAGCCAGCCAGCCAAAGAATATAAATAAAAGGGCTGGAAACAGAATCTTAGGAAACAGCCAGCTTGAGGGGGTGGAGACAGAAACCCAGAGAAAGAAAGAGGCAGCAGCAATCAATAAATCATGTAAACGGAGAATCAGGAAAGTTAAAGAAAGTTTCCAGCAGAAAAGGGGATGGGTGATTTCCAATGTTACACAAAGGTAAACAAGATGAGGTTGGATAAAGGATTACAGTTGGCAGTTTGGGCTTAAGGGTACTCATTCAACCACATGTATGTTTTGAATACTTGGATAGTAGGCATGTGAGGAAATACAGAAACTCTGATGCTGTTCTTGAGAGCTTTACATTGTAGTG
Source organism: Cebus imitator (assembly GCF_001604975.1). Lineage (NCBI taxonomy): Eukaryota > Metazoa > Chordata > Mammalia > Primates > Cebidae > Cebus > Cebus imitator. The sequence continues at coordinate 536,795 of NW_016107493.1, read as the reverse complement.
ATCCCAAGAGAAAACAGCATTGGTAAAATCTGTCACATTTGAGAACACCCAATATCTCCAAGTCTCATCTTCATGGTACACTCACATGGAGCATTCTTGATGACAGTAAGTTCTGGGGTTTGCTGTCTGGGTTCCTTCTAGTGAGGGGGCAATTCTTTGGAAAATGTGGCTCTCCCCACAATAAGGGATAAAAGCCTTTGTGAGAAGAGCCTGGATTTACCAAAGAAACTTCATCTGGCCAAATTTAATTCAGATAAGGCCTAAGAAAAGTGCTAATGCTACTCTTGGTATTTTCTGTGTCAAGTGCACTGCATAGTCTTCAGTGCTTCTCTGATTGCATTTTATCTTTGCTGTTCAGATTCCAGGTTTGTCGCCATCATTAAAATTATCCTTTTGTTCCCTGTTATAAGAATCACATTTTACCTGTTCTACAACAAAACACATTTTCAACTTCATTCAGAAGCTGAGAGGAAAGATAACCCTGTTCTTTCCGTGTTACCTGATGACCCTATTTTTATTTCACTTTGTAAAGTTCAGGAAGCTGGGCTAGGAATTCTTGAGCAGCAAATCCCGAGTCCTAGTTCTTAGCATTTAAACTGATGCACCAAAACAAATTCCCAATTTCCTGACACAATAATTTGGGTCAGAGGGAGGGGTGGAATAAACTCATGCATTTAACTTCATTTTCCAGATAACAAGTTATATTTTACAAAGCTCTTTCTTGCACATCCTTATTTGATCTTATAACCTTAAAGTAACCTGAATAAATAAAATTGCAAATCCAAAGCCATTAAAGAAAGTGATTTCCATATTCCTTTATCTCCATAAAACAGTCTTGTGATATAAGATTCTAGCACACACTAGATTAAGCCCCCAAACCAGGAAATCCATCCATAAACTAGATTTAGAGATAAAATAGCCTAAAGAAAATGATGTTAATTCACAAATAATTTGGTTCACCTGATGCTTAGCCAATTGTTTAATTTAAAAAGTAACAGCAAAGTTATCTGGGTATTTGATTTCTTGCACAATCCTTTCGTCTTCATGAAAGCCAAAGACACACAGTCTTATTTTATCTTTCTGAGGCAATCTCTTGTCACTGATGACACACAGAAGCTTTAATTAAAATGGCAATTAGGTATTGGAAGGAGTTTTTTTTTTAATTTTCATTTATTTTGAGCCTGCTTTAGAAATGTTAATGTCAGTGTATTTGCCTAGTGCAGCCGTATCTCAGAGGAAAACGTCCAAATATTTAAAGGCTGAATTCTTTTACCAAGTTTTGTGTGGTTCTGAAGAATAGAAGGGGAATAGCTTGAACACAGGAGGCAGAGACTG
>NW_016107493.1:466713-534624 GCF_001604975.1 Cebus imitator | reverse complement strand
TTTTTTTTTTTTTTTTTGGTAGAGACAAGGTCTCACTATGTTGCCCAGACTGGTCTTGAACTCCTGTGCTTAGGTAATCCTCCTGTCTCCACCTCACAAAGCACTGGGATTACAAGTGTAAACCACTATGCCTAGTCAGGAAATTTTTATTTAACAAAATATTACTAAAGGAACTAAGGCATGGTGCATGGGATTTTCTTTAAATATGTTTTAGGACACTTTATTAAGAAACTGACATTTTAATTAAGCTTATCCATTTTCAACCACTGAATAAAATGTAACATGAAACAAAAAAGGAAGTCCTTAGCAGACCCCCGTGCCTTACGAACATAGAAAGTCTACCCTCTATATCACAACACTCACTAGCTCAGGTGCCTACCATCACCATCCCTCCTGCGTCAAAGCAGAGAAGAGTAGAAAACAGTTTGGTGAGAATTCCGCCTCTGCAGCGTGCTTACTATAAACTTGGTTAGGTTGCTCCACTAAGCTCTCTACACTGCAGTTTTCGCATTAGCAAAGCAGAATAACAATACACTCACCTCATAGAGCTGTTAAGGAAACTAAGCGCAATGATGGCACGTAAAGCATTTACATTGCATCTGGCACATAGTGAGTGCCAGAAAATAATAACTACTATGATTATCATCATACTATTGCTATCATGTGGCATTTGTACATACACATTCAACTACCTTGCTGGTCCCATTCAAAAAGGAGAAGGTTCATAAAAACCCCATTACCATCTTCTCTGTTTCCTAAACTTTTAACTTTTTTAAACTTCCTTTCCCCAATTGAACAAAATCTTTTATTTGTTAGTTATTCTGGAATCCAAAACTTTGGGGTGACAGAGTGAGGTGACACTCTCACTAGGCAGTGTTCCCCACCCCTAGCTCAACAAAAGCAAGCAAAAAGACACAGAGCTGGAGGCCATTATCTTTACCAAACTAACACAGGAACAGAAAACCAAACACCGTGTGTTCTCACTTATAAGTGGGAGCTAAATGATGAGAACACATGGACACATTAGAGGGAAACAACATACACTGGGGCCTACTAGGGGGTGGAGGGTGAAGGGTGGGAGGAGGGAAAGAGTCAGGAAAAATAACTACTGGGTACTAGGCTTAATACCTGAGTGACAATAGCAGTGCAACAAACCCCCCTGACACAGTTTTGCCTATGTAACAGACCTGGACATGTAACCTTGACTGAACTTAAAATTTAAAAAAAGAAAGAAAGACCAGGCATGGTGGCTCACATCTGTAATCCCAGCACTTTGAAAGACTGAGGCAGGCAGATCATTTGAGGTCAGGCATTCAAGACCAGCTTGGGCAACATGGTAAAACCCTGCCCCTACTGAAAATACAAAATTAGCTGGGCGTGGTGGCTCATGCCTCTAATACCAGCTACTCAGGAAGCTGAGGCAGAAGAATCACTTGAACCCAGGAGACAGAAGTGGTAGTGAGCTGAGATCATGCCACTGCACTCCAGCCTGGTCAACAGAGTGAGGCTGTCTCAAAGAGAAAAGAAAGAGAGAGGCATGGCTGGAGGAATAATCAGACACTCCAGCAGTGGCTGCAGAGGGCTCATAAGTCTCCATTTGGTAATGCCAAGCACAGCCATCAGCCGAAACAGTAATTCCCACTTTTATTTGTCTAAAATACTGCTTTTCCTGCACTCTGGTTGTTCTTCAGGGGCACAGTGATAACAATACACAAAAGTGCCTGCCTCAGAAGCAATTTAGATCCCAAAGAGAATGCCATCTCATTCTCACAACAGGAAAAATATAATGTCTCACAAATGAGTTTTAAGAATAGATATTCTCTGGTAGAAAATGTGTTGTGTGTTGTGCTAATCTGAAATTTACTCTCTAAGTAATTATTTTCTCTAAGCTTGATAAAACAAACATAAATCTGAGGTTCAATTGTTTGACCTATACGATGTAGTATATAAAGCAAGCAACTGGACATGCCAAAAGTAATTAAGTTGTAATAATTATCAGAAAGGCCAGACAGGAACTATCATCCTCCCAAAGACAGAAAGTCTTTAGGAAGATGAATTACTTTTAGTCTCAGCATCAGAGAGTTCTCGAACACCTGCTGAAGATCATGATCATGCTGTGAATAATAAAATAAATCTCCTTTCTCCTTCATTGATATGCTGTGAATATACCAAGTTAAGAAATGTCACTCATGAATTTATCCTTTTATTTATTCAATTCATCTGAATCCAACTATATCCAATTTCAGAAAGTCTGAATAGTATTGCATATTTGTTTGTAATCTCTTCTCTTTAAATAGACTTAAAATGATCCTCTGTAAAAAACAGAAAGTAGGGGTGGCGCTGGCAGGGGGAGCTCCAAGATGGAATCATTTGTATGAATGGGCCAAAGATATATTAGAAACCTCAAAGAAAATAAGTTCATGAAATTTCAAATTTGCTTTTATAACAACTTTAAACATCAAAATCTAGAGAACATAGTGAGAAAGCAGGCAATAATTACTTTTCTCCCTGAATAGGAAAAGGTCAATGTGATGTGATGTACAGAAGGATTGTGTATGAAAAAAATGACCATGATCTCTGTCTTCCAGTGTCACATGAAGGATAACTGTTTTTACTCTAGTCAAGGGGGAAAAAATGTCAGGGAAAAGGAATAACTGAAAAGAGAAACTGTTTGAAGAGCAAAAATAATTCCTTCTCTCTGCAAAGTTGAAAGCAGGATAAATCCTCCTACCAGGGTTTTGATTGCAAGGACTCTGAGCAAAGGCATCGCCATCTGATGTATAGTCTTTACATTTTTCCCTAGGCCCACACCTGTAGCAAGGGAGAGAAGGCCAATGGCAAGCCCAATCCCACTACTGCTGAATGGCCTAGAAAATGTTTTAGTCTAAAAAAAAAAAGTCCTAACAAGGCTAGGAAATTTTTGCATTAGACAATAATTAATATAATATATGCATTTTTATTTAATTCATTTCATATATGTTGGTATAATTTTTTACTTTTAACTTTTTATTTTGAGAAAGTTTTACATTTATAAAAAAGTTGTAAAAATCATTGAAAGTTCTTGGCCACACATGGCAGCACATGCCTGAAATCCCAATACTTTGGAAGGCTGAGATGTGAGGATTGCTTAAGGCCAGGGATTCAAGACAAGACTGGGCAACATAGCAAGATCCCATCTGTACAATAAACAAAAATATAAAAAATTAACCAAGCATGGTAGTACCCAACTGTAGTCCCAGATACTCAGGAGGCTGAATTGGGAGAATCACCTGAGCTCAGGAGTTTGAAGCTGCAGTGAGCTATTATTGTGCCACTGTACTCCGGTCTGGGTGACAGAACAAGATCCCAAAGAGAGAAAAAGATCCAAAGTTCCCAATTAACCCTTCCCCCAGCTTTCCCTAATTTTTACACTTTACATAACCATACAAAATTTATCAAAACCTAGGATATTAACATAAGCATAGTACTATTAAGTAAACCACAGATATTACCTGAATTATATCAGTTTTTTACTAATATTTTTCCCTTTCTAGGATTTTTTTCAACTGACAAATAAAGATTGTATATATTTATGGTGTACAACATGATGTTTCAAACTACATATACATTGTGAAATGGTTGAATGGAGCCAATTAATTATTTGCATTACCTCATATATATCATTTTTGTCATAAGCATACTTAAAATCTACTCTGTTGGAGATTTTCAAGTATACAATACAATTTTGTTAACCATAGTCAATATGTTGTACAATGTACCTCTTGAACATATTCTTCCTGTCTAAAATTGTGTGCCCTTTAAACGGCATCTCCCCAATTCCTCCATTCCCCAGCTCCTAGCCACCACCATTTTACTCTTTGCTTCCATGAGACTTTTTCAGATTTTGCATAATATGAGAGAGGGCACGTGGTACTTGGCTTTCTGAGTCTGGTTGATCTCACTAAGCATAATTTCCTCCAGATTCATCCATATTGTTGTAAATGACATGATTTCCTTTTTTAAAAAGGTTAAATAGTATTCCATGTGTTTATATGCCATATCTTCTATATCAATTCATCCACTGATAAATAATTAGGTTGATTCCATATCTTGGCTATTTTCAACAATGCTGCAATGAATGTGGAAGTGCAGCTCTACCTTTTCAACATACTAATTTCCTTTGGATAATGTACCCAATAATGGGATTATTGGATTATGCAGTTCTTTTTTTAGTTTTTTGAGAAATCTCCATACAATTTTCTATAATGACTTCACTAATTTACAGTCCCATCAGTAGTGTGTAAGAATTTCTTTTCTCCACATCCTTGCCAATGTTTGTTATCTTTGGTATTTTTTATACTGACCATTCTAATAGGTGTGTGGTGATATCTCATTCTGGATTTAATTTGCATTTCCCTAATGATTAGTGATGTTGAGCATTTTTTCATACAGCATGTCAGCCATTTGTATGTATCCTTTTGAGAAAAGTCTATTCAGATCCTTTGCCCAATTTTTTAATCAAGTTATTTGTTTTCTTACTAGTTAATTGTTTGAGTTCCTTATATAATTTGGATATTTTAAAGAAAATTACTTTCCATACATTTTATAGCTTTAAATCTTTAAATACAATGATGCTAACAATTTACAATCTAGAAACCTATCTTTAATCCATGGTAGGCAACTCACCAACACTGGAGCCTCAGTTTTCTCTCCTGTAATACAGAAGTGATAACAACTACCCTGTTCAATTAATTATCTCTTCCTCTAGTTAACTCACTAAATCATTCACAATTACAGGAAATTTAACTATTACATCTAACTTTTCTAAAACATGCTCCATGAAAAATAGACTTAATAAAGAAAAAAGTCTGTGAAAACCAGCATTTTATATTCTTGTCTTCAGAAGTTATATGCATATTAGTTACTAAAAGCTCTGTGAAATCTTGCAGTAAATAAACTTAAGTCTTTCCAAATTTATTTGATTATGGAACTCTTTGTTTCACATAATATACTTTGTCCCCAAGAGAACACTATGGCAAATACTGTATGAATTAATGAGACCAATGCGTATGCCACCACCAACCTGAGGGCCTCTTTCAAGGTGGCAGATGCAGTGCCCAGGAATTAGAAAAATAAATAAATAATTCTTCAAAACTCTTTAATGCCAGCCTTAAAACTAAACCTATAGACAACAATGGCCCCATCACAAATATGATTAATTACCGTTGTTTTCATTTTGAACAAAATATTTGGTCCAATGGCTCCAGAGTAAGTCACCTAAATAGATTGTGAATTACTATTTTAAAAATTCACAATCTTAAAATGTTTAAGATTTTCAGAAAAGATAAGTCCTAAGTGGACTTATCCACTCTCCAAACACTCTTTGATCTGGATTCTCCATGTTTACATAGGAGTTTTCCCAGGCTGTCCAGGGTTAATTCTCCATGGGGTCAGGGGCCAGGGTTGTCACACTGTTTTCCTCAAGGTAGTGCCAAAACTAAAAAAAAAAAAAAAATGATATAAACTCACACACAAAAAAAGATTTCTGTTATATATTAGTCTGCAAGAGACATATAACCACCAATAGACAGACATTCAGATTAGCTGATCAGCCACTTGGGAAATATTTATTTAAAGCCTCATATGACAACCCGTATGTCTATTAATGTGCAACCAAATGAATAAAATATTATGTAGTCACATAATATGGTACTGTGCAGCTATAAAATAATTAATAAAAAAATATTATGTAGCCACATAATATGGTACTGTGCAGTTATCAAAAGAAATGAAATGATTTTCAGAATGTACAGTTACATGAGCAAAACAATATCCAGTAGAGTACATCTAGTATACTACATTTGTGTAGAAAGGGGAAAAGATTTATAAATAGATATATGTATAAATATTCATATTTTTATTTTATTTACATATGCATGTGTGTATGTTTGCTTATGGTTTTAAAAACAAATAAGTAAACTAAACAAATAAACTAAAAACTAATTTTTAAAACTCATTTTTTAAAAAGGTATAGAGAACAGACAGGAATGAATATTCCAAATGTAACTTGTTTTATAGTATTGATTTTGGAATCATGTACAAGTTTTCGATTATTGAAAACTAAGCTAAATAAAAAGAAAAAAAACTCAAAACAACCCCTAAAAATAAAAAACAAACTGATATAAATAAGCCTAATTATGCATCAACTTGACTTTAAAACATCATATTTCAATCACACATTCCAGTGGAAAATATCCTAAGGAAAAAAAGAACCACAAAAAAAAAAATCTCAAAAATTCAATGGTCCTGTTGTTTATGGTACTATCACTAGGAATTATGTTAAAGTCACTGGGAATAATGGAATTATGTTAATTAGGGAAATTACTTCATCAGAAACTCTCATGATGCCACATAAAGGATATTAATGTAAAAAATTTACCACTCATTGTAGTAATTCTGTTTGCTTGTTTTTTACTTTAAGTTCTGGGATACATGTACAAAACGTGCAGGTTTGTTACATAGGTATGCACGTGCCATGGTGGTTTGCTGCACCCATTGACCCAACATCTACATTAGGAATTTCTCCTAATGCTATCCCTCCCCTAGATCCCTCACCACCTGACAGGCCCAGGTATATGATGTTCCCCTCCCTGTGTCTACATGTTCTCATTGTTCAACTCTCACTTATCAGTGAGAACATGCAGTATTTGGTTTTATGTTCCTGTGTGAGTTTGCTGAGAATGATGGTTTGCGGTTTCATCTATGTCCCTACAAAAAACATGAAATCATTCTTTTTTATGACTGCCTAGTATTCCATGGCGTATATGTGCCACATTTTCTTTATCCAATCTATCATTGATGGGCATTTGGGTTGGTTCCAAGTCTTTGTTGTGAACAGTGCTGCAATAAACATACATGGGCTTGTGTCTTTATAGTAGAATGATTTACAATGCTTTGGGTATATACCCAGTAATGGGATTACTGGGTCAAATGGTATTTCTGGTCCTTGAGGAACCACCACACTGTCTTCCACAATGGTTGAACTAATTTATACTCCCACCAACAGTGTAAAAGCATTTCTATTTCTCCTCATCCTCTCCAGCATCTGATGTTTCCTGTCTTTTTAATGATCGCAACTCTAACTGGCGTGAGATGGTATCTCATCGTGGTTTTAATCTGCATTTCTCTAATGAGTATTGATGAGCTTTTTTTCGTAAGTTTGTTGGCAGCATAAATGCCCCCTTTTGAGCAGTGTCTGCTCATATCCTTTGCCCACTTTCTGATGTGGTTGTTTGGTTTTTTTCTTGTACATTTGTTTAAGTTTTTGTAGATTGTGGATATTAGCCCTTTGTCAGATGAATAGATTGCAAAAATTTTCTCCCATTCTGTAGATTGCCTGTTCACTCTGATGATAGTTTCTTTTGCTGTGTAGAAGCTTTTTAGTGTAATTAGATCCCATTTGTCAATTTCAGCTTTTGTTGCAATTGGTTTTGATGTTTTAGGTATGAAGTCTTTGCCCATGCCTATGTCCTGAATGGTATTGCCTAGGTTTTTTTCTAGGGTTTTTATGGTTTTAGGCCTTATGTTCAAGTCTTTAATATATCTTGAGTTAATTTTTTATAGAGTGTAAGGAAGCGGTCCACTTTCAGTTTTCTGCACATGGCTAGCCAGTTTTCCCAACATCATTTATTAAATAGGGAATCCTTTCCCCAGTGCATGTTTTTGTCAGGTTTGTCAAAGACCAAATGGTTGCAGATGTGTGGCATTATTTCTGAGGCCCTTTCCTGTTCCATTGGTCTATATATCTGTTTTGGTACCCAATACCATTGCTGTTTTGGTTGAAGTAGTTTTTTCTAATTCTGTGAAGGAAGTCAGCGGTAGTTTGAGGGGGATGGCATTGAATTTATAAATTTCGTTGGGCATTATGGCCATTTTCATGATATTGATTCTTCCTATCCATGAGCATGGGATGTTTTTCCATTTCTGTGTCCTCTCTTATTTCCTCGAACAGTGGTTGGTAGTTCTCCTTGAAGAGGTCCTTCATATCCCTTGTAAGTTGTATTCCTAGGTATTTTATTCTCTTTGTAGCAATTGTGAATGGGAGTTCATTCATAATTTGGCTCTCTATTATTGGTGTGTAGAAATGGTTGTGATTTTTGCACATTGATTTTGTATCCTGAGATCTGCTGAAGTTGCTTATCAGCTTAAGGAGATTTGGGGCTGAGATGACGGGGTTTTCCAAATATACAACCATGGTTGCCTGCAAACAGAGACAATTTGACTTCCTCTCTTCCTATTTCAATACGCTTTCTTTCTCTTGCCTGATTGCCCTGGCCAAAACTTTCAATACTATGTTGAATAGGAGTGGTAAGAGAGGGCATCCTTGTCTTGTGCCAGTTTTCAAAGGGAATGCTTCCAGCTTTTGCCCATTCAGTATGATATTGGCTGTGGGTTTTTCATAAATAGATCTTATTATTTTGAGATATGTTCCATCAATACCTGGTTTATTGAGAGTTTTTAGCATGAAGGAGTGTTGACATCAAAGGCCTTTTTTGCATCTATTGAGATAATCATGTGGTTTTGTCATTGGTTCTGTTTATGTGATGGATTACATAATGTGATGCTTTCTGTTTATGATTGTGTATATTGAACCACTCTTGCATCCCAGGGATGAAGCTGATGTGATCATGGTGAGTAAGCTTTTTGATGTGCTGCTGGATTCATTTTGCCAGTATTTTGTTGAGAATTTTCACATCTATGTATTTCAGGGCTACTGGCCTGAAATTTTCTTTTTTATTGTGTCTCTGCCAGGTTTTGGTATCAGGATGATGCTAGCCTCATAAAATGAGTTAGGGAGGAGCCCTTCTTTTTCTATTGTTTGGAATAGTTTCAGAAGGAATGGTACTAGCTCCTCTTTGCACCTCTGGTAGAATTCAGCCATGAATCCATCTGGTCCTGGTCTTTTTTTTGTTGGTAGGCTATTAATTACTGCCTCTATTTCAGAACTTGTTATTGGTCTATTTAGGGATTCGACTTCTACCTGGTTTAGACTTGGCAGGGTGTATATGCCTAGGAATTTATAGATTTCTTCTAAATTTTCTACTTTATTTGCATAGAGGTGTTTATACTATTCTCTGATGGTAGTTTGTATGCCTGTGGGATCAGAAATGATATGCCTTTTATCATTTTTCATTGTGTCTGTTTGATTCTTCACTCTTTTCTTCTTTATTAGTCTGGCTATTGGTCTATCTATTTTATTGATCTTTTCAAAAAACCAGCTCCTGAATTCATTAATTTATTGAAAGTGTTTTCATGTCTCTATCTCTTTCAGTTCTTCTCTGATCTTCGTTATTTCTTGTCTTCTGCTAGCTTTTGAATATTTTTTTACCTCTAGCTTCACTAGTTGTTTTAATTGTGATGTTAGGGTGTCAATTTTAGATATTTCCTCCTTTCTCCTGTGGGCATTTAGTGCTATAAATTTCCCTCTAAACACTGCTTTAGCTGTCCCAGAGATTCTGGTAAGTTGTGTCTTTGTTCTCATTGGTTTCAAATAACTTATTTATTTCAACCTTAATTTCATTATTTACCCTGTAGTCATTCAGGAACAGGTTGTTCAGTTTCCATGTAATTGTATGGTTTTGAGTAAGTTACTTAATCTTGAGTTCTACTTGGACTGCACTGTAGTCTGAAAGACTGATGATTTCTGTTCTTTTGCATTTGCTGAGGAATATTTTACTCCAACTATGTGGTCAATTTTAGAATAAGTGTGATGTGATGCTGAGAAGAATGTAAATTCTGTTGATTTGGGGTGGAGAGTTCTGTATATGTTTATTAGGTCCGCTTGGTCCAGAGCTGGATATCCTTGTTAGTTTTCTGTCTCATTGATCTGTCTAATATTGACAGTAGGATGTTAAAGTCTCCCACTATTATTGTATCAGAGTCTGAGTCTCTTTGTAGGGTTCCAAGAACTTGCTTTATGAATCTCAGTGCTTCTGCATCGGGTGCATATATATTTAGGACAGTTAGCTCTTCTTGTTGCATTGATCCCCTTCCCTTTACGTAATGCCCTTGTCTTTTTTGATCTTTGTTGGTTTAAAGTCTGTTTTATTAGAGACTAGGATTGCAACCCCCCTGCTTTTTTGTTGTTTTCCATTTGCTTGGTAAATATTCCTCCACTCCTTTATTTTCAGCCTATGTGTGTCTTTGCATGTGAAATGGGTCTCCTGAACACAGCACACCAATGGGTCTTGACTCTATCCAATTTGCTGGTCTGTACCTTTTAGTTTTAGCATTTACCCCATTTACATTTAACGTTAATATTGTTGTGTGAATTTGATCCTGTCATTTTGATGCTAGCTGGTTATTTTGCCCATAAGTTGATGTAGTTTCTTCATAATATCAATGGTCTTTACATTTTGGTATGTTTTTGCAATGACTGGTACTGGTTTTTCCTTTTCCTATTTAGTGCTTCCTTCAGGAGCTCTTGTAAGGCAGGCCTGGTGGTGACAAAATCCCTCAGCATTTGCTTGTCTGTGAAGGATTTGATTTCCCCTTCACTTATGAAGCTTAGTTTGGCTGGATATGAAATTCTGGGTTGAAAATTCTTTTCTTTAATAATATTGAATATTGCCCCCCACTCTCTTCTGGTTTGCAGGATTTCTGCAGAGATATCTGCTGTTAGTATGATGGACTTCCTTTTGTGGATAACCTGACCTTTTTCTCTGGCTGCCCTCAACATTTTTTCCTTCATTTCAACCTTGGTGAATCTGGCAATTATGTGTCTTAGGGTTGGTCTTCTGGAGGAGTATCTTTGTGGTATTCTCTGTATTTCCTGAATTTGAATACTTTCCTGTCTTGCAAGGTTGGGGAAGTTCTCCTGGATAATATCCTGAAGAGTGTTTTCCAACTTAGTTCCATTCGCCCCATCACTTTCAGGGACACCAGTCAAACATAAGTTTGGTCTTTTCACATAGTCATATAATTTTTTGAGGCTTTGTTTATTCCTTTTCATTCTTTTTCCTCTAATCTTGTCTTCATGCTTTATTTAATTAAGTTGATCTTCAATCTCTGACATCCTTTCTTCTGCTTGATTGATTCGGCTATTGATATTTATGTATGCTTCATGAAGTTCATATGCTATGTTTTTCTACTCTATCAGATAATTTATGTTCTTCTCTAAACTCTTTATTCTAGATAGCAATTCCTTCAACATTTATCAAGGTACTTAGCTTCCTTGCATTGGGTTAGAACATACTCCTTGAGCTCAGAGGAGTTTATTATTACCCACCTTCTGAAGCCTACTTCTGTCAATTCATCAAACTCATTCTCCATCCAGTTTTGTTCCCTTGCTGATGAGGAGCTGTAACACTTTGGAAGAGAAGAGGCATCTAGTTTTTTGAATTTTCAGCCTTTCTGTGCTGGATTTTCCTCATCTGTGTGGATTTATCTACCTTTGGTCTTTGCTGTTGGTGACCTTCAGATGGAGTTTTTGCATGGACATTCTTTTTGTTGATCCTCTTGCTTTCTGTTTGTTAGTTTTCCTTCTAACAGGCCCCTCTTCTGCAAGTCTACTGGTGTTTGCTGGGGGTCCACTCAAGACCCTGTTTGCCTGGGTATCACCAGTGGAGGCTGCAGAATAGTAAAAATTGCTGCCTACACCTTATTCTGGAAGCTTCTTACCAGAGGGGAATCTGCCAGATGCCAGCTGGAGCCCTCCTGTATGAAGTGTCTGTCAACCTCTGCTGAAAGGTGTCTCCCTGACAGGAGGCATGGGGTCAGGGACCCCCTTGAGGAGGCAATATGTCCCTTAGCACTGTGATGGGAGATCTACTGCTCTCTTCAGAGCTGCTAGGCAGGAACATTTAAGTCTGCTGAAGTTGTGCCCACAGCTGCCTCTTCCCCAGGTGCTCTGTCACATAGAGATGGGAGTTTTATCTATAAGCCCCTGACTGAGGCTGCTGACTTTCTTTCAGTGATGCCCTGCCCAAAGGTGAGGAATCCAAAGAGGCAGTCTGACTATAGCAGCTTTGGGGCACTGAGGTGGGCTCTGCCCTGTCCAAATTTCCAGGCAGCTTTGTTCACACTGTGAGGGGAAAACTGCCTACTCAAGAATCAGTAATGGCAGGCACCCCTCACCCCACCAAGCTAGGCTGTCCCAGGTTGACTTCAGACTGCTGTGCTGGCAGCGAGAATTTCAAGCCAGTGGATCTTAGCTTGCTGGGCTCCATGACGGTGGGATCCACTGAGCAAAACCACTTGTCTTCCTGGCTTCAGCCCCCTTACCAGGGGAGTGAACGGTTCTGTCTCACTAGCGTTCCAGGCACCACTGGGGCATGAAAAAAAAAAAAAAAACTCCTGCAGCTAGTTTGCTGTCTGCCTAAATGGCTGCCAAGTTTTGCGCTTGAAACCCAGGGCCATGGTGGTGTAGGCAACGGAGGGAATCACCTGGTCTGTGAGTTGCAAAGACCGTGGGAAACACGTAGTATCTGGGCTAGAGTGCACCATCCCTCATGGCACAGTCCCACACAGCTTCCCTTGGCTAGAAGAGGGAGTTTCCTGACCCCTTGCACTTCCTGGGTGAAGCAACGTCCCACCCTGCTTCTGTTAACCCTCTAGGGGGTGCACCCACTGTCTAACCAGTCTCAAAGAGATGAACTGGGTACCTCAGTTGGAAATGCAGAAATCACCTGCCTTCTGCATCAGTCTCGCTGGGAGCTGCAGACCAGAGCTGTTCCTATTCAGCCATCTTGCCCGGAGCAATAATTATAAGCCTTAATGTCAAAGATCTCATTTATTTTTGAAATTCCCACACAATCAAGAATAGTATATGTTTAAATGTTTACTGCTGAATGAATGCTTGGCCAGTGTTGCCCAGGGAATACATGTAAACTTGCTGAAATATTTTTTGAGTTAAAATTTTGCAGAATGAAGTTTAGCATTTGGGATACCTATGTTATTCCTGAAGTATTAAGAACACTCTTATGTGTCCCTATTGGCAAAAGCAGAGATCCTCTTAGAGCTGAGAAATCAATAACCCAAATATCATTACAACGTGCTACACAGGTCTGTTCAAATCTTTATGCTACGTTATAATAATGTCAACAATTAGCTTGGAACTCTTAGGGTTACATAAAGATATGCAAAGAGAATAATTTCTTTTTGTCCTCTCATTCATTATGTAAGTACTGAGCACCTGCTGTGTGGAAGGTCTTTCCTAGATTCCTCTCTTGTGGTAGGTAACGGCATAGGACCGAACACAACCTCTGCAGATTTAATTGGACTAAGGCACTGCTACCCTTCTTGTTCAGCCAACCTGAGTCTCCTCAGATATTACAATTTAAACCAGGCCCTCAGCACCTGAGCTCAGTTCTAAAGCTAAATCCTGTAAGATAATTCTCAACTGTCTTAGGAGGAAGCAGGTGTTTAAAACTGGCCAAAATCCAAGGTCTTGGCCCTGTGTCTATTGTTCTTTGTGAAGGTGAATTCTTATTGTGTTTTTGGAGCATGGTAAATGGGCCTCAAATGTGTCACTGTGGTTTTAATCATAATAAAAATACAGTGGGCAATTTTGGCAATGCATAGGGATTGTTACATGAAATGGCACATATTATTCTTTTCCTGGTCACTATCATGACTTTAAGAGTTGATTTCAGTTGATTCCACCTTCATTCCCCCATTACCACCTCCCCACCAAAATCTGCAGAAGCACAGTGTGAAAAGCACCAATCTCCATGCCCTTGATGGTCTCTAACTTTGGAACACCTGTTGAAAGACAGTCCAGAAGCAGCAGTATAAGTGTTAAGTGCTGACTGGATTCTGAGGACTCTGCAAGGCACAAGAGAGGGTAGAAAAACATAAAATGTTTCCTGTACTCAAGATACTCACCATGCTCTGGGAAAAATGAGGCTTACAGAGGAAACAGTATGAGGATAACCTGATACTGAACATTGTAACCTCAAGTGTATTCTAAATTGAGCCCTAAGTAATAAGCAAACAGACTAAGCACCAGCCATGATAGAAGATGCCTTACCTATGTCAGTCTGATTAATCCTCACAAAATCCTACAAGGCAAGTTTTATTACCCCCATTTTAGAGTCAAGGAAGCTATAGATCAGGAAGTTAAATAATTTGCTCAAGTCACACAGCTAGAAAGAGCCACAGATGGGATTTGAATACAGAACTACCTGTGACCCCAAAATATTTCTACTAGGCCACAGCCACCGTGCTTACAGTTGCATAGAGCATTGCAGTTTATAAACAGCTTTCTTAGAAGGAAGACAGCCTCATGAGACTGGAGGAGAGGGGCAGCAAAGAAAGCTCCAGGGTGAGCAAACTCAGTGCTTTCAAGTTGAGGGGAAACAATATCTCACACAAAACTGGTTTGTTTTCTGTGAGCAGCACAAGTAACATGAGGGTGTAGATCTTTACTCTTCTTCCAACCTGCTCTCCTATTAATTGACTGTTACCACCTTGACCCTAGAAGTGAAAGACTCTGTTGATCAGCCAGAACTTCAAATGTGTTACTACTGAATAGATCAATTCATCTGTCCCTCTCCAGCCACATCTACCTCCCCAACGAGTGAGGCATTAGTGTCACTATTTTATGTGATACTATAAAGGGCATATTAGCACATTTGAGAGCTAAAAAAGGATTTTTTTTCTTTCAGATTCATTGTACATTTTACAAAAATATTTTCCAACACATATAGTCTATTATAATTTAGAAAGATCATGTAAGGTGAGTAGTAGAAGTTTCAGCAAGATAGTAATATATATATATATATATATGTACACACACACACACACACACACACACACATTTTTAATGCATCATTCTAAGCACCACTGCTTTGCTATAAAAAGGTTTTCAAATGAGCACTCAAAATTTTGGCTCCAATGTTTTAAACATACCGCAACAACTTTATTTATCAGGCATATACTCTGAGTACACTATTTGGAGTAGGTTACCACCACTGTGACCACCCTCATTCTTACGCTACCCATATGTAAGTACATTTTTATTCATTTGTTAACTTGAAGCTGTTCATGTCTCTCATTAGACTATAAAATACTTTATTCACAATTTGTATTACCAAACAGTACCTCGCCCACTTAATAAATATCTGTTGAATGAATAAATCATTTTCACACCTAGAAATAATGTCAATTTATTTCTTACTTCATTATTAGAAAAACAGGTATTAACTGATTACTAACCATAACCAGTAAGACTTACTACAAACTTACTAAACCTAGGGCAAAAAAACTTTTGCTTTCTGATTTTTAAGTGACTACTTCAAATTGTTAAAAAATAAAAAATAAAAAAAAACTGTGTGAAAAAAATATGCCTTATGAGAAAATGTGTTATATTTTTTGCTAAGTACTATATTGCTTTTTATATTTACTCTTGTAAATATATCTTCCAGTAACACTTATTATTATACTCAGGGGGCCCCACTAAACTCTTCTTTGTGATTTCTAAAACGAATAAAATAGAAAGATAGATTGTAAGGTAGATGGGCAAGAACAGTAAAATAACCAATATGCAATTATAATCTCTGTAAGCTCTGAGATTTGATGAAATAGAAGGAAAACAGGCTGTTTCTAGTAGAGTGGAAATCAGGAGTTTCTTCATTTTATCTTCTGCTGAACCTCCGAATATGTAAGTGTCAAAGACAAAGCAGACGATAAGTTTTTAAACATTAAAACAAATTGACTCAGAGGCTCTATCAGAGGAAACAATATGGATAACTTCACTGGGTATTACTATATAAAATTGCATGAGACTCAAAAATATTTGAGGGAAAGATTTCCTGTAGTAAACCTATGTTTTTGGAATTGATGACATAAAAAGGAAAGCAATTTGCACAAGTAGAACACTTCTGTACACCCGCTAGAGATTGAAAACCTTAAAACAACTGCCACAAGTGAATTCAATAAAACAAACGAATTATTTGCAAAAGCTAATCTATGTGTACACTTGAACAGAGCCATGAATCATTCATTTAAAATAAATTAAACACTTGAGGAAAATGCTGGAATTTTTTACGCACTCATTACAGATGCTATCGCACATTCTCTTTAAAAAAAAAAATCAGTATTATATATTTTTCAGCATAAAACTTCCCACATGGTTATAATAAAGATAAAACATCAACAACAAAATTAACAATTAAAAAAAATAAAAGATCTAATACCTATTGAGAGTTTATCATGTGCAGGTACTGGGCTAATCGCTTCTTTATACAGAGAGTAGTATATTTAATTCCAATCAGAACCAATTAAATTGTGGTCCTATCATTGTGCTCACTTTACAGATGAGGAAACTGACTATTGGAGGAATAACTTGACCAAAATCACATTGATGGTAAATGGAGAAATTTGAATTTAAACTCAAGCAGTCTGACGCTTAAGCCGAAGGTAAGCACTTCACAAATAAACTATTGTTACACCCTAAGAATTTTCATTCCTTTGAAACAGACATCACTTTTCTTTCAAATCCAAACTTTTCTGCCTAAAACAGCCAGGGAATCATTAAGCCAGAGCATGTCCTCATGTGTAGCACACCAGTTCCTTGTATTATACTGTGCTGCTTTCTATGAAATAAAAGGCTACTTTTTAAACCAATTATCTAAATGGACTATGCTCTGAGATGGCTTTCTAGAAATCATGATCCTTTCACATTCTTTTACCTAGTTCATCTTGGGAGTCGTGACATACAGGCTGAAACAGGCCAAGAAGAATTAGGAGCAAAAGCTGTGGCCATAAAGAAAGCAGAGTTCGTTACTTTACAGTCTCACATGCTCAACTAGCTACAAACAACATTAAGATTTCAAAAGAGGTGTAAATTATAATAATCATGCTTATTCCAAATCCCCATAGTGTTCATACCAAAGAAAGAAAAGTTTAATGTTCAAACAAAATATTGTTTTAATTTGCTTCAGCTATTTAAAATGATACATTAAGCCCACTTAGATGTTTAAATCCATAGCTGCGCTGGTTCACTGGTGTTTAATAATTATTCATCTCACACACATTCTCACAGCTTTCTTACATATTTAACTATGTATCACCACCCATATTTGCCTTAAATTCAGACCACCTATGGAATGCTTTCTCAGATTTTCTTAGGGAAAGTCAAAGATTTTTAGTTAAGCTGTAGTCAAATAAAACAGCAAACTGCTTTCTAGTATACTATTAATCAGCATGATACATAGACACAGTTAGTCTTGAAGTAAGAAGATTTA
Organism: Cebus imitator; assembly: GCF_001604975.1. Taxonomy (NCBI): domain Eukaryota; kingdom Metazoa; phylum Chordata; class Mammalia; order Primates; family Cebidae; genus Cebus; species Cebus imitator. Next base: position 517,399 of record NW_016107493.1, on the reverse strand, counting down.
CCCAAAAGATAAATCCCAAAAGTCAATTAATGGGATTCAGCTGGGAAACAAAAAGGTTTGAGAGAAAAGCAATAGTCTTAATAAATTGGTCACAATCAAAGGATGATCATGACAGTCTCATTTAGTCGCAGCACTTAAAATCACAAACTGATCTTCAATATAACCATATATAAAACCTAAAACCAGGAGCGATATCACTAAGATGGCAAAATAGGAATCCCTGGACTCACCTTCCCCCACAAAAATATGAACTTAAAAATGACCAAATTGCCAATGCCCCTGTGAGAAAACTAGGAACCAGTAAAAAGGAGCCTGCACCCCAGGCAAGTGCAAAGCCAATTGTGTCAAAGCCCGCTAAAAAAATTAACACTGATAAATCTGGTATCGATTTTAAAAATCTTTTTAATAAAGCATAAAAATTAATGATAAATCTATGTTCATGAATATGAAACATGACAAGAAATAATTGTGTCATCAATAACATAAAGTGGGAGAGGGCCGAGATGTAAAATAAAAGTTTTTATACATGATTGTAGTTAAGTTGTTATCAGGTTAAAATACAGTGTCATAATTTTAAGATGTTTTATCTCATTATAATGGTAACTACAAAGAAATTTTCTTTAGAATATATGTAAGGATCGCTTTGTCATCAGAACACTAAACATCTTTCAGTTTGGTGTTTCCCAATTCATGAACTATTTCTTACTCAAATAAACTCTTTAAAAATGTATATTTATACGCGCACACACACACACACAGAGATACACACAAAGGAAAATGAGAGGAGAATCAAAACATATCAATATAAAAAAAAAGCAATGAAACACAAAGGAAGACAGCAAGAGAAGAAATGAGGGACAAAAATAATTAGAAAACAATAAAGTGGCAATAGTAAGTCCTTCCCTATCAGAAATCACCTTACATGTAAATAGCTTAAATGCACCAATTAAAAGACACAGATTGGCTGAATGGATTAAAAAAATAAGATCTAACCTTATGTCACATCTATAAGAGACTCACTTTAGCTCTAGAGATAGTGCAGAATAAATTCCAAGATGGCTTTGACTGACTGGACTCTTCCCCACCTTCTCAGTTGTAGTTCTCAAGAATAACTGTAGGATGTGCTAGGAGTGCAACATCTTGAAATAAGGAGAAACAGCCTGGGCTCTGTTCCTGTCTCTCCAAGAACACGATGCCCTGCAGCACTTTAGCCCAGCAATCCCCATTACCCCTAGGTATACAATCCTGAGTGGACTGCTTTCAAAGTTCTTCACCTGCACTGCAAAGTAGGTAACACACAGAAAGATTCCATTTACTCTGAGCTTTGGAGAACCATGAATCCTAGGCTTCTGTTGTCCCTTGCTGCCTATCTGTGCCTATAAAGTTGCTTCACTTAACTTGTTTGAGTGTTCTGTCCCACCAGACTCATGCAATTGATAGAAATTAGAAATTACAGATTGGTTATCAGTGAACTTGCCTTACAGACACACATAGGCTATAAGTGAAAGGGTTAAAAAAAGATATTCTGTGTAAACAGGAACCTAAAGAGAGGAGAGGTAGCCATAGTCATATCAGACAAAGTAGACATTAGGACAAAAATTGTCATAAGAGACAAAGAAGAATACTGTATAATGATAAAAGGGTCAATTCACCAGAAAGATATAACAGTAAAAAAACAGATATGCAGGCCAGGCACGGTGGTTCACGCCTATAATCCCAGCACTTTTGGAGGCTGAAGTGGGAGGACCACAAGGTCAGAAATTTGAGATCAGCCTTGCCAACATGGTGAAACCCAGTATCTACTAAAAATACAATAATTAGCCATGCGTGGTGGTGGGCACCTGTAATCCCAGCTACTCAGGAGGCTGAGGCAGGAGAATTGCTTGAAACTGGAAGGGAGAGGTTGCAGTGAGCCGAGATCACACCATTGCACTCCAGCCTGGGCAACAAGAGCAAAACTCCATCTCAAAAATATATATGTATACATATACATATACATATCCACTTAACATTACAGCACCCAAATAAATGAAGCAAAATTGACAGACCTGGAGAGAGAACTAGACACCAATACAATAATAGTGGAAGATTTCAATACCCCACTCTCAGTTATCAACAGAAGACAGTAAGGAAAAAGAGGATCTGAACAACACAACAGACCAACTGGGCATACAGATATACATATACAACATCCAACAACAGTAGAACACACATTATTCTCAAGCGCACCTGGAACATTCCCAAAATAGACAACATGCTAGGCCACAAAATAAATCTTAACAAATTTAAGAAGATTGAAAACATATAAAATATCTTCTCCAATCATAATTAAATAAGACTAGTAATCAATAGCAGAAGGAAAATAGGAAAATCCACTAACGTGGATTTTAAACAATGCATTCATAAACAACTAAGGAGTCTAAGAAGAAATCACAAGATAATTTAGAAAATATCTGGAGACAAATGAAAAGAAAAACACAACATACAAAACTTACAGAATGCAATGAAAGAGTGGTAAAAGGGAAGTGCATAGCAGTAAATATCTACATTAAAAAAGAAAGATCTGAAATCAACAACCTAACTTTATACCTCAAGGAACTACAAAAAGAAAAACAAACTAAATACAAAGTTAGTAGGATAAAGGAAAACGTAAACTTAGTCATAAAGAATAGAAACAATCAAGAATCCAAGGGACGGTTTTCAAAAACGTCAACAAAATTGACAAATCCTTAGCTAGACTAACAAAGAAAAAAAGAGAGAAGGCTCTATGGCTAAAACTAGAAAAGAAAGAGGAGACATTACAACTGATGCCACAGCAATAAAAAGAATTACAATATACTACTATGAGCAATTATATGCCAATGAATTGGATAACCTAAAAAAAGAAATTCCTAGAAACATGCAACCTATCAAGACTGAAACAGACTGTAACTAGTGAGGAGATTGAAGCAGTAATAAAAAACCTCCCAACAGAGAAATTTCCAGGACCATGTGGCTTCTCTGAAGAATTCTACCAAATATTTAAGGAATAATGATTATGAATCCTTCTCAAATTCTGCCAAAAGAAACATTAAGAAGAGAAAACAATCCCAAACTCATTCTATGAGGCTACCATTATCCTAATTTCAAAACCAGAAAGGCACAAGAACAATAACAACAACAAAAAAGCTATAGACCAATATGTCTGATGAACACTGATGCAAAAACCCTAAACAAAATAAGAGCAAACCAAATTCAATTGCACATTTAAAGGCTCTTACACCATGATCAAGAGGGATTTATACCTGAAATGCAAGAATAGTTCAAAATACAAAAATCAACCAATGTAATACACTAAGAAAATGGACAAAAACTAAATGATCATCTCAATCAATGCAGAAAAGACATTTGATAAAATTCAACATGCTTTTATAATAAATACACTTAACAAACTAGGAATAGAAGGAAACTACCTCAACATAATAAAAGTCATATATTAAATGCCCACAGCTAACATCATATTCAATGGGAAAAACTAAAAACTTTTACTGTAAGATGAGGAACAAGGCATAGATGTCCACTCTTATCACGACTCTTCAATATACTGCTAGGAGTTATTACCAGAGCAATTAGACAAGAAAAAGAAATTAAAAGCCTAAAAATTGGAAAAGAAGAACCCAAATTGTCTCTGCTCACAAATGACATGATCTCTTAAGTCACGCACACAAAAAAATGTTAGAACTAATCAACGAATTTAGAAAAGTTTGCAGGATGCAAAATCGATGATAAAAAATCAGTTGCATTTTCTATACATTAACAAAACCAATCTGGAAAGAAAATTAAGAAAATAATTATGTTAACAATAGCATCAAGGATTAAATACTTAGGAAGAAACTTAACCCAGGAGATACAATACTTATACATTGAGAACTACAAAACATTGCTAAAAGAAATCAAAGAAGATACAAGTAAATGGTAAGACATCCCATGCTCATGAGTTGAAATACTTAATATTGTTTAAAATGTCCATGATACCCAAAGCAATCTACAGATACAATGCAAACTCTATAAAAATCCCAATGGCATTTTTTGCATAAATAGAAAAAAATTTTTTAAATTTTACAAGATCTTAAGGGGCCCAAAAGAGCCAAAACAACCTTGAAAAAGAACAAAGTCAGAGGCATCATACTTCTTGATTTCAAAACCTACTGCAGAGCAACAGTAATTAAGACAGTGTTGTATGGCATAAAATAAGATACATAAACCAATGGAGTAAAGTAGCCCAGAAATAAACCACTGTATATATGGCCAAATGATTTTCATTGAGAGTGCCAAGACCACACAAAAGAGAAAAGACAATCTCTTCAACAAGTAGTGTTAAAAAAAATAGGATATTCAAATCCAAAAAGAATAAATTTAGATCCTTGCCTTGCACCATATATAAAAATTAACTCAAAATGAATGAAAGACCTAAAAATTCGACTGAAAACTATTAAACTCATAGAAAGAAACACAAGGGTAAAGCCTCAGGACTTTGAATTTAGTAATGATTTGTTGAATATGACACCAAAATCACAAGCAACAAAATCAAAAATAAACAAATGGAATGGCATGAAACCTTTTTCGTATCAAAGGAAACAATTAGCAGAATGAAAGTGCAATCTATAGAATAGGAGAAAATAATTGCAAATAATATATCTGAAAAGAAGCTAATAACCAGAATATATAAGAAACTTCAACTCAACAACAACAAAAATTTATTTTAAAATAGTCAAAGAACTTAGACATTTCTCCAAAGAAGATATACAAATGGTCCATAAGCACATGAAAGGGTGCTAATATTACTAATCATTAGAAGAGTACAGATAAAAAACACAATGCAATATCACCTCATACTCATCAAGATAGTCACCATAAAAACAGCATAAAGTACCAAGTGTTGGCAAAGATGCAGAGAAGATGAAACCCTTGTGTATTATTGGTGGGAGTGTAAAATGATACAACCATTATAGAAAACAGCATAGAGGTTCCTCAAAGAATTCAAAATAGAATTACTATATAATCCAACAATCCCTTTTGTGGGTTTATATCCAAAAGAATTCAGAACATGATCTTGAAGATATATTTGCACACCCATTCATTGTGGCATTATTCTCAATAGCCAAGAGAGAAGCAGTCCAAATTGTCTATCAACAGGTGAATGAACGAGGAAAATGTAAATACATACAATGGGATATTATGCAGCCTTAGAAAAAAAACCCTGTCACATACTACAATATGAATGAAGCTCAGGGACATTACATTAAGTGAAATAGTCACAAAATGACAAATACCATATAATTCCACTCATATGAAATATCTAAAGTGGTCAAATTCATGGAAACATAAAGTAGAATGGTGATTTTCAGGGTCTGAGGAGGAGAAATTGGGAGTTGTTTAATGAGTATAGAGCTTCAATGTAACAAGATGAAAAAGTTGTAGTAATCTGCTGCACAACAATGTGAATATACTTAACACTACTGAACCCTACACTTAAAAATGTTTGAGATAGTAAATTTAATGTTATGTGTTTTTTTACCATAATTTTTAAAAATCTAAAACCAAGCCCAAAGAATTACTTAAACACATGCAATATAGTATGAAAAAATTAGAAGAGTTCATTGTGATTTTAAGTCAAATTTTATACTTCTGGAGATAAGATCTGAGGTGATCACTAACGTCTCTAAGAATCTCAACTTGGGATAGGTAGTAGTGAAAGTAAACAATGACATAATGAGCATTATGTCATGTTACTGGAGTCCCTTTTTGCCTTTGACTGCTGGGAAGCTTAGAAAGAGGTATTAGTACTCACTTTCAATGACTGTGTTAGCCTAGGTTTGGGTGGCATATTCATTTCCCCTTCTCTGTACAAGTGTTCAAATTACTAATTGCATACATCTTTCATTATAGACATTATAGCTTTTATGGAGGCAGTCAGGGTATAAATTGTAGATAAATTGAGAAATATCAATGGCTGTGGAGCAAGAGAGCTGGAATCTGAACTTTAAACAAATGCTTAGTGAAACACAGACCTGACTACATCCAGGTGCTAAAATGCATGTATTTGGGGTCTTTATGATGAAGTAGGTATAACTGATCCATAAAAAAAAGAGGGTTAATATTCTACTAAAACAAAGACATCCTTCTTGAGAAACAGTGATATTTGAGAAACAGTGATATTTAATTAACATCATTTCTTTTCACCGTTTCACTGAAACTTCACATCAGTGAGCTCCTTTGTGCCTGTAATATTGTAAATTAGCTATTTTTAATATGTGTACTGAATTACACACATGTGTTCATAGTCCCTGTTGAGACTGATACTTCCAGCTATTCTGTATGACTTCACGACAGTCAAAACAACCATAAAGTATAACTAAACAGCCAGTAGTTTATCAGAAGATAATAAAAAGCAAACAAGAGGGGGGTGGGAGTCGTTAAAACACATTTTTACTCAATTTTTAGGTTGCCAATTTCTAGATTTCCAATGAGTTTCATGTTTTTCATGTGTAGTGAGCTCAATGCTGATCCCCAAAGATACTCATTTCCTAGAAAAGCAGATCATTGTGCATATCATGGCTTCTTCTATGTGTCCTAATCTGATCCTATTTTTGATTAAAATACCACATTATCAATATTGAGAAACATTTTTAAATCCAGCCATCCAAAGCAATAGTTGTTTTCACTCATAACTTCTAATCCTTATCTTCATGAATCTGTTTCTATTTCATGGTATCTACACACAACAAGCTGCTCACAGAGATGTAGGGGTGACTATCACTCACCTGAATAATCTTCCTAAGGAAAGCAGGTGCTTTTCAAAACTGGTAAGAGTCTTTGGGCACAGCTCAGTTTCTAGAAGGCAGATCAACAATCATTCTACAGGGTCTTTGCAGCAAAGGCAGCTTTCTGTTGCTCCGAAGGGCACTAAAGTAAGCAAAATGCTCCAGTCTCATTCTTGAAATAATAACACTAGAGAGACAGAAGCCCAGAGCATGAAGACAGAATCTTGGCTATAAATCAGCAGCCTCTCCAGGAAAAGAATCCTTCATCATGTTATATACACCCACCAAAGGTTCCAGACTGTTGGAAAAATTTAGATTCTAAAAATATATGTGGCAGAAATAAACTGAGAATAAATAAACATAAATATAAACATGATATATGCAATGATTAAAAACATGGGAGAAATGAGGCAGCACGCCTCCAGAGTTCTTAGAGAAAAATTCCCCTCTTGAAAGGTATTTGGGGCATACATATACTCCAAAAATGACTCTTTGTTTACCTGAAATTCACATTTATCTAGATGTCTTCTATTTTCATTTACTAAATCTGGCAACCCTAACCTATTGTACCAAAAATTAATTTGGCCTTAAGTATGCAAGCACACATGCCCAAACACATACACATTTAATGGGATGACAGGAGCTGCCCATCTTCAGATAATTAATGCCATTATCACCCAACATAACGATAACTTACTTCTGCATCAAAACATCACAAAATTCATTTTCTCATGTTTTCTGCCATCAGACTTCTCACCCCTGTCTTTTAACTATTCCAGTCCTTTTATGTTGTTTGCCTTGAAGGGGAGAAACTGGTAAATTGCCTCTTTTTTCTCTTAGTTTAAAATATTCTTTTCTGGATACCTAGGAATCATCGCTCAATATATTAAGCCTACTACAGCTGCTAGCCTAAGTGCCTTAATCAGCTCTCCTATTTCAACAAGGATTTATTAAGCAGTTATTATATTCACACATTAACTGTGTTATCAAGATGTGGATGTCCCCATTTTTTTAATTAGAAAAGGAACAGTCCGAGCGTAAGAAATGTACATTGTTTGCTCAGCTGAAAAGAGGTCCTGAGTTCCCTTGCATCTTTCAGCACTGCCTCTTGTGATGTCGACTCTCCACGGCCCCTGCCCCTGCCACCAGCCTTGCCTCTCCACCTCAGGAGAGTTGCCTGGAACCCTCTGCCTCTGTCCAGTTAGCCAGACTTCAGCCTTCCCTGACCACTGCCCACACCTGTCCACATTCACAGTGCCACATACTTACTTATCCCAGTTTGCCTGTCAACACTGGAGTGAGTCTTTAATGAATGTCTGCTTCCCCCTCAAGACTATAATCTCCTTGTGAACAGGAATCTCCTCCCTGTGCAGGACCTAACACAGGGTCTAACATAAGTTAAGCAGTCAATAAATATGCAATGAAGAAATTTAAATGTGAAAGAAAGACTTCTGGAACACTAGCCTGGAGGGACTTTCCAGGCATTAAGCACAGTTTTCATTTCAATGCCTCAAGGAGAACTTTCCTTTGCCGTCAACAGCACGATCTGCTGTATATGGATGGCTGGAGATCATATTAACCCTGGCATTTCACCTTTGAAAGCTGCTGGTGAATTTGCCATAATTTCACATCTTTTTTACTCATTGCCTACGCAGGGAGATAAAATGTATACCTCGCCACCCCTATCACTTATCACTCCGAACATCTTGAAGTGAAGTTCTAACTTAACACACACAAAGAAGGAGAAATGAAGGAGAGTGGAAGTGAGATGGGGGAGGGTGGAAGGAAGGAAAGTTTAAAAAGAAAATCCTTTAAAAACTTACCTCCATACCCTGCTTTGTCTGAATATTTTATTTTCACTAAGTTATCTTAGGAACCGAAAGCTAGAAAATGACTATTTCTAGATGTGTTAATGGCCTCATGATTCCTTTCATGTTCTGCAGCAGCAGCTAAATTAGCAGTAAGCACTTTTATGTTCATTGGCTAAGTTGGACCTTTTTAAGAACCTGAAATTGAAAACAGAACTCAAATTTCAAACAATCAGTCTGACATGGCAAATCTATTTTCATTCAAAATATCTCTTTTACAGAAAGATGCAGGAGGTGTTTATCCTGACCAAAAATGCTAGAAATTCATATTTTTTGGTATATGAGACTGAAATATATTTACATACTTGGGTTTACAATGTTGGGGTATTTTTCTTAAATCTATTCTTTCCCGTATTTAAGATTTATTACCAAAAAGAAAAAATGTGTTTCTCAGATTTATTATTTAAACATGACCACCCTAGACTTTATAAACAATACTGACTTCTAAATCTTCGTATTTCTTTCAATAGCCACAACAATTTTTTTAACCAAATACCTCACAGACTTGACTTGGACACACATTCTACAGACAATTTAGCCAGAGCCCCTTTAGAATTAATGTTGAAAGTAAGACTAAGTAATATCAGTAGGCCACAGTGAATGTAATAAAGATACTCATTCAAAGAGTACCCCCAAATGACAAATTCATTCAGGATGTCTTAATCAATTAAATGTTCCCTGGCATTGGCATATGCAAGTGATCCATCAAGGAACTGAATGACTAATCCACTAAACTACCCTGTAACTCTTTTCAATCTTTCTTGAAAGCAGAAAGAGGAATAATTTAAATGAATCAAGTGTTTAAGATCTATTGAGTTTCCACAAAAGGCTAGCTACCAAGCAGAACATTTACAGAAATTGATAGAAATTGGCCCAGCTTTCAGACTGTAAGGCCGGTTGCCTCACCGGGAGGCCCAACACACATACCTCTGCACCGGGCACCAGGCTCTGCACTCGGCACCTAGCTCTGCCACATGGCTCCCCTGGAAGGCTCCGGCTAATGCAACCCTGGCTGGCTCTCACACCGGAAAACCAACAACCCGCCAACCAATAGCAGCCTGCCCCATTTCAATCCTGCTCCCCTGGGCCCAATCAGAGCACCCAGCTGTTGCTCGTTCCTCCTAGCCATAACCGCCCCCCCCCACCCCGACGCAGGAAGTCAGTGTGACTTCTCTGGCCCCCTTTCCCCAGACCAGAGAACCTCGCCTGGGAGCTAAATAAATTGGCATTTAATTTTCTTATACTGGCCTCAGTTTCCTCATTTTAAACTCAGCAATAACCCTCACACAGACTTGCTTTAAAAAAAAAAAAAAAGCTAAATATATCACATTGAATCTTTAAATAATACTTAAAGTTTAATTATTTATAGGAATGTAGCAGTGAAATGACAGTTTAGTTTCAGTTTTTAATTACCTTATAAGTTGAATTACTTATTCAAGTAAGAATTTCTGGTCCTATACATGCATTGAATGATATTAATCACTTCACTTTGAGGCATAAATTAAGCCACAGACTTGCTTAAGTTCCTTCTAATGGATTCTCTAATTCGGATCTTCAATTTTGTGGTGGAAAGAGGTCTTGAGGAATAACCTCAATCTATCAACCTTTTCCAACCACAACACTTTGTAATAGTTCCACCTCCAGCTAAGAAGTTTTATGAAAATATTTGTATAGGTCTGTATAAAGAACATATAGTGAGAAGTTATTTGCATAGACCATATATTCTTCTGTGTAGGCCATATATTCTTCAGCAAACCACTTCAATGATGACAGAGTTAACATTAGCTAAAAATATTAAGCATAGGTTGAGCCAAAAAGTATCCAAGAAGAAATTATCTGAAATATTAGAAGTTAGTGAAATATATAGTTCTTTGCGCTTAAGTAGAAGGTCTAAAAGCTAGAAGCAAGAGTTCAAGTTTGTGGCTATCACTTCCTAAATTGCAACTAAAGCCAATGGAACTGATAAAAAATTCCAGCACATAACTCCAAGATGTGACAGTTCCAAGAATGGTTTTCATGCCGGGGTTCCATAAGGAACATCTCTATTATCCATTAATTTGCTCATAAGTGCCAAACTGTTTAGACCCGTCTTTCCTGCTCCCTATAGTGAATTCTTTCCTTGCCAACACTAGTTGAACCAATAAAGACTAAATTAGCACAAAATGGCAAGCAGTGTTCCTTGTTTTTTAAGATACATATTTTTAAAAAAAAAATTATAAGTAGCCTTAGTAGAATTTTACATTAAGAATTAGATGTGTATTATTTTAAAACACACATTATTAGTTAAAAATTGTGATTGCAAAAATTTTCTTATGACTTTCTTATGATTCTGTATAGTTCATTTAGCATCTAGTATAAACAGAGGGTATCTAATTACCTCTAAATCTAGAAGGGTGGCCAGTACACGCATCTACTCCTTAGGAACTGATGAGAGCAAGTAGCTCCCAGACGTTGATTGCTTAGGAATGGTACATAGTTCACCTAGAAGGCTGGAAACTCTGACAAGTGATCGCAAATAAGGGCTCCCCTTAAGCAGGATGATAACCAAATGTTTAACAAAGTACACAGTACAGGAGCAACCAATTGAAACAGATGCTCACTCAGAATGGATGCTGACTTACAGTAGTACCTTATGATACCTGCCTGTTGAATACAAACCCCACAAGGATGGATAGATCCTAAGGATACCAGAATCAAGCCTAAAGAGCAGAACACTCAAGATCCCACAGCCTGGCACCTGTACATTTTTCTGACCTTCTTAAAGCTTCACTGTTTAGCTTTTTCTGAGTTTATATGCATAAGAATCTTTACAATAACAGCCTTCTTCCCCACGAGCTAAGTTACTGGAAATGAGGCTGTATTCCATGCAATCTAAGAACATAACTAAAATAGAATGTCAACAAAAGAAAAACATAAACCTAGTTTTCAATGATTCAAGCTGTATTTTTATATATCCCCACAGTGAATGTAACAATTTTACAGATGTTAAAAAATATTCTATTTGTAGTCATGTGAACTGGTACAAGCACTTTAGAAAATTATTTGTCAGTACTAATTTAAATCAAACCTTTGTACACCCATCCTACCACCCAGAAATTTTATTTCAAGACATATACACAACAAAAATGCATACATATGTTTTCAAAAGACATATATAAGAATGTTTATAGCAGCACTATTCATAAAAGCCAAAAATTAGAAATAACCCACATGTCCATCAACTGAAGAATAGATACATAAATTGTGGGGAACAACAGAACACTCAAGAGTAGCAGCGACCAACATTTTTGGCAACATGGACTGGTTTTGTGGAAGACAATTTTTCCATGGACCAGGGGGTGGGAATGGTTTCAGGATCATTTAATCACATTACATTCTTTGCAAACTTTATTTCTATTATTATTACATTGTAATATATAATGAAATAATTATACAACTCACCATAATGAAGAATCAGTGGGAGCCCTGAGCTGTTTTCCTGCAACTAGACAGTCCCATCTGGGGGTGATGGGAGACAGTAACAGATCATCAGCATTAGATTCTTTTATTATTATTATTATTATACTTTAAGTTCTGAGGTACATGTGCAGATCTTGCAGGATTGTTACATAGGTATACACATGCCATGGTGGTTTGCTGCCTCCATGCCCCCATCACCTACATTAGGTATTTCCCCTAATGTAATCCCTTCCCAATCTCTCTCCCCTTGTTATCCCTCCTCTAGCCCCTCACCCCTCAACAGACCCTGGTGTGTGATGTTCCCCTCCCTGTGTCCATGTGTTCTCATTATTCAACACCCACGTATGAGTGAGAACACGCAGTGTTTGGTTATCTGTTCTTGTGTCAGTTTGCTGAGATTGATGGTTTCCAGATCCATCCATGTTCCTGCAAAGGACATGAACTCATCCTTTTTTGTGACTGCATAGTACTCCATGGTGTGTATGTGCCACATTTTCTTTATCCAGTCTATCATTGTTGGGCATTTAGGTTGGTTCCAAGTCTTTGCTATTGTAAACAGTGCCGCAATGAACATATGTGTGTGTGTGTGTCTTTATAACAGAACAATTTATAATCCTTTAGGTGTATACCCAGAAATGGGATTGCTGGGTCAAATGGAATTTCTATTTCTAGATCCATGAGGAATCATCACACAACCTTCCACAATGGTTGAACTAATTTACACTCCCACCAACAGTGTAAAAGTGTTCCTATTTCTCATATCCTCTCCGGCATCTGTATCTCCAGATTTTTTAATGATCACCATTCTAACTGGCATGAAATGGTATCTCAACTTGGTTTTGATTTGCATTTCTCTGATGACCAGTGATGATGAGCATTTTTTCTTGTTTGTCGGCCTCATATATGTCTTCTTTTGAAAAGTGTCTGTTCATATCCTTCACCCACTTTTTGATGGGGTTGTTTTTTCCTTGTAAATTTGTTTTAGTTCTTTGTAGATTCTGGATGTTAACCCTTTGTAAGATGGGTACTTTGCAAAAAATTGTTTCCATTCTGTTGGTTGCCAGTTCACTCTAATGATTATTTCTTTTGCTCTGCATAAGCTCTTAAGTTTAATTCGATCCCATTTGTCTATTTTAGCTTTTGTTGCCATTGCTTTGGGTATTTTAATCATGAAGGCCTTACCTATGCCTATGTTCTGAATGGTATTGCCTAGGTTTTCTTCTAGAGTTTTTATGGTGTTAGGTCTTATGATTAAATCTTTAATCCATCTGGAGGTAATTTTTGTATAAGGTGTAAGGAAGGGGTCCAGTTTCTGCTTTCTGCACATGGCTAGCCACTTTTCCCAACACCATTTATTAAACAGGGAATCCTTTTCCCAGTGTTTGTTTTTGTCAGATTTGTCAAAGATCAGGTAGTTGTAGATGTGTGGCATTACTTCCAAGGCCTCAAGGTCTCTATTCTGTTCCATTGGTCTATATCTCTGTTTTGGTACCAGTACCATGCTGTTTTGATTACTGTAGCCTTGTAGTATAGTTCGAAGTCAGGTAGCATGATGACTCCAGCTTTTCTTTTTGCTGAGGATTGTCTTGGTTATGTGGGCTCTTTTTTGGTTCCACATGAAGTTTAAGGTGGTTTTTTCCAGTTCAGTGAAGAAGGTCAATGGTAGTTTGATGGGGATAGTGTTGAATGTATAAATTACTTTGGGCAGTATGGCCATTTTCACAATATTGATTCTTCCTAACCATGAGCATGGAATGTTTTTCCATCTGTTTGTGTCCTTTTTTATTTCCTTGAGCAGTGGTTTGTAGTTCTCCTTGAAGAGGTCCTTCACGTCCTTTGTTAGTTATTTTCCTAGGTATTTTATTGTCTTTGTAGCAATTGTGAATGGGAATTCACTCATGATTTGGCTTTCTGTTTGTCTGTTATTGATGTATAGGAATGCTTGTGATTTTTGTACATTGATTTTGTATCCTGAGACTTTGCTGAAGTTGCTTATCATCTTACGGAGATTTTGGCTGAGACTATGTGGTCTTCTAAATACACAATCATGTAGTCTGCAAATAGAGACAATTTGATTTCCTCTTTTCCTAATTGAATATCCTTTATTATTTTTTCTTGCCTGATTGCTCTGGCTAGAACTTCCAACTCTGTTGAACAGGAATGGTGAGAGAGGGCACACTTGTCTGGTTCCAGTTTTCAAAGGGAAAGCTTCCAGTTTTTGCCCATTCAGTATGATGCTGGCTGTGAGTTTGTCATAATAGCTTTTATTATTTTGAGATATGTTGCACTGATACCTAGTTTATTGAGAGTTTTTAGCATAAAGCGCTGTTTAATTTTGTCGAAGGCCTTTTCTGCATCTATTGAGCTAATCATGAGGTTTTTGTCTGCGGTTCTGTTTATGTGATGGATTATGTTTATAGATTTGCATATGTTGAACCAGTCTTGCACCCCCGGGTTGAAGCCACTTGATCGTGATGGATAAGCTTTTTGATGTGCTGTTGCATTTGGTTTGCCAGTATTTTATTGAAGATTTTTGCATTGATGTTCATCACGGATATGAAATTTTCTTTTTTAGTTGTGTCTCTGCTAGGTTAGCGTGCTACCTAGGTCCCTCGCATGCACAGTTCACAATAGGGTTCCACGCTCCTATGAGAATCTAATGCTGCTACTGATCTGACAGGAGGTGGAGCTCAGGTGGTAATGTGAGTGATGAGGAGTGACGGTAAATCCAGATCAAGCTTCACTCACTTGCCCATAGCTCACCTCCTGCTGTGGGGCCTGGTTCCTAACAAGCCACAGATCATACCAGAGTTTGGGGATACCTGCTCTAGAGCCATGGGAATGAATGAACCACAACTATACAGAACAAAATGGATCAACCTCTCAAACATAATAGAAGTCAAAGAAGCCAGAAAGGGAAGATAACGTTCCATTTAATTCCATTAGTTAAGAGTTCCAAAATGAGAGAAATTAATCTATGGAGTTAGAAGTTAGGATAATTATCTTTGAGATGAGGTAGTGACCGGAAAAGGAGGCCTTGGAGCCTTCTAGGAGATTCTATTTTATTATCTAGGCTCTGGTTACACAAGTACGGTCATGTTGTGAAAATTCACAGCATTGTACACTCTTCTGTGTACTTTTCTGTGTGTATGTTGTCCTTCAATAGAAAGCTAACATTAAAATAACTAAATAAACAAAAAATCCCTCAATAAGTGATGTGACAGTAGCGCTTCACTGTTCACAGTGCCCTTTTCCAACCACTGTCTCCACAGTAATCTCAATGGCACGTGATAAATAGGTTGCACAGTGTCATCTCCACCTTACAGATGCAGTAGGAATGCATAAAAGAGGTACTTTATGTAGGTTATTTCATTTTACCCCCAAACAATCCCATGGGGAGACTATTATTCCCCTATGAGTTACTTACACAGCTAGTAAACAGAAAAACACCACACCTTTCTGCCTTCAAAGACCATTTTTTTCTAATAAAACTTACTAGGCCTCTAAGAAAGTTAAGGTTCTGAAAACGTAACTAGCTTAACTATGTTAGCTTAGTTATGACGACTTGTATAACGGGATACATATTCATATATTCATAAATCAATTATCAGCTCCATGAAAGTAGGAGCTGTGAATATTTTTGGATGAATAACCAAATTAGAACACTCAGAACTCATAAATGTGGACCTTAAAAGTTTGAATAGTTCCTTGCAATAAAAGCCTCCAAGATAAAAAAAGAAAAAAGGGAAATAAATAAAGTGATAGCAGGTTGTTCTCCAGCTCACCAGTATTATGACCTTGAATAAGTCACTTAGCCCCTGTGAACACTAGTTTGCTCATTCATAAAGTGAAACTTTAAACCATATGACTTCACTGGTCTCTTCAAAGTATAATATAGTAGGCTCCCATGACCACACAGAAGACCCCAAAAATGAATATTAAACGGCAAAACACTTTTGAAAAGTGACTAACACTAACAGCATTACTTTTTCAACTTTCAACTCACTAAATGTTCCTGGGAAAGAAGGGAATATTACCAATGTTAAACTGAGTCTCATTCATTTTTCTTCTAAAACTACAAATAACTATGATCAGTACCTGGGTGCCAAGATCATTTGTACCCCAAACCTCAGCATCACAGAATATAGCCAGATAACAAACCTGCACATGTATCCCTTGAATCTAAAATAAAAGTGGGAAGACAATACAAAATAAATAAAATTCCAAACAAAGAAGACATCTTTGCACTCACAGTATCCATGGGGTGCAAAGTATGGCAATTAAAATGTACAAAACTTGGCCAAAACTGAAACCTCCCTCCTTAACTACTCTGGCATCATCTTTCTTTTAGATAATCTAAGATACAATATGGATGTACAAAAAAAGATTCTATTTTCAGTATAAAACTGTCATCAACTCTAGGATGTCAGAGTTTATTTGAGATTATACTTTGGGTAATTTAACAATGAAAGTGGCAATTTGTATATTTAATGATTTGCAGGAATTTTCTCCAAACAAATATGTAATTGATAACTCATTATGTTTTCCAGCTATGTGTGACTGCACTACCTGTGGAATCTGTTTTATCTTGGTTTTTTTTCTTAAACTAACACATTCTGTAGATATGCATACACACACACACATATGTATTTTATATATAATATGTAGTAGAGGGAAGAAAGGGAGGAATGTTGATTCTATACTATTTTCATAGTCACATCTATATATGCAATTTAAAGCTCTTGGACCATCCCCTCCTTTCCAGAATCTGCACTAAGGAAGATTCCATGCTAAGGCATGGAGAGAAGAAAAGAGATTTCTTTGTTATGGTATCCATTAGACCTGCAACGCTCTATACATCTAATCTACAGAATTGTGTAGAGTTGAAATCATTAAATTACAACTCTGTACATTTCCCTCTGTCCAAATTAAAGAAGCATATAGCTACAGCTAGTGCTCGACTTGTGACCACGATTGGTTCTGACAGACCGGTCGTAACACGATCTGGTCGTAAGTTGAGTAGGCTATAGGTACAGTACTGTAAAATTATGTTATAAAAATCTTTAAGTCATATTTTATCATAATTTTCTTTCATTATTGTTATATATCATAATTTTCTTTGTTCATTTTATGCCATTTGTATTATCTCTACACCATTTTGTTTCTTATTTTTACATTCGTCAGGTTTAAGTAAAACACTGCATTACCAGTACAACTGGTTTAATATTTGCAAAACATACAAAATTACAAAATACAGGTGCATACAAAAATACAAAATACAAGTGTAAAAAATACCATAGGAAACATTTTCCCAATTGCAAAACATATCAAAATATATAAACATGTACGAAACATTTTATTGGCTGCTGGTGCTTGGCTGCAGATCGTTGATGTCGTCAGCTGAGGCAGCAGTTGGGGTTACCAGAGTTGGTTTTTTCATAAACATGGTGAGCTTTGTCTGAATTGTATGTTTCTTTTTTTCTTCATAAATTTCACGATACGGACGAAACACATCATGCGCCATCCATTCAATCCTTGCAAATTGTTCAATGTTTGGGTCCACTGCTTCGAAATGTATAAGAAGTTTATTGGGAGGGGTTTGATGAAAAATATCCAAGACACAAAACACAAATTGCTGTACCGAGTCTGGGATAACAGTTGAAATGGTGCACGCGGAGATGGTAGTGCTGCTGGAAGCTGGTCCGCACTGTCGTATGCCCAGCTGGGCAACGTTTGTGCTGCCAGACGCGGAGCAGCCATGGCTAGCAATTGTGATCGTAAAGTCGAATGGTCGTAAGTTGCATAGGTCATAAGTTGATCAATACCTGTATGCATTCACATCTACAGGTATGAATGTGATAAAACAAGCAAGTCTCACTTAAGCCTATTTCATACAAATTTTAGGATATGATAAAGGATGTTCAGTATTAGAGTAGAGGGAGAGTCACTTAGTCATGATATAGCTAAAATGTAGTAAAAATGTCCTAATAATACCATCACTACCACTACTAAACTACATTTATAGGGTCCTTTTTATGATCCAGGTGCTGTGCTAAATGATTCTACGTAGATCACATTTAATCCTGGCAGTTTACACCTTCATTTTATACACGGAGAAAGAGAGATGGTGCCAGCTTTTTGCCTCTCCCATACCACACACCACCTTTCTGTGCCCTGCTCTGTGGGAAGCTGACCTTTAGTGACCCTGGTCTTGTGTTTCTCTTGGGCTTCCACCAATGGGAAGGATCAGCTGAACAGAGAAAGATCAGGATACTGGTTCCTCTCTGATCCCTCCTTGACAGGTTATGGTCTTGAGTTCTCCTACCTATGGCCACAACTCCTGTTGGGAGGTTCCTTGCCAGAGCTGTAGCTCTCACTAGTTCTAAAAATAAATGTGTCTGTCTCCTCTGGCCACTTCAGGCTTGTGGTGGCAGTGGTTTTCTTCTGCTCCCAGTCTCCATGTGATTCACAATCATGCAGGTGGGTTCCATTCCCACCCACACCTTTGTTGAGTATGTCGTCTGTTTGAAGAAGATTGTAAGACAGTGAGGAAATAGAAGTAAGGTAGAAGGACCATAAAAAGGATTGGGTGAATGAGCACATGCTAACTGTGGAGAGTTGAGACAGAAGGACAAATTCATTTTAAGTCACTGGAGCAACTGCCTATGGAGTTGTTATGCAGCCAACTTCTCTATCCAGACTTAAACCAAGTGAAAACAAAAGCTTTTCTGACGCAACGTCATCAGTCCTAATTTCCTATGTTGCCTTAAAAACAGGAGGCCCCTAAGATGAGAGGAAGTGGTTTGGGTGGACAATAAATACATTGATACCTAACAGGCTAGAGATGAAGGGACAAATGGTTTTACAAAGGTAGCAGCATCCTGGACATCTATGAAAGCATCACTGTGTATTTCCTGCCTCCCTACAGATACACCTCACGCATTTGGCACTTATGATCATAAAGTCTCCAGAGAACGAAGCATCATTCTAAGAGGAGGAATGTTAGTTGAGAAGATTGCATTCAATATACAGCTCTTCCCAGCTATCATTTCTTATCCCAACCTTCCCACAATATCATTCAATATATACACATACACACATACACATATGCACACAAGCAATCTGATCTCTCTCTCTCTCTCTCTCTCTCACACACACACACACACACACACACACACACACAACCCTGTTCCATTCTTCTCAAGGAAACTCTCAGGAAAAACTGAATAAATAGGCACAGTTTCTTCTCCTCTGGCCTCAGTTTTCACTTTCTGTCTCCCTCTGCGGCACTCTCCACCACTCCCACCCACCAAGCAAGACCGCATGCTTTCTCCTCCATTTGCCATATCAAAGTCTGAGCTCTTGGCAACTCATTTACCATAAAGGCTGTAACTGAAAAGAGTAATGCCCAAAAGGTATTTATATTTTAACATAAAACAATAATCATCAATCTAAAGTGTTACTAAATGAAACATTAAGTATAGAATTAAAGGTATCAGCCCTCTCAGGGAACATTTTGGGAGGCAAAGAGACCATTTTTGAAGTTCCTGAAATGTCACTGCATGGGCCACAAGGTAAGGCCCTCTCTCCGTTGCTTCCTCTTTCTAAAGGCTATACTCCAAGTTTCATGAAATGAAAGATAAAGGTAATGATTGGCATGCTTCCTCAAACCTATAATGCATCACTTGAGGTTCTAATCTAGTTAAATTCCAGAAACTATATAGCTGCTTCACACAGAACAGGAGAGATTTGGGTTCCCACGTTGCCAGGTTTGTCCACCTGAAACAACAATCAGTGTTTGCAGGCCCATGTGTGTGAATTGTTGGGACAGCTCGATGAACAAATCACCATTTCTACTACACATGGTCTCAGAACCAGAGGAAGGTGGTATGGCTGCAGATTATGATAACAAAGTCATCACCTGTCACTTCTAATTATCAGAAGCTGAGTTCAGCAGATCACAAGAAACCACTTGGCTGCCACTTTTGCTTTGAGCCAAGACCAGAAGAGAGGAAATGAGAGTGGACTCCGTGGACTGTGCCACTAATGTGTGCACAGATGGGAAGGGAGAAATGCTGGGATGAGCCGGCTGTACCTGTTGGCTCCTGCCCTCCCCACAGTAGTGCTACAATGCCCAGTACAGTGTGGGCTCTCAGGATTCTGTGAGCTCAGGAAAACGACACTAAAAATGTTTGACAGTTGAGTCTGGTTTGGGTAATAGGACAAAGCACAGGCTGTCTTTCTCCTTCCCTCTCCCGCCACCTCACCCTCAACCCTTGTCCAAGCAACACTCATTCACAATGCAGTGTAGTGTGAATCAGGAGAGCCCTGGCACCCTAATGCCACCCTAATGCCATTAGTGCAGACTTGACAGCAAGCAATGTCCTCCCTCCTCCATGCAATTTGGGTTGCTTTGCTAGTAAATTTAGAGGAGTTAGAAAAACAGGATGTACTACAGCCTGCATTCTGATAACTAGCGATTTGTTCAGCTGATTATTTCTCTGTGAGGGGAGTGTTATTTTTCTTTCTTTTAACTGTATTATGTAAGCCTGAAAAAAGCATGCTCACCGAGGAGATTCTGCAGAAGTAAAGTTGCTATGTACATAACTGATCTTCACTGGCAATTTTTTTAATTAATAGACTATTTTTAGAGCAGTTTTAGGCTTACAGAAAAATTACACAGAAAGTACAGAGTTCCTATAATATTCACCTCTCCCCAAACTGCACAATTTCTCCTATTATTAACCTCTTACATTCTGGTGGTATATTTGTTACAACTGATAAACCAATATTGATACATTATTATTAACTGAAGCCCAAAGTTTACAATAGAGTTTCCTTTGGGTTATGTAGTTCTATGACTTTGACAACTACATAATGTCATTTATCCAACACATTCACAGTATCATACAGAATAGTTTCACTACCCTAAAAATGGCCTGTGCTGTAGCCCAGATTTTTCCTGAACCCTCTCATCTCTCTGTGCATTCTTCAAATGACCTAGTCCACTCCTGTGACTTCCACTCCCACACAGCACCAAGGTTAGCCTACCTAACCAACATTTCTGGCTTGAATCTCTCCCCAAACTCAACAGACTTCATCATCTCCTTCCATCTTTCTTCTCCACCTTTCCCTTTCTCTCTTTTCCCTCTCTTCACACACATGGCGGATGCAGCACCCGCCCCGTCACTACAGGCAGAAAGCTTGCAATCATCCCCACTTCCCAAATACAAAAATGTTTGCAGAGGTACTTGTTTCTCCCCCAAATCACACTTCCTGTGCATATACTTATGTGACAATTTAACTTTTCGACTCTCATAAGACGACCATTTGTCACTAAGACAAAAGCTCTTGCTTTCATTTCACAGCAGTTATTCCATCTAGGATGGGAAGCAAAAGACAGAGCCAAGCAGAGAAGCAGATATCAGGAGCCAGCTAGGCTTGTGCCCTCCCCCCACCATTAAGTGATTTGCTCCTGCATGCTAGCCACCCAGGGCATGAATTTCAAATTTATGCCTCAGCAAAAGTACCACTGTGCCACACCATGGACATGGCTGACACTGAGAATGTTGACTGCTCAAATGCCAGGTCTTGGCCCTCCCATGCTGTACTCTCTGCCCAGGGTTGCTTTTCTTCTCCTTGGTTATGGAACTATTGCCTCATAAACCCTCAGGACCCAGCTTGGGTCACCCCATTAGGCCCCTCTGTGGTGTTCTCATTATACCATGTCTCTCCTGTCTGACATGTATATCATGTGGCAGTTTCTATTTACTTGTTGCTTTCTTCTCCATTTGATGGCAAGCTCCTGGAGCAAGGGAGCTTTGTTTCATTTCAGATTCTCCAGTACCTAGAACAATGCCTGGCACATAATATAGCATCTCAACCAATACTTCCAGAAGGAATGGAAGAAGAGAAAAGGAGGGGGAGGAAAGAATGATCAGTCTGGTTCTCCAAATGGGTCCATTCTTAGGAGATTCAGAGGCAACGACAGAAAAAGCTTTACCTAAAATGATAGCACATGACACTACATCAATAACACAGAGAAGGCTGACAGTATAAAACAAAACAGAGCAAAATGACAACAAATCTGCACCAGAAAGGACTAAAGTCAGCATCTGTAACTTATTAAAGTCATGGATATGTGTCATATGCTAAAACTGCAGAATTCCACTAAACTCATTTAAAACCTGAAATTTATGGGGCAAGCATTGGAGAAAGGCTTTGAGAAATGGCAGCTTAATCCCTTGCATGGATATGACAGGCTCCTTCTTCCTCTGCTGGTTCTCTGATTAGATAAGAAAACGGATGCCTAGGACACGTCTGCTTTGGGGATCACATATATAAGAAAGAAAATGACTAGAAGCTTATTCTAAACTAAATTTAGAAATTAGGTCTTCACAATTAGAACATAAAGTATAAACAATTAGATGTCAAATTATTTATGCCAAAGATACTACTCTATTAAACTCACCTGAAATTAAATGAGAATGTTTCTAGTGTGAACTTTAATTTAGGCACACCTTACCAAATGTTGAAATATTTTCATTTACCTAATTTAGATTTTGGCTACTTAAAGCTAAGAGATACTTCAATAAATTTCATGGAATTCACGAGTTATCCTATTTGGCCTGTGTTTATACATTGGAAACATGTCAAAGAAAGCATATCTTATATCCCCAAATATGAAGTAATCCCAAATATAAAGCAATCTTTCCCATGTCTCACTCACATGACTTTCTTAAAAATGTGTTTGTATTTACCAAAATATACAAACTTTGAGGGATATGGACTGCATATGATATTTGTTACAGGATGTTTAAATAGAACCAATTCAGCCCCAGTTTCTGCTGAAGTTCCTAGCCCATAGCCAGCATATTCCACAGTAAAGTGTGAAAGGACTGTGTAAAGCTTACAGTTTCCTGGCTTTTACCCTTCTCCTCACTTATACTGGGGGCATAAAAATGTAGGTAGTTGAAGATTACAGAAGTCTATTTGGAGAAAGCTACTGGTATGATATGAGTCTCATCTTCCCTGCAAGAGACTGGGGAAGAACTTATCCCTCACCTCAAGCCTAGAGTAGAGCTTCAGTGGAATTACTTAGAGCTCACATTTCCTGATTGTAGTGGAATGGTAACTAACTTACACTCTTGAGACCCGTAAAGGTTGAGTGACTTACTGGAGCAGCTTAGGGCAGCAGAGGAAAGCCTGTGGTTTGAGAAGTAACTATGCTCCCAACAATGGGTAGAAGATCCTGTGGACGAAAAAGGAACTCCACTCATGTGCTGGATATATCTTGTCTACCACTGTAGACCCAGCCTCCAACTGTTACCATCCTGCTCTATGCCCAAGAGGCTGACCTTGATGGAAAGTATCACAGACTTCTAGCTAGGTTTGCTTAATGGAAGGCAGCTACAGAAGACAAAAACAAGGGAGGAGAGAGAGAATGGGGTATTTATCCGCCCAGTTTTCTCCCGGCTGGCTGAGGGTTAGCACAGGTTCTAGAGAAGTCGACAGCTCCTGCCGGGCAGTCCTCTCCTGCAGATGTGGCTCTTCCCAGGCTCTCTGTCCTCATGCCTTCTCCTTGGCCACTCAGTCCTGGGGGCGATAATGACGCTACACTGTTATACAGGACATTTCAACATCCTTTGTTGATGTCTCAACACTGCCCACACTTCTGAGAATAATCTCTCCACCAAGCTTTCCTCAGTTCCTCCATTGGAGTGTGCCATCTGTCTGCTTCCCAGACCCTGATGATGGAGCACACAGGGCCCAGCACAGGGTCACCAGAGATCCTACCCAAGAATGCTGATGCTCAACACCAAAAACAAACAATCTAATTAGAAAGCGGGCAAAAGACTTGAATAGACATTTCTTCAAAGAAGATATACAAATGACCGAAGAGCACGTGAAAAAAATGCTCAACATCACCAGTCACTAGGAAAATGCAAATCAAAACCGCAATGAGATATAACTCCAGACCCATTAGGATTGCTATTATGAAACAAATAAACAAAAACAGAAAAGGAGAAAAGTTGGCTAAGATATGCAGAAATTGGAACCCATGGGAATGTAAAATGGTATTGCCACTGTGGAAGACAGTGTAACAGTTCCTCAAAAATTAAACATGGAATTGCCATATAATCCAGCAATTACACTTCTGAGTATATACCCAAAAAAATGAAAACAGGGACTCAAACAGATATTTGCATACCCATGTTTATAAAAGCATTATTCACAACATCTAAAAGATGGAAGCAACCCAAGTGCCTTTCAACAGATGAACCAATAAACAAAATGTGGATATTATTCAGCTTCTAAAAACAAGAAAATTTTGAACATATGCTGCAACATGAGTGAAATCAGCCAGTCACATAAAGACAAATATTGTATAATTCCTCTTATGTGAGGTTCCAGAGTAGTCAGATTCATAGAAAGTGGAATGGTGCTGCCAGAGCTGGAGGGAGGGGCGAATGGAGGGTTAGTGTTAAATGAGTACAGTTTCAGCGTTCAGTGTGGGGAAATTAAAAAGTTCTGAAGATGTGTGGTGGTGATGGTTGCATCACACTATAGATATGCTTAAAACCATACAACTGTAACTTTAAAATACTTAAAGTTGCCAGGCATGATGGCTCATGCCTCTAATTCCAACACACTGGGAGTCTCAGGTGGGAGGATTGCTTGAGCCCAAGAGTTTGAGACCAGCCTGGGCAACATGGCAAAACCCTGTCTCTACAAAAAATACAAAAATTAGCTGGGCATGGTGGTGTGTGTCTGTGGTCCCAGATACTCAGGAGGCTGCAATGGGAGAATCACCTGAGCCCAGGAGGTCAAAGCTGCATAAGCCATGATTACACCGCTGCACTCCAGCCTGGGTGACAGAGTGAGACCCTATCTCAAAAAATAAATTTAATTTAATAGTTAATGAATTTGTGTTACATATATTTTACCATAGTTTAGAAAAGAATGCTGAGAAGCAAGCAAGAGGCCTCATCAAAAGCAAACTGGAAATGTATGCAGAGCTGAGCAAGGCATCAGGAGGGACAAACCAGGAGAAATGCTTTCACCCATGGAAGACAAGCACAGATGAGCAATCCCAGTGAAGGAAAGATTTCCAGGCCCCACAGAAGACAGTGAGTGCTTTCAGCTCCAATCTCTCGTCGCTCTAATGACATACACCATCATGCTTCAAGGGGAGTAAGCTAGGAGAGGAGGAGAGGAAGTAGAAGCCCTGAGTGGAAAACAGAAGAGCTTCTCCGCACATCTCCCACTAATGAGGGCTCATCTGCAGCAGTCCTGCATTGGGAGAAAGGGGAAGCTTTAACTTCAACAAACTTTATAGTTTGGGATAAATATACTAAGCAGACTGTACTTCCAGTGGAAGTAGAAGTGACTGGAAGAACCATGAGGCTGTATCTAAATTTCAAACCAGAGCAATAATAAGTAGAAGCACAGAATAAATTTAAGAGAACAAAAGTGGGTGACAAAAATAAAGTTGCTTTACAATGACCATCTGTATTTGTCAGAGTTGTCCAAAGAAACAGAACCCAAGGAGATTATATATGCACAGAGAGGGAGGGAGGGAGAGAAGTGGAGAGAAAGAGTATGAATAATTGGTTCATGCCATTATAGAGTCTGAGAAGTCCCATCATCTGCCATCCACAAGCTGGAATCCCAGGAAAGCCAGTGGTATAATTCGGTCTGAGTGTGAAAGCCTGATAACCAGGGGAGCCAATATTATAAATCCCAGTCTAAGGACGCAGAAAACGAGATGAGAGGTCCCAGCTCAAGCAGGAAGGCAGGATGCAAAAAGGGTGAGTTTCTCTTTCCTCTGTCTTTTGTTCTATTCAGGCTCTCAATGGATTGGATGATGTCCAACTACACTGGGGAGGGAAATCTGCTGAGTCCACCAATTCAAATGCTAATCTCATCCAGAAACACCCTCACAGACAACGCAGAATATTATATGTTAAACTTGGAATGCTATAAATTCCATGAGTTTTATCCAGACTCCATTTTCACTTAAAGTCATCAAACAGTTTTCCAAAAAGTACATCTTTGCATCTGTCTAAACCATTAGAGAAACATTTTCTAAATCTAACCTGATATGGTTTGGCTGGGTCCCCACCCAAATCTCATCTTGAATTGTAGCTCCCTTAATCCTCATGTGTCATGGAACGGACCCTGTGAGAGGTAATTGAATCATGGGGGTGGGTTTTCCTATGCTGTTCTTGTGATAGTGAGTAAGTCTCATGAGATCTGACAGTTTTATAAGGGGTAATTCCTCTGAACACTGTCTCTTGCCTGCTGCCATGTAAGATGTGTCTTTGTTCCTACCTCACCTTCTGCCATGATTGGGAGGCGTCCCCAGCCATGTGGAACTGTGAATCCATTAAACCTCTTTTTCTTTATAAATTACCCACTTTCAGGTATTTCCTCATAGCAGTATGAAAATGGACTAACACATATCCTCACAGGAAATCTTATCATACACCATGAATTCCAGTCATATTAGGTTAGGAGAATTGCTTTCCTTTGGTACTGAAGTGTATATTTGTAATATCCACAATATAAATACTTGCTGCATTGCTTTAAAAGGCATGTTTAAAATTATATCTAGCACCTGCAATTGCAAACTCATATATCTAGGAATAATAACAAACTGTATTTCATTTCTTTGCCTCCCTTTTTTACCCATCATGTCAGCACATCTCTATGAGCAAATGAAAATAGCTCTGATGAGGTCATTTAAGTCTAATGTGTCTTCCTTAAATAGTTTGGTGCTCAATATAAGGTAACTGAGCAGCACCCTGTAATATGAGAGAGTTTATAAGGACTCTAATATAAAGTGACTTTCATTGGTCTATACAGGAACTGAAAATTAAATAACATCCCAGACTTAGTACTATCTTTAGCAAAATGGGATTCTCCAACTGTAATCTATTACCAGTAGGCACTCAACTGTACATTTTCCTTCATTTGATATATTAGTCTCTGTGTATCTTACATTATACCTGGGAGAATCTCCAAGTGGACTCCAGGTGCAAGTCTGGGTGGTTATTTCTGCTAAGGAAGGTTTTGATTCTCTCCTGAGCAAACTGTTTTCTAAGCTGCAGCTATTCACAAAGGCATTTTACAACTTCTACTGAGAGTAATCCATTCCAAAATTTTTATTTATTTTTTTTTTTTGAGACAGAGTCTCACTCTGTTGCCCAGGCTGGAGTTCAGTGGCGCCATCTCAGCTCACTGCAACCTCTGCCTTCTGGGTTCAAGTGATTCTCGTGCCTCAGCCTCCTGAGTAGCCAAAACTCTTTTAAATGTATATTATGATCTTAGCACCAAGCTTACTTAGTAAGTTTTGGAACCCATTTCTTTGAAATACAAATTGTCTAACCTGGGAGTCAAGGACCTCCCTAAACAAACTTCTACCATTCCTCTGGTATTTCAAATTCTACTTGTCCCCTCAGATCTAATTCAAATCCCTGGTCCTTACCCCACAAAAAGTCAAGCTAGGAGAAGTGGTGTCTCTTTCCTTAAGCCACCAAAACATTGTTCACATGGGCTTGCCTTATGTAGAATGTTTCATATCTTCCTTTCTTATCTCCCCAGTTAGGTCAAAAGCAACTCAAAGGCAGGGACTTTTCTTCAATGCTCCCTTTGGTGCCCTACACATAGAAAACTTCTATAAATAATTATTGAATGAATAATAACAAGAACAGCCATCAAAATCTGAAAATGTTTTCATCAAATATTTTGTTTCATGAATTTTGAACCTTCATTCAAAACAAGAATTTCTACTCTTCATTGTTTATCATAGTTATTTTTTGCAAGTCCCCTAGTGAGTTCTTTCATTCAATAGGATATAATTTATGCCCTTGGGTTTGAACTGTATAATCCATCCTAGAAATTACACTTCACACAAAAAAAGTGATTCAATGAGATATCACCTTACTCCTGCAAGAATGACCATTATTAAAAAGTCAAAAAACAATAAATGTTGGTGTGGATGTGGTGAAAAGGGAACACTTATACACTGCTGGTGGGAATGTAAATTAGTACAACCTCTATGGAAAACAATACAGACATTTCTTAAAGAACTAAAAATAGATCCACCATTCGATCCAGCAATCTCACTACTGGGTATCAACCTAAAGGAAAATAAGTTATTATATCAAAAGACACCTGCACACATATGTTTATTGCAGCACAATTCACAATGGCAAAGATATGGAACCAAGCTAACTGACCATCAGCCAATGAGTGACTAAAGAAAACGTGGTATATATACACCATAAAGTACTACTCAGTCACTAAAATGAATGAAATAACATCTCTTTCAGCAACTTGAATGGAGCCAGAGGCCATTATCCTAAGTGAAGTAACTCAGGAATGGAAAACCAAATACTACATGTTCTCACTTACAAGTGGGAGCTAAGCTACAGATAGGCAAAGTGATATAATGGACTCCGAAGGGGGAGAGAGAGGGGCAACAAATAAAAAATATTATATATTGGGTACAATGTACACTGATCAGGTGATAGGTACACTAAAATCTCAGACTTCACCACTATACAATTCATCCATGTAACCAAAAACCACTGGACCTCAAAAGCTATTGAAATAAAAATAAAATAAGTGATAAACATTGTACTCACTCAGCTCATTTGTATTTCTGACACCCCTTCTTACCACTGAGTAGGTCCCAGCATCAATTCCTTTAAACTTCTATTCTCACTCAGCCTCTGCATGCTCCTCCTTGTGGCTGACAGCGCTGGCCCACTCCTGCCTCCATGCATCCCAGTCTCTCCGCATATGCTCACAATACCCCATCACTGCTGTTTCCCTCAGTTTCTCTTTAGCATATGCTATTATCTAACATAAGTCACCTTCTGCTTCTAAAACTGAAGATCAGTCTCAGTGCTGAAATTCATTCAAAAATGCACCCTCAAAATGTCAACTTCTCCAACATAAGAAAAAAAAAATTCATTCAGTTTATAGTGACCCATCCCATATTTTCAAAATTGAAACAAACATAGTCTGAAACTTAGGGTGGTAATGAAATATTTGAAATCTGGCTCATATGGCATAAATATGAAATATATACCAGACCCTCACTAAAACCCTATCCATTTATTTAAAAGTGTACATCATTTTAGCATTTCTAATTACCATTCCCTTGCTATTCTGTTATTCTTCAGTAATGATAATCTGGCCATGAAGCCAGGATCCAAAAAAGGGCTTTGTCTCAGGAAAACAAATTGTAATCTTGGTGCTGCCTAATTTACTTACTACTTCAAATGTCACTTCTTCATTCACAAAATGAGTGTCCTAGTCTATATCAGGGGTCACAAACTCAAATGCTTCCAGGAGTCAGGTAGGTACCCTAAATGATTAAAGTGAGGTTTGGATGGGAAGACAACAGGGAATGATAGTGACTTGTAGAGACTAGAAAGCAAATGCCCCCCTCCAAAGGAGACAATTGTTTAAATTCAGCCTACTGCCATGCAGGAATGTGGGTACAGTGTAGCCAGATCTGACTTTTCTAAAGAAGTTGGAAATCAGGACTGATTTGTGATGTTACTTGACTGCTAAATCCATGTAATTGTTTAATAAAACCATGTGCAGGCCAATATTAGAGGCTAAGTCAAATACATCTGCAAGCCAGATAAGACCTATGGTTCAGCAGTTTGCCAACTCTGATCTAGATGATATGTGTTTCCTTCTGGTAAAAAGCCACTATGTTCTCTCCTCTGGATGCTTATTTTAAAAACTAATGAGATTTTATATTGTAGCTATTTTTCAATAAATTTGGCTGAGAGTTAACATCAGATAAAATAACTTGGCAGAGAAAGCATAGGATATGAAGTCAGAAGACAAATTCAAGTCCCTCCTTCACCCTTTAGAGTTGTATGGCCTTAGGCAAGTGGCTTAACTTCCTAGAACCTGAAGTTGTTATTAACTATGAAATAGGGATGATTCTAACCCTTCTAACTTGTAAGGCAATTTGGTTATTTGAAAGAAATTGTGTAAATGGAAGCACTTTGTAAACTCCAAAGCATTAAATAGCTCTCAGGAATGATGACTGTATTGTCTAACTCCCCAAGGATCAATTAAGGAGAAAAGCAGACTCTAGATAGCAGAATATTACCTATTATAAAAAATGAAAGATTTCTCAGAACTTCCAGTAGAGGCCAGCAATTGATCTGATGTTAAATCTATCAATATTATTAAATTGAAGCCAGGCTCTGTGGCTTACACCTATAATCTCAACATTTTGTGAGGCTGAGGCGGGAGGATTGCTTGAGGCCAGGAGTTCAAGACTAGCCTGCTGACATAGTGAGTCTCCATTGCTACAAAAAGTTTAAAAATTAGTCTGGCATGGTGGTACATGCCTATAGTCCTAGCTACTCAAAGGCTGATGTGGAAAGACCACTTGAGCCCAGGAGTTTGGGACTATAGTGAGCTATAATCACACTACTGCACTCCAGCCTGGGCAACAGGGTGAGATCCTTTCTCTAAAATAATAATAAATGATTAAATTAAGTGGAATGTGGCTTCAGAACTTCTGGAATTTGTAGCGCACAGAGCCTTGTCTAGTTTTGCCCACTCTGGCACCTAAAGCAGCTACTCTAATAACTAGGTAAAATGCATTCAGTCCAGGGTATCTACATAGTGATTTCTAGTTACAATCTTTTAATTTAGAATTTAGGATGGTTCATAAAGACCTTTTAAGAATAACAAAATCCACTTTGTAATGAATGCTTGGAACACTTTCCATAGCTGTAAGTTGATAAAGTATGCCATATAGGGATCTAATATCACTCCCTGGCTTCTCCTCACTCTGAAACTGAACCATAGGAGGTTTTGGTCCTGTCCAAATGCCCTTCTGTAGGTCCTAGGTTTTTATTCTCAACTATTCCAGAGGATCTCACCACTAATCACAGATAATCCTTGGACTTCTCTAGTTAGCCCACAAATAGCTAAGTAATGTTGTAGTCTATTCCTATAGCAATTCCCTTAAAATGGATCCTCCCATTTGTGCAAACTGCAACCTTTCATAATATCAATTAAGCAATCCCCTGACAACAGCTTATACCAGGGGTAGCTAAACTTTTTCTGTAAAAGGCCAGACAGTAAATATTGTAGACTTTATGAGTCACAAGGCCTGTGCCACAACTAATCTGCCATGATAGCATGAAAGCAACCATAGACAATACTTAAATGAATAAGCATGGCTGTGCTGCAATAAAACAACTTTTTTATTTATCATTGATATAAAATAATTGTACACATTTATAGGGTACAGTGTCATGTTTCTCAAATCAGGGTAATTAGCAATAAAACTTTACTTACAAACACAGGCAGAAGGCCCTGCAGTTTGCCAACTTCTTTGGCTTAGACTATTTATTCATTTCATCCTATAAGAAGTGAGCTGTATTCAATATCGGATGCTATTGAACTGTTGAAGAATTCAGCCTACTGCCATGCAGGAATGTTATTCAGCCTACTGCCAGATGATATTGAACTACTGAAGAATTCCGCCTACTGCCACCCTTTCTACGAAAAAGAATTCCAGGTATAATTAACAAAACACAGCAAGATACTCTACATAATGGATTTCTTTCCTCTCTAAGCTGCCCTGTGAAGTGATTGTTTTGTTCCCCACTGGACAAGTGAAGAAACTAAGACTTTGCACACTTAACCAACTGGCTCAGAGTTACACAGCTAGTAGGCGACAGTTAACACAGCTAGTACGATTTCACCCTAGGTTCCTCTGATCCTACCTTGCATTTGCACCAAAGTATTCAGCTGCCCATGGTAGTATACCTGGGAATTTCTAAATGCCTCAAAAAATTGCTGTGCTAATCTCAGATGTGGATACTCATTAAACTTTCATTAAAAAATGTTCATGATACAAGTGAGGATTTTAAAATCTTTTAGCTGAAATGAATCATGCTTAAATCCAAAAGGAAGAATAGGGCTAAATTCCATTTACTATCCTTTTATTTGCAATTAGGGCCATAAAACTTTATTTATAAACTCTTTTGTAGAAGCCAACAAAGAAATAACAGGCCATTCTCTAATGCAGTAAGTAAATCATCCTTCTGACAGTTTCACAGGGCCTTCTCGCTCTCTTGTTACAAACAACATCAGTAGAAACATTAAGCTTTTTCTTGCACTTAAATTTGAAAAACAAATCTCTTTTGCAAATTTAACAAAGTTGGTATTATGGACCACCCAGCAGATAGCTATCAAAAGGAAAGAACCCATTATTGAAAAATCCAAATATTTAACAGAAGAAACTGTGAACATGATACTATTACTCTTGAGGCTCTAGTAGAGCATATGTAAATAGATTTTTATTTATGTATTTATTTATTTTGAGACAGTCTCACTCTGTTCCTCAGGCTGGAGTGCAGTGGCGCGATTTTGACTCACCGCAACCTCCGCCTTCTGGGTTCAAGCAATTTTCCTGCCTCAGCCTCCTGAGTAGCTGGGATTACCAGTGCTCACCACCTCGCCTGGCTAGTTTTTGCATTTTTAGTAGAGACAGGGTTTCACCAAGCTGGTCAAGCTGGTCTCGAACTCCTGACCTCATGATCCGCCTGCCTCGGCCTCCCATAGTGCCAGGATTACAAACATGAGCCACCGGGCCCCACCTAAATGGGTTATTTTTAATGTATTTTCTTAATACTGAAAATGTTTTTCATGTACCTTCAACTTCCTCGGAAATCAGAGCCAGTCATTATTGAAGATTTTGTTCCACATATCAACATTACCATCTATGGTGCTAAGAAAAATTAGTCTCAAATGTTTTTAAGGTAACCAAAGTTCTCTAGTAATTGTACATTACCACAAGAGATTAATGCAAAATTTGTAAAGTAACTCAAAAGAATTTATTTGTCTCCTAATCAGTAATATGCCTTTAGCTACTAAAACATTGAAAGTAAAACATGTTGAAACAAACCATTAAAAAATGTTTAGAATTTCAAGAAATTGGAAAGTACCCGTTTTCCACAGATCTGCCTAATCAGTACACTGTCTAAACAAAACAAATCTAAAAAATTCTTCAACAAAGCAAGAATTACACTTTGATAACAAACTAGATGAAGCTTAATATAAATACAACTGCTAGCTGTATTTCAGTTATGCTTCCCTTGAAGGCATATGGAAGATGTAACTAAAAAAGTTAAAAAAGAACTTGGGAAGCACAGTAAAACTTTTTAACTAGAGGCTGCTGGGGTTCAGTGCTATGTTATGAAAATATTACTCTTTTTTCACCTTCTGTAAGCCCTTGGTATTTTTGCAGGTCTATGTATTACATTAAAGAACAGATGCATAGACCTGGTGTGTAAGCTGGCTGAAGGCTCCAGACCCAAACCACAAAATAGCCAAAAATCCATCTTTAGAAAACAATCATAATTCTAACTCAATCCCTACAGGCTTTGATGCCTTTGAGGTAGTACACTTTTATCTCCTTTCTATCTTCAGTGCCTAGCACAGAGTCTGGCAATAATAACAGTAACAACAACAACTAACATAAATTCCATCCTTCCTGTTGGCCAGGTACTGTGTCAATAAAACTTTTATAGAAATTGTTGATTTAGTCCTGGTGCAGCAACTCATGCTTGTAATCCAACATGTTAGGAGGCCAAGGCGAGAGGATTCCCTGAGCCCAAGAGTTCGAGACCAATCTGGGCAATACAGGGAGACCCCTATCTCTGCAAAAAGTTTTTTAAAAATTATCCAGCTCTGGTGGCACATGCCTATGGTCCCAGCTACTCAAGGAGCTGAGGTGAGAAGATCATTTGAGCCCAGAAGGTCAAGGCTGCAGCTGTGATCCTGACATTGTCCTCCAGCTTAGCAACCTCAGCAATAGAGCAAGACCTTGTCAAAGGAAGGAAGGAAGAGAGGAAGGAAGAAAGGGTGGGAGGGAGGGAAGGCAAATGTTTAATCCCCAAGAGAAGCTTCCTGAAGCAAATATTCACTCCCCTATCTCCTCAATGGAATACAGGCATAAAAAGAAAAAAAAATATGCATTTTACAAATAATAAACTAAAATGTATTCTAACAAAATGGTTCACTTGTAAGCCAATTTTTAGTTATTACCAATTTAAGATTAAGCAAACAATCACTTAGCTAAGAAAAAGATCTAAATTTAAATGTTAGACAAATAAAACTATTAATCTGAAAAAAAAGTGATATTTAAACATTTTGAATCAACAAATTAAGCTCTTCTGTTCTTGAGAAGC
The DNA here is from genome assembly GCF_001604975.1 of Cebus imitator. Classification (NCBI taxonomy): domain Eukaryota; kingdom Metazoa; phylum Chordata; class Mammalia; order Primates; family Cebidae; genus Cebus; species Cebus imitator. The sequence continues at coordinate 483,019 of NW_016107493.1, read as the reverse complement.
CAGTTGATTGTAGCTAAGGATGGACACAATGGCCTCCAAGGCTCCAGCCCTGCCTTGTGGGCACTGGGGAAGTCACTCAACTCACATCTTTGGATCACAGCTACTTTCTCAGCATTTCAGGCTACCCCACATTTATATCACAAAAGGAGGCAAAACAATGGTAAAGTCCACTTAAAATGTGAAGTGATATATTAAAGTTTATATATGTAAGTGTACCCATAACTGATTATTTTCCAGAATGGTCAGTAGCTTTCAAATTTTTGAAATTAATAAAATGCTGGAAACAGAATGTGGATTAAACTGCAGGAAGAATGATAAGAGCTGATCTAGTACCAGATGAAGCAGACAGAAAGGAAGAAATCGGGAAACAGAAAAAGGTTAATTCCTTAGAAAGCATGAGGAGGCTTAAAGATAGTCGTTTTCTCTACTGCTCTTCAGCAAATTCCTAACTAGCTCTCTGAGGTTATACACTTGCATTTGTTTGCAAAGTGTTTGGCTATCAATAAAAGTGGAAATAATGCAAAAATAGGAAGCCCAAAGGTTAGTAGAGATACAAAGGGGCTCCTAATTGCATTGGCTTTTTATTTTGTTTCAATTTTAGGCTTTCATATATATATATACACACACCTATATATATGAATTTTAGGCTTTCATATATATATATACACACACCTATATATGTATATACACACACATATATACACACACACATATATATGTGTATATATATATGAATTTTAGGCTTTCCTATATATATATAGTGTGTATATATATATATATATATACGTGTGTGTATATATATATAGTGTGTGTATATATATATACACACACTATATAGTATATAGTATATAGTGTATATATATACACTATACATATAAATATGTGTTTATATATACACTATATGTATACACATATATACACTATATATACTATACACATATACACACTATATATAGTGTATATATATACACTATATATAGCTTTCATATATATATATACACACACACTATATATAGTGTATATATATACTGTATACACTATATATATACACATATATATAGTGTGTATATATATATATATGAAACCCCAAAATTTAATCCCCAAGAGAAGCTTCCTGAAGCAAATATATATATATATATACACACATATATATGTGTGTATATATATATATATATATATATATATTCTATTGATTAAAGTTCATCTCTTTTAATAAAAATTCAGACGAGAATAAATTTATTCACTAATTCAGTAAATCAAATTCAATTAAACAGTTTTTACTTTCCCATGATTAAACAAAATGTCCACATAAATTAACTATTGCTTCTTAAGGCAATAAAATATATTTAAAAATTGAAACTATATTACAAAGTTTTCTAACTAACATAGTAAAAATCTCTAGATAAGGTTATAAATGCATAGTTTTAAGCAAATGTGCAAGTTTATCAAGAAATGCTACCCAGAATCCCATCCCTTCTAGGTTGTGAATTTAGATAAGACAGTTGGCCTTTCCTCGGTTATAAACTGAGGGCGCTGGATGAGAAGATACTTCTAAGCTTCTTTCCTTCAGTATGGCCCTAACTTTTATCATTCATTTGAGAAATCTTTCTACACAGATTTATTTTATGGATTACTATGAATAAATTCATTCTGAAAGATGAAGTCTCCTTTCTAGTAACAGACAAACATTTTGGGCCCTTGATGAACTTTCTCCCTCCCTTTAGCCATCACAGTCTCATCAAAAAGTCTATCTAAGAACCAGATGGAAAATTAAAAGTCCAATTACTGTATTAATCTTTTCATAGTTGCCCTAAATGATTGACAAAGTAAAGTTTGTGTGTCAATATGATTTACATGCAAATAACTCACATGGATGAGGAAAAATGAATTTAAAAGGAATTATTCATTCATTGTGAGTGAGCAGATAAAGTAGGTATAACTTTGTGATTTTGCTGTTTCTTAACTTAATCTACCTTAGAATCTAAATCATTTTTCTACATTTGTTTTCATATCATTTTCCTGTTGATCTTTATCACACATCAGTGAGTACAAATGAGGTAAAATTCCCCAATCCCCACTCACTACAAGCTACGTGGGTGTCTTAAGAATAAATGGAAAGGTCTTTTGCCCTAACCTTAGATTCTGTCTTGAACTACTCCTAGTTTGATTGGCTGTAGGTGAACCAATCTGTAGGTGTAGAGCATTTGAAGGCTAGTGAATGCAACTTGCAATGATTAAGAAAAGTCTGTATTCTTTTCACATTAAAAGAAGAAAGTTTTATTTGATTGGTGCAAAAGTAATTGCAATTTAGCCATTACTTTTAAGGGCAAAAAGTAATTGCAATTTAGCCATCACTTTTAATGACAAAAACAAACCTAATAAAACCTAAATTTACTTGAACTGTGCATGAAATATTCTTCTTCCAGGTCTCCTTGAGACTGGCTCCTTTATAGTTCAGCTCCAATATAACTGCAAATAACTTCTTTGACTACTTGCCACCATATTACTCATTTAATTTCCCTACCTTATAAGATAGTGTGAAGATTAAATTTTAAAATTCATGTTAAATGCTAAGGACAGGTCTTGACACATAATAAGAACTCCACAGTATTAGCTATTGTCATTTTTATGATCTGATATTATCTTGCTTATTTACTATATTACTGTTCCCCACTATCACTTTCACTGCTCTATTTCCAGTGGCTAGAGACTTCCTAGTACATAGAAGGTGCTCAATACATTATTTATTAAATGAATTCTCTCACCCATGAGTAAGACATGGCTGAGTGAACTCATATTCATTCTCACACTTGAAATGAAATTTTAATGTGCAAAGCAGTATAGTAGGCACTGAGGATACAAGGTGAATTAATAAGTGAGTATTCTTATGGGGAAACAGGGCATGTCACCAGATATACAATATGATATGGAACAAAAGAAAGGCATGGAGTACCTGGTAAATTCAGAAATCTTCCTAACATCAACTGCTATTTGCTTGTTGGAACCTCCTAGAAATTTATCTTAATCTCAGCTTCTTCTCCTGAGCTCTTGATCCATAAATCCCATTGCACACTGGACATATCACTAGAGATACCACAGAGCTAAACTGGTCCCACTTCCCACCTGGCCTGCTCCTTCCTTTCATTTCCTGTGTCCATGGATGGACACATACCTACGGTGTCACTCAAGGCAGGAATATGGGAATTGTTCTCTTCCACTTTCTGCATTCCACCATGTCAAATCAGGCACTACTCCTTGTGTTTGTTCTAATGCATGCAATCTCTCTAATTTGGTCCCCTCTGAGCCCTCAATATTGTCATTGTCATTTTCTTTTATACATCCTGATACAGCCCCTTACAGTCCAGGGACTATGGTTTCTAGGTCATTGTATCACCAGTGGTTTTTAACTACCTGGATTTAAATATGTGAATGAGTGAATGAATGTTATAGGAACACAGAAAGGAGACTTCTCTCTAAGGAAGTAGGGAAGGACATCACAGATGAGGTAATACTTGAGCTGCTATTAAATAATGAATGGGAATGGCTCAGGGTAAGAAATGAGAGGGATATTTAAAGCCTCAGAAGAGCATGGTCTTTCTGGGAGTAGTGAAAATCTCAGTGTGGCTGGGGACAGGAGACAAAGCTGAGCAAGTGACAGGAGATGAACGTGGGGCAGACAACTGGGATTCAAATCTAAAGAGACTTGGAGGTCCCACAAATGAACTTGGACTTAATTCTGGAAGCAACAGGCTATCAGAAAATGTGCATAAGCAGAGAAGCGGTACCTCCAGAGATGATTCTTCTGCAGATAGATAGCAGTAGAATGAAGCTGGTGGCAGGGAGGTGATGAGGGTCAGAAATCAGGCCCCTAGAGTGTGAAGGGAGAGGAAGGGATAGATTCCAGAGGCCTTGTAAAGGTAGGATCAGTAGTATTTGCTGTTGCAGAGAACTATGTCAGCAACAACTGGGTACCTCAAAGTTAACTTAGTGATATTAGTAAAATCTTGTTTGCTATGTTTCTTTACTAAAACACTGCATCAAAACCAAAAAGATGAAAACAACCTCGTATCAATTGGACAAAATGCCCAGGGGAACAACTTTAGTTACAGTATTTGGGCTTTTTTCCAAGCAAAATCATGTACAGTCCCAAAGGGCCACAGAAGCCGGATGTCCTCTAAGCCCATAACAGATACTATTAGCTTTTGTAGGATCATAGGTCAGGAAAAACGAAAAAAGTCTAAACAACCAAAACAACCAAACACCAAGCAACTGAAAAACTGTTCAAATGATATTATGGAAACTATGAAAACTGGGGCTACAGAGCAATCCATAGTGGAGGTACAGCAGGTCCTCAAATAGTGTCACTCTGTTATTATATTGATGAGAACAAAAACCAATTCCCAGTCAGGGCCACTGTCTGCGTGGAGTTTGCAGTTTCCCCCATGTCTGCATGGGTGTTCTCCCATTACTCCAGTTTCCTCCCACAGCCCAAAAACGTGCACCTTCGGTGAATTGGCATGTCTGCATGGTCCCAGTCAGAGTGAGTGTGGGTGTGTGTCTGAGTGCACCCTGGGAGGGGATGTCTCCTGGCCAGGGTTGGTTCCTACCTTGTGCCCTAAGCTGCCCCGAGCTGCCAGGATAGGCTCTGACCACTCACAATTCTGATTTGGAATAAGTGGCTAAATAATTATCTTAGTTGGTTTTATTAATCTTTCTTAAATGTATGTATAACTCACATTTTGTCTTTTATTTTTATTATTGCATTTTAGGTTTTGGGGTACATGTGAAGAACATGCAAGATTGTTGCATAGGTACACACATGGCAGTGTGATTTGCTGCCTTCCTTGCCTTCACCTATATCTGGCGTTTCTCCCCATGCTATCTCTCCCCAACTCCCCACCCCCCTCTGACAAAGGGCTGATATCCAGAATTTACAAAGAAGTAAAACAGATATATGAGAAAAAAACAAGCCCATTCAAAAGTGGGCAAAGGATATGAACAGACTTCACAAAAGAAGACATACATGAAGCCAACAAACATATGAAAAAATGCTCAACATTTTGTCTTTATTCAGAAGTGTAGTGATGTTTTTATGGCTGGAAATATGCTGTAGGAATTTAACTCCTTTTTTAAATTTCATTTATTTATTTGTTTTGAGACGGAGTCTTGCTCTGTGGCCTAGGCTGGAGTGCAATGGCGCGATCTTGGCTTGCTACAGTCTCTGCCTCCCAGGTTCAAGCAATTTTCCTGCCTCAGCCTCCTGAGTAGCTGGGATTACAGGCACGCACCACCATACCTGGCTAGTTGTATTTTTAGTAGAGACGGGGTTTTGCCATGTTGGCCAGGTCTCGAACTCCTGACCTTAGGTGATCCACCTGCCTTGGCCCTCCAAAGTGCTGGGATTACAGGCATGAGCCATGGCTGGAACTTAACTCTATATCAATCCACCTATGGTAAAATTAGTTTCACATAAAGTCGCAGTTTCCAAGAACATATGAACGAAGTGAAGATTTATTCTACAGTAAAAAATATCATACAGAGTTAAAAAGCAACCTAAGATAATCTGCTACAAAATTCAGAAAAGACTATAATTTCTTGCTGAGAAGGAGAGAGGTCAGGAAAGCCTTTAAAAGAAGTACCATTGGAGTTTGAACTTAAAAAGCGTGCAGTAATTTCACTTGCAGAGTTGAGGGGAAGTCTTCTTCAGAGAAAGAGAACAAAGACAGAGGTGGGGAAACCTGGAAAGCAGTAAAAGAATAGCCAGGGGATTTCCATTTTGATTGACCCATTGGATACATAAATAGAAATAATGGAAATCAAAATTAAAAATGTAGTTCAGTGCCAGGTCTTAATGGATCCCAAATGCCACACTAAGCTATCTGAACTTCAGGAACCTACTAGAGGCAGGGTGAATAAAAAAGTGCCACACTCAGGGTTGGTAACCTGGCAGGAAAGGGACAGGGGAATAAATGGATAAGGGCAAGGTAAACAATTGTTGGGTGCAAGTTAGGGTAGGGGCAATAGGAACAGATATGAAAGACACTTTTGAAACAAAAAAAAAGAAACAGTAGATGGGGCTTGATAAGACTGGAATTGGAAAAAGCTCAGAATAGTTTCAGTGAGGAACACAAGTAGGAGCTAATTTGTAATGAGACTGCAATGAAGCCAGAAAAGGTTATAATTATGGGTTGATATTTTGGTAATAACCAATCAGACCAATTTTTCTGCTGAGTCTGGTTTCTGCAAGGCCCTTGGAAATGCAGCAGCTGGCGGCTAGCTAGAGACTGAAGCTGTCCTAATAGGACAACAGTGGGTTGGGTAGGGGGTTGGGAGAGAATCGGAAGATCCCAGGTCTTTAATGATGTTATTGGATCACCGAATTAATCAATCATGGGACTGTGGGTTATATGGTAAAATGTTATAATAAATTTTCCTTATTGTTAATAAAAATCAGGATTTATGAACTTTTTTTTTACTCAGTAATACAAGAGGAGGAAGAGAGAGATCAGATGGTGAATCCTAGAATTGGAGATTTCCAGAGCAAGTAAAAGAGGATCAGAGCCTGAAGTTCATGGAGCTATCAAAAACTGAGCTCAAATGGCAGACCAAAGGGTCCACATAAGTAGAAAGGCAGGTGAAGCCAGTGTGGCATGTCAATGCAATGGATGAGGCACAAAGCTGTTAGAGTGAGAATAAAGTCAAGATTAAGCAGGAGAGAAGATTGAGGAGAGGCAGAACCATAACTAGGTATCATCCAAGAAGATCATTTCAGATGAGCGGCAGCTTCAAATGTTGAGCAGGTCTGAACCGTGGCTGTGCCTATAAGGGGCAAGAGTGACTTAGAAATAAAGTTCCTTAAGGTCCACAGGCCAAAGATATGCGAGGCCAGGAATTGGAACACCAGGTAAAGTGTTTAGCAGGTTCCTGGAGATGAGCAAAGAGAGTGTCAGCAAAAGTAGACTCTTAGGGTGAGAAGTGAGCAGAAGATGTGAGTTGAATGTAAGATGGAAGAAGTATGGTACACAGGGATAGAGTGGAGTTCACAACACCAGTTCTTGAGAGATAGTGAACGAGCAATAGTCTGGATGTGCTGGTGGGAAGCAGGAAATTCTCTGGCTCCTGCTCCTCACTTTGAGAGCCAGAAAAAAATGAAAGAAGTGACCACGAGTAACGAATTTGGCTCAGGAACTTGTAGCTTAGACTGAGGCCAAGAGTGAGTTTTGGCAAGGGTGTAGGGAAACGTTAAGGGGAAAGTTAAAGAATGAGAGGTTTGTGTAAATAATAGAATCCTAGAGTGTAGTAGGAAGGCATGGTTAGGGAGAAGTAAGGTATGAAGTTGAGGATGGGGCTGAAATATTTAGACAGAAAGCAAAGGCATAAGAGGGTAGGGGTGTGTATACTTTGGGGACTGTTTGGTGTTTGTTTGTTTGTTCATTTGTTTATTTTGTGGGGGGGATGCAAAGGCCTTGCTCTGTTACCCAGGCTGTTAGGCTGGAGTTCAGTGACACAAATACAGCTCACTGCAGCCTTGACAACCTGGGCTCAAGCAATCTTCCTGCCTCAGCCTCCTGAGTAGCTGGAACTATAGACACGTGCCACCACATTCAGATAATTTTTAAATATTTTTAGAGATGGAGGTCCCACTCTGTTGCACAGACTGGTCTCAAACTCCTAGCCTCAAGCAATCCTCCCAACTAGGCCTCCCAAAGTACTGGGATTACAGGGGATTACAGGCCCTTTCAGGATGATTTAAAGACAGAAATGTAGATGATAGGCAATTGGGTATTTGGCTGGAAAGACATAAGAGTTGATAGGAGAAAGCAGAGCTGGAAGGATAAACTAAGGCAAATTTTGGTAGTTTGATAGCCTGGCAGAATAAAAATTAAAGATGCTTTCAGAAGCAGGTAGACCCTGGGCCTGATTCTGCAATTTACTAGCCATGTGACCTTTAGCTTCTGTTTCCTCATCATGAAAATGGTAACAAAAATACCTACCCATGCAGTGGTTTTAATATAATTTAGAGATAACCTATGCAAAACAACTGGCACTGTCATGAGGATTTCATGGACACTCAATAATATGAAGCATCACTCTCTTACTATAGCTAGCTTCCAAGCTCGCAGGCCCGTCAGGGCAAACAGCGTCCTACAGTGCAGCCGAGATTGGGAGAAGAAGGGGTCAGAATTTCCCCCAACAGCATTCTTCCCAAAGTACACAATACCATTACAGAATAAAGCCATGGGTTTAGCGATGAACAAGAGTGAAAATTCTGAATTAAACTCTGCACTAATTCAGCAGCCCTGTGCTGCGAAAGCCCTGAAGAGGAACTTCACATACATGGCTGTAGAAACAAACTTTGTGCTCTGCATTTTGTTTATTCAGTGAATGAGCCTTTTATCAGTACTTGCAAATTAGCTCTAATTATCAGATAAAAGTGATGCGGTTATTCTAATTGCCTGAAAATCAACTGCTACAAAGAGTCTAAGTAGTAAGCAATAATTACCATATCATTTCATAAAGGAGGGTTTCTTTCTTTTTTTTTTTTTTTCTCTGACTGAAAGTAGCACATGCTCAAGATGAATTACAGAACTGGTTTAAATTTTTACTTATCTTTTCACTATTCACAGCAGATCCATGCCAATGGTTCCCAAATTTAAACTTCCAGCCCAGGCCTTTCCATAGCAATTCAAGCTGTCTGTCTGATATCTTTCAACATCTATTAGGCCACTTAAACTTAACATGGCAAAATCATAACTCTTCGTATGCCTCCAAGCCAGTCCTCCCCAGGTCTCTCCCTCCTCATAAATAGCCCCGCTATCCACCCAGTTTTTCAAGTCCTACATATAGGAATCCTCCTTGATTTATGCCCTTTCTTATTCTCTTACAGGCAGCCATGAGCAAGTCCTATGGGCTCTACTCTGAAATATGTCCCAAAAGCCATGACACTTCTCTCCTTCTCCACTGTCACTAACCTTGTCTGAGTCACCATAACCTCTCAGCTGGATGACTAGGTAACTAACTCCCTATTCTCTCTACTCCTCCTCTATCCATTCTCTACCTAGCAGCCAGAGGAACCATGAAAAGGACAAATCAGGTCCTATCATTCTCTTGCTTAAACCCTCTAAAGGTTAACTGCTCTTACAATAAAATCCAAACTTTTCCCCATGGCCTAAAAGGTCCACTTGACCTCATGCCTACCCACCTCCCTGACCTCAACTCCTATCATGCTCCCCTTTGCTCATGTACTCTGACCACACTGGATTTCTTCCTTTCCCTTGAATATGTGAAGCTCCTCCCCACCATTCCCTGGCCAATCCCTCTCCTGGAATATCCTGACACCAAACCTTTTCATGGTTGGCTCTTTTCACTTAGAATGAAATGTTACCTCTTCTATGAGTCTATCTCAATTTTAATTAGTACCTACTCATTCTCTACTGCATTATACTGTTTTATTATTTTCACACTTCTCCCCACCAAAATGGCATATGCTAGGTACTCAATGAATGTAGGATTAGTGAATAAACTATACATATATTTTCTTCAATTGAATTTTGGTAAACACATCAGAAAGGCTTAAAGTATCATCCTACGTAGGACAGTCAGGTCTCCTAGAATTCACCTTCAGTTCAAAAGTTACTCAGAAATCTGCTGGATTTGTTCCCACCAGCTCCCAAGCCAATGAGGAAAGATGGTGGCAAGCAGTCCCCAAGCAAAACGCCCTTGTATCCTTCTACAACTTCTTAGTTCATACCTGCATGCACTACTATGGCTGAGAGCCTCTTAGAACAGTAAGGATTTGCCTCATGAAGACCCAGATTATGTTTCTTGAAGAACCTGAGCACATCTCCCACCTTATCAGGCAGAGTCACCAGCAGCAGGGCAGCTCCAAGAAGACTTGCAGACAGGGACAATTGATCCCTGCCAGAGGGAGAATATTGCTGAGTCTCCTGATCTACACAGCCACCTCATTGATACAGAACCTGTGTCAGTTGGATTCTTCCTGTCAATCACCACAACCCTTCTGACAACCAATCAAAGGCTTCAAAGTGGATGGAGAACTGGAAAGGATGGTGGGAAAGGTCCTAGTTTTAGATCATGTCTATGTAGTCACCACAATGCTTTTTACACCATATTAGACCTTGATTTTTAAAAATTGCTGATCTATATCAGAGTATATGAATAGTCAAAAATAATTTGTTTTATTTTAAAAAAATAAATAAACCCTAGGAGAAACCATAGAACTTTTTACATCTAAACCCTCCAGATTAGACAAAGGAGCAAAATGGACCCAGAAAATGTAAGTGATGTGCTCAAGATCTCCAGCAACTGATAATATTTTTGGATATATAACACCTTACATTTTGTACATTCTTAAAGGTGGATAAAAGCAAACTGATGATGAAGGATAATTTCTTTACCTGTGCCCAGGCGTTTTAGTAAAATTAACATTATGAGGATGTTTTCTCTGATGTTGTCAGACATGTAATTGAACTTAACAAGGTCAAAATCTCTTGGGGGGAAAAAACTCTTTCTCTGTCTCATACCTTGTTACACATTGTTTTCCTTTCCTCTTGCTACATGTAATTTTTTGAGGTAGAATGCCTTCGTACTGAATTTATCTTGGAAAGATTTTCCAAGAAATTAGAGTTCCAAGTTTTTCAGACATTACAAAACAAACCCTGTATTTGCCTTTCTTTAACAAAACTTGGCAGTCTGCCTCAAAAACATATTACTCAGCATATGCCCTCATGGCATAATTCCCAAATCTTCTATAAGCATTTTTTTCTTACAATAGCATTTTTTTCTTTCTGAAGAAATGTTAACTTTCAGATAAGGTGCCTCTATGACCTGATTCTTCCCTGTATCATTTAGAAAATCAATTGGAGCCTAACTCAAGGAGAAGGACACTAGGCCTATAAACATGCACATTTAAAATATTCTCTGATAACCAAATGCATGTACTGACAGCATATTTCTGATTACTTTTATATCTATAATAATTTGAGAGTTTTATCTTTTAAAATAGTCTTAAACATAATGTAGATAATATAGACAATTTTTGGTTGGGTTCTTAAACTTTGTCCTGTTGTTACCCACAAATGCAAAAATGCTAGATGAGATTATTTACTGAGTATACAAATGATATATGCTCATTTGGAGAAAAATTCAAAATGTGTAACAAAAAAAGTAAAACTCATCTGAGATTCAGCCACCATCCATATAAAGAATCACTATTGTTTGGTAACCACTGTTGTAATGACTTTCTATGCACATACACATAACGTGATTTTATGCACATGGAATAGCATGTAAGTTGTTTGTGGCCAAGTTCTTGCTAATTCTATGGTCTTTTGTTGGGGCTATCTATCTTCCCCTTCCCCTGTACCACCTCCCCCGGCCCTCCTTAGCCAGTGGAATAGCCTAGTATGCATCTTTCTATAACTCCCTCTGGGTTCGCACATTTTCGTGACAATAGCTATAGTTTATTAAATGCTTAACATGTTTTCCAGCCTATTTGGTACTTTGGGTTTCCCCACCCTTTATTTTTTAAGGTATATTGTTCCTTTCAGTGACTCCTTTTACCATCTATTTTACTTTCTGTCTCACTCATCTAAAAACCCAAAGCACTGCTTCCTCATATGTGGAGTCCCCAAAGCTGATGTTGTAGAAGGACTTCATGGCAGCTCTATTTCTCTCTTTCTGTTTCCTTTTGATTCATAGCACAAAGCCCCATGCAAAGGGGCCTAATTTAATAACTATCCTAAGTGGTGGATACTGGAAAAGAAATAAAGGTCACAACTATGGACAAACAGGGCTTCTTTGTTATTTTTACAAAGATAAGATAGTGTTAGCCATAAGGAGTGACCTTGCCAAAAATTTTCATCAGGAGAAGTATTTAATGGGCATAACCCCAGCCTTTTTATTATGGCATAAACATAACATCAAAATATAATATGCAATTATATGATGGTTGAAAAATATTTGAGTTATTCTTTAGCAAAAGGAATTAAAAGAAGAAATTATTAAACATAAAAATACAAATGAGCTTCATGTTGAGAACTGCATTATTTGTTAAACTGCATACAAATGGAGACATGGTTTGCTCACTAAACCCACATTAATGTAACACACCTCATACCCCAGACACTGTTGGATGTTGTGGCAGAAAAAAGGTAAAATGGATACAGCTCCTGTCTTCAATAAACTTGTAGTTCAGTGCAGCACTATCTGACAGAAAGATAATGCAAATCATGTGTAACTTTTTAAAAGTGAAAAGCACAAGGTGAAATTAATTGTAATACTATATTTTATTTAACCTAATATATCCAAAATATTATTTCAATATTTTATTAATATTCAAAAAATATTGAGGTAGTTCACATACTTTTTGTCATATTAAGTCTTCAAAATCCAGCATGGGTTTTACACTTATAGTACATCTCCATTTGGACTAGCCATATGCTATGGTTTGAATGTTTGTTCACTCAAAAGCTCTCAGTGAAATTTAATTGCCATTGTGACAATATTAAGAGGTAGGATCTTTGAGAGCTGATTAGAACATGGGGGCTGCACTCTCATGAATGGATTAATGCTGTTGTCACAAGAGTGGATTTGTTATTGCAAGACCCAAGACCAGGTTTTTATAAAGTTAGCCTGGCTCCCATGCTTTCTCTTTTTGCACACACTCACTTGTCCTCTTACCTCCCACCATATGATAACATAGCAAGAAGGTCCTCATCAGATGCTGATACCAGGCTCTTGGACTTCCCAGCCTCCAGAAATGAGAGAAATAATTTTTTTTTCTCTATAAATTATTCAGTCTTGAGTATTCCATTACAGCAACAGAAAATGAAATAAGATGCCATATTTTAAGGGCTCAATAGCCACATGTAGCTGGTGGTTATCATATTGGAAAGTACAGGTCCAGTGTATCAGTCAGAATAAGTCAGGTTATGCTGTATACAAACAACCACCAAAGCTCAATGGCTTACATCATCAAAAGTATATTTCTAGTTTAAACTATATACACTTTGCAGGTCAGCAGGAGACTCTGGACATTGCAGTCATTCAGGGACTGAGACTTCATCTCTACACACCATCACAGTGAACAGAAAGGAAAGGTAGGATTTGTGCTGTGGCTATCAAATGATTCCACCTGAAAATAATGTGCATCACTTCTGATCACATTTTATTGGCCAAAGATGGTGGAAAGTACAATCTTATCACCTGCTCAGAAGACTGTGAGCTGGGAATATTTGCTGTACAATATCAATTATTACCATATGTATTAAACAAACATTATAAGTTAAGCAACGTGAAAAGCAAGAAGGGAGATGAAGAAGTGGATAGCTAGATCTACAACACAAGACGGACGTGATCAAAGCTCTCAGCAAGAGAGAGATAAAAGGCCTAGGGAGTTGAAGGGAGAGTAAAGTTACTTCTGGCACCAATGGAGAAGCATCCATAAATAGCACTTGCCTGGAAGTGTCTTACACATCTGGAGGATGATCCCATCTAATTAACTCAGAGGCTCGCCTTGAGAAAGCAGATATCTCAACTCTATAATAGAGAACAAATTGCGACTACACAGACCCTATAAAAAATGTACAATACAATGTATGATAGAATCACACATGCAATTTGAGGGTAATCTTGTGTGAACTTTCCTTTTAAATCAGTGGTTGCCAATCCTTTTGGCACCAGGGACCAGTTTTATGGAAGATAAATTTTCCATAGAGAGTAGGAGGTGGTTTCAGGATGAAACTCTTCCACCTCAGATCATCAGGCATTAGATTCTCATAAGGCACACACAGCCTAGATCCTTTGCATGTGCAGTTCACAATAGAGTTACCACTTCTATGAAAATCTAATGTTGCCACTGATCTGACAGAAGGTGGAGCTCAGGTGGTAATGCTCATGTACCTATAACTCACCTCCTGCTGTGTAGCCCCGTTCCTAACCAGACCATAGCCTGGGGGTTGGGGACCCCGTTTTAAATGACTCACTCCGAACTTATAAAACAGCCATCTCTGAACCAGCCATCAGATCAACCAGAACATTCTAAGATCTCAGAAGAGGGGTGGGGGAACAATCTGCAGTGACTAATACCTGCACTATGTTCTGAAAACCTCCAGTAGAATAAGAAAGGCAGTGAAAAAACAAAGATAGTTTCCATAAGAACAATTTGAATTTCCTAATCATCATCCTGTGTTGTTATTGAGACTGCTTTGTTGAGAAACAGACCATTCTGATTAGATAAAATAAATTTTTATAGAGGAATGGAAACTAAAACTGGAAAATTAAGTTAGTGCCATGGTATACTGGAAGCCCCTCAATGTAAAGAAAATGATTCTTAATATCTCTAAAGAATTGGAAACATAGAAAGTACCCCAAATGATGAATACTTTTGTTATCATTTTGTAAGGAAATCTGGAAAGTACCCTCAAAATGACCAATATTTTTGTTATTACCATTTTGTAAGGCTGGAGGGTGGGGTTTCTGAAAATACTGTGTGGTGTATTCACCTTGCTAGGAATGATGAGTTGGCCTTTTAAGGCTGCCATAGTTCCTGGGTTTTATGTGACCACTTTGGCTTAGTTCTCCCAAGGCCAGACTTCCATCCATGTTAATCTCATTTACTGGTGAAGATTTTTTAAAAAAACAGAAAACAGCTTAACTTTTACATTCCGAAAAGGCATAAAATAATTTCAGAGGGATCCAAGATGGCCATTTAGGAAGAGCTCAGGATTGCAGCTCCCAGTGAAAGCGCAGGGGGTGAGTGGATGCCGCATTTTTATTGCCCACAGACTAGGCAATTCCCAGGCGGAGGAGCTCCACAGGTCGCCAGCGTGGCTGTTTCGGCCAGCGCGGCTGTGCCGGGCTGTGCCGGCCTGTTCCGGCCAGCGCTGATGCTTTGCCCCGCGTGGCTGCTTTGTTGGCGCCCCGGAGCGGCGGTTCTCCATACAAAATACACCGGTCCAGGTGTCCTTCTGGCTGGTGACTGGAGCCACGGGAAGTCGCCCATTCATCTGTTTATAAAGGGGACTGAGCAGGGAGCCAGGACAGTAGATTCCAGGGCAAAAAAAGTGCCACGAATCTCAGTGCCGCTGTTTAAGCCAGCTCAGTGAGTCGCCACAGGGAAAAAAACACACACCGCAGTGACTCGTCAACAGGCGACTGGAACACCAACTTAAAAAAAAAAAAAAAAAAAAGCTCTGAGGCAGGGAGCCAGCGATCAGACTCGGCTGGTCCCACCCCCACAAAAGAACAGCAATCAAAAACTCTCTGGATTGAGGGTTTCACAGCAAGCGCAGCTGAACCCGGGACAGTCCAGCTCTATGGGGGTGGTGTCCGACATTACCAAGGCAGCCCGCCGCTAGGGCGGTAGTCAGCCAATGCTGAGGCAGCCTGCCATTGCCAAGGCAATCTGCCATTGCTGAGGCAGCCCGCCGTTGCCAAGGCAACCCACCACTACAGAGAGACTCCGCCTCAACAGGGGCGGGCCACCATTGCTCAGGCAGTTCTAACTACACCCATATAAACAGGACTGCAGGGAAGTTCACTCGGCAGCTGGGCAGAGCCCACAGCAGCTCAGCAAAGCCTCTACAGGCAGACAGTGACTAGGCTGTCTCCTTGCTGGGCAGGGCAGCTCTGAAGGAAAAAAAATAAAGAGAAGGCAGCAGCATAACGGAAACTCATAAAGCCCTAAATCCCTGGAACAGAGCACCTGGGAACAAAAAGTGGTTTATGCGTTCTGCTGCAGCAGACCTAAACGTACCTGCCGAACAGCTCCGAATGAACAACGGAGCTCACAGCTCAGCATTTGAACTCCTGTAAAGAACAGACCGTCTCCTCAAGCAGCTCCCTGATCCCTGCATATCCAAAGAGCCACCTCATAAAGGAGAGATCAGATTGACACTTGGCGGGTATCCTTCTGGGACAAAGATAGCAGAAGAAGAAAACTGGTAACAACCCTTACTGTTCAGCAGCTGCTGCAGGTGAACCCCAGGCAAGCAGGGCCTGGAGTGGACCTCAGCAGACCTACAGCAGAGGGGCCATACTGTCAGAAGGAAAACCAAGAAACAGAAATAACCTCATCATCAACAAACAGAACGTCCACGCAGAGACCCAATCTGAAAGCCAGCAACTACAAAGTCGACAGGTGGATAAATCCATAAAGATGGGAAGAAACCAGCACAAAAAGCATGACAACACCCGAAACCAGAACACCTCTCCTCCTACAAGGGATCACAACTCCTCACCAGCAAGGGAACAAGGTTGGATGGAGAACGAGTGTGATGAAATG
>NW_016107493.1:450406-461708 GCF_001604975.1 Cebus imitator | reverse complement strand
GTTGGGGGGAAATAGGGGAGGGACAGTGGGGGGTGGGGAGCTGGGGAGAGATAGCAAGGGGAGTGATGCCAGATGTAGGTGATGGGGAGGAAGGCAGCAAATCACACTGCCATGGGTGTACCTATGCAACAATCTTGCATGTTCTTCACATGCACCCCAAAACCTAAAATGTAATAAAATAAATAAATGGGGAAAAAATAAAAATAAATAAAAATATAAAAACAAATAATTTCAGAACCTTCAAATTCTAAAGCATAATATAACACACAAAAGCAATATCTACTTAGGTAAATTAGACTTGTATGTTATCTTTCAGTAATAGAATGTCACTAGAATAATAAGTGAAAGACAATTAAGCTTAATAATGGCTATGGTCTCAAGAAGCTACTCAGCCAGCCACACATCACCAGGGGGAAGCGACTAGAAGATATTGGTGAGTGGAAGAAAGTAGACCTTACAAGAGCAAGGGAGAAACCAAAGTCGCCCAAGATGACAATAACTTTTCTAGCTTTGATGGATCAGGCCTTTGAGTTATATGAGGAAGCATGTAATTTCTCTCCACATTTCTCTCTTCTGAACAAAAATAATTCAAAGTACATATGCATTATAAAGTTCATCATTTAAAGAGCACTGACACTTTATTGATAGTAAAAATAAACCAAGAGAGAATATGTAATTTTTTCCTCTGGATTTCTTACCTTTTCATTTATGACCAGGAGGCAGACATAACTTTTCTGACCAACTTTTTAACTGTCAAGTAGATAATGAACCCACATACAAGTCCTGGGAGAGTCACTGAAGAAACCCCCAAAGTAAATAAAGAAATGTAAAATGGAAAGCAGTGTTCCTACTGTTGAGCAGATTAATCATCTCAATTCTAATTAGTCAGTTCAGAATGCATTCCAGCTGCCCACATTTATCTATTGATACCCAAGTTACTTCTAAATTTAGGTCAAGATTATCAATAAGTGAGAAGAAAGAGAAGAGCATGGCCGACGTTGTGAAACCCCATCTCTACTAAAAATACAAAAATTAGCCGGGCATGGTAGCACGCATCTGTAATCCCGGCTATTCAGGAGGCTGAGGCAAAAGAACTGCTTGAATCTGGGAGGCAGAGGTAGCAGTGAACTGAGATTGTGCCACTGCACTAGAGCTTGGGAGACAAAGCAAGCCTCCATTTCCAAACAAACAAACAAACAAAACCTGCTAATATAACGTTGTGATTCTCCTGTAGAAAAACAGGGTTGTGGGTTTTCTTTATTTCTTTTCAGGCTGCCGGGACAAATTCTCACTGGAGATCCACAACATCAGCACCCATTCAACTCTCTGACCCTCTAGTCTGACCTGGAGCAGCAGCCTCTGCTTCCATGTTTGATTCTGCCCCAGACTCTGATCTTACTCTAGCTACAGGCCCTAAGCTGGTATAAAAAATTAGTTTAGAAAGAGGCAGAGCAAGATGGCTAAATAATAGCCTCCACGAATCATCCTCCCTGCAGGAAAACCAAATTGAACAACAATTTACAGAAAAAAAAAAAAAATACACCATCATAAGAACCAAACAGCAGGTAAGTGACCACAGTACCTGGTTTTAACTTCATATTGGTGAAAGAGGCACTGAAGACATAGGAAAGATAGTCTTGAATTGCCAGTGCCATCCCTTCCCCATCCCCTGTAGCAGCTGCATTGTTCAGAAGGAGAATCTATGTGCTTGGGTGAGGGAAAGCACAGCGATTGTTGGACTTCACACTGAAACTCAATCTTGCCCTGTCACAGCAGAAAGCAATACAGGCAAAACTCAACGAAGGGAGAACTCAGGCCAGCCCTAGCCAAAAGGGAATTACCCATCCCAGCAGTCAGAACCTGAATTCTGGCAAGGCTTGTCACCCTGGCTAAAGTGCTCTGGAGTCCTAAATAAACTTGAAAGGCAGTCTAGGCCACAAGGACTGCAACTCTTGGGAAAGTCCTAGTGCTATGCTGGGCCCAGAGCCAGTGAACTTGGGGCCACATGAACTAGTGAGACCAGCTGGTGTGGACAAGGGAGTGCTTGCACCATCTCTTCCCCAACCACAGGCAGCACAGCTCACAGTTTCAAAAGAGATTCCTTCCTTCTGCTTGAGGAGAGTAGAGGAAAAAGTAAAGAGGACTTTGTATTGCAACTTAAATACCAGCTCAGCCACAGTAGGATAGGGCACAGGCAGAGTCCTGAGGCCACTATTCAAGGCCCTACCTCCCAGATGCCCAGATGACATTTCTAGACACACCCTGAGCCAGAAGAAATCCCACTTCCTTGAAGGTAAGAACCCAGTCCTGGCAGGATTCATTACCTGCTGACTAAAGAGCCTTTGGGTCCTGAATAGTTAAGAGTGGTAGCCAGGTAGCACATGCTGTGGGCCTTAGGTGAGACTCAGTGACATAGCAGCTTCAGGTGTGACCCAGCATATTCCCAGCTATGGTAGCTATCAGGAAAGATGCCTTCTGCTTGAGAAAAGCAGAGGGGAGAGTAAACGGGCATTTATCTTGCAGCTTAGGTACCAACTCAGCAACAGTCAAGTAGAAGACTAAGCAGGCCCTTAGGGTCCCTGATTCCAGGACTTAGCTCTTCAGTAGCATTTCTAGACTTGCCCTAGGCCAGATGGGAGCCCACTACCCTGAAGGGAGAGTCCCAGGGCTGTCAGCATTCATCAAAAGCTAATGAAAAGCCCTTGGGCCTTGAGTGAACATCAGCAGTAGTCAGGCAGTATTTACCATGGTCCTAGGGCAGTGGTGGCCATGGGGAGACACTCCTCTGCTTGTGGAAAGACAAGGGAAGAGTGGGAAGGACTTTGCCTTGTGGCTTGGGTGTCAGTTCAGCCATAATAGAATAGAGTACCAGGTAGATTCCTAAGGCTTCTGACTCTAGGAACTGGCTCCTAGATGGCATCTCTGCATTTACCCAGGTCTCAGGGGAACTCACCATTCTGAAGGGAAGCTTTGCCACATGCTGACTGCAGACACCAAGCATCTTGAGTGAACGTAGGCAGCAGCCAGGCAGTGGGTAACTCAGGCCTTGCGTGAGTTCTGTGCTGACTTCAAGTGTGACCCAGCACAGTGCCAGTGGTGGTGGCCACAAGGGTGCTCATGTCACCTCTCCCCCAGCTCCAGGAAGATCAACACAAAAAGAGATTTGATTTGTTTGCGAGAAAGTAACAGATGTGAACAAGCAACCCTGCCTGGTAATCTAGAGAATTCCTTGGGACCTTATCCAAGACCACCACCAAAGCCGTGCCTCTATGAATTCAAGAGTCATGGCATTACTGGGCTTGAGGTGGCCCCTAATGCAGATATGGTGCAGTGATCAAAAACTTAGATAACAGCACCCAAGTCCCTTTGAATACCTAAAAAGTCTTCTCAAGAAAGATGGATGCAAACAAGCCCAGACTGCAAAGACTACAATTAGTACCTAACTCTTCAATGCCCAGACATGGACAAACATTCAAAAGCAACAAGACCATCCAGGAAAACATGACTTCACCAAACAAACTAAATAAGGTACCAGACCAATCATGGAGAGACAAAGACCTTTCAGAATGATAATTCAAAATAGCCACTTTGAGAGAACTCAACAAAATTCAAGATAACACAGAGAAGGAATTCAGAATATTTTCAGATAAATTTAACAGATTAAAATAATTAAAAACAATTAAGCATAAATTCCTCAGCTGAAAAATGCAACTGGCATACTGAAAAATGTGTCAGAGTCTCTTACCAGCAGAACTGATCAAGCAAAAGAAAAAAAAAATTAGTGAGCTTGAAGACAGGCTATTTGAAAATATACAGAAGAGACAAAAGAAAGAATAAGAAACAATGAAGCATGCCTGCAAGATCTAGAATAGAGCCTGAAAAGGCCAAGAGTTATTGGCATTAAAGAGAAGGTAGAGAAAGGTAGAAAGTTTATTCAAAGAAATAACAGAAAGCTTCTCAAACTTGCAGAAAGATATCAATATTCAAGTACAAGATGGTTAGAGGACACCAATCAGATTTAATCCAAAGAAAACTACTTCAAGACATTTGATAATTAAACTCCCAAAGGTAAAGGACAAAAAAGGGATCTGAAAAGCAACAAGAGAAAAGAAACAAATAATGAGCTCCAATATGTCTGGCAGCAGACTTTTCAGTGGAAATCTTACAGGTCAGGAGAGAGTGGCATGACATATTTAAAGTGCTGAAAGAAAAACGCTTTTATGCTAGAATAGAACATCCAGTGAAAATCACCTTCAAGCATGAAGAAGAAACAAAGACTACCAGAAAAACAAAAGCTGAGAATTTCATCACCAGACCTGTCCTATAAGAAATGCCAAAGGGAGTTCTTCAAGCTGAAATGAAAAGATGTTAATGAGCAATGAGAAATCGTCTGAAGGTACAAAACTTACTGGTAATAGTAAATACAAAGAAAAACACAGAATAGTATAAGACTGTAATTGTGGTTTGTAAACTACTCATATCATGAGAAGAAAGACTAAAAAGATGGGCATTTCATAAATAATAGTGACAACAACATTTCAAGACATAGACACTACAATAGGTAAAAACAGAAACAACAAAAATTTTAAAAATAGGAAGGATGAAGTTAAAGCATAGAATTTTCATTAGTTTTCTCTTTGCTTGTTTGTTTATGTAATCAGTGTTGTCACCAGTTTAAAATAATGGGTTATAAAATATTATTCGCAAGCCTCCTGGTAACCTTAAATCAAAAAAAGAAAGAAAAAGAAAATGACAAAAAAATAAAAAGCAAGAAATTAAAACATACCATCAGAGAAAATCACTTTCACTAAAAGGACGACAGGAAGGAAGGAAAAAGGAAAGAGAAAACAAACAGCAAAATGGCAGGAGTAAGTCCCTGTTTATAAATAAAACATTAAATATAAATGTACTAAATTCTCCAATCAAAAGACACAGAGTAGCTGAGTGGATTAAAAAGAAAAACAAGACCCAATTATCTGTTGCCTACAAGAAACACACTTCACGAATAAAGTCACACATAGGCTGAAAATAAAGGGATAGAAAACATATTTCATGCAAATAGAAACCAAAAAAGAGCAGAAGTAGCTATACTTAGACAAAATAGATTTCAAAACAAAAACTATAAAATAAGACAAAGAAGGTCATTATGTAATAATAAAGGGGTTGATTTAGAAAGAAGATATAACAATTGTAAATATATGTGTGCCCAACACTGCAGCATCCAGATATATAAAGCAAATATTATTAGAGCCAAAGAGAGAGAGAGACCCCAGTAACAGCTGGACACTTTCATCATTGGACAGATCTTCCAGACTGAAAATCAATAAAGAAACATCATATTTAATCTGCACTATAGATCAAATGGATCTAATAGGTGTTTATATAACATTTCATCCAATGACTTCAGAATACACATTCTTCTCCTTAGTACATAAATCACTCTCAAGGATAGACCAAATGTTAGTTCACAAAACAAGCTTTTAAAATTCAAAAAGTGTGAAATTATATCAAGTATCCTCTCTAATCACAATGGAATAAAACCAGAAATCATTAACAAGAGGAACTTTGGAAACTATACAAACACATAGAAATTAAACAACATGCTCCTGTTTATTTCTATATGTCAATAAAGAAATTAAGAAGGAAACTGAAAATTTTCTTGAAACAATTGATATTGGAAACACAACATACCACAACCTATGGGATATAGCAAAAACAGTACTAAAAGGGTAATGTATAGCTATAAGTGCCTGCATCAAAAAAGAAGGAAAACTTCAAATAAGCAATCTAACAATGCATTTTAAAGCATTAGAAAAGCAAGAGCAACCCAAACACAAAATTAGCAGGAAAAAAAAAAATAGTGGAGATGAAAGCAGAAATAATTGAAGAAAACAATACAAAAGATCAATGATTTTTTGAAAAGATAAAAAAGCTGGTTTTTTAAGAGATTTAAAAAAAATCAACAACCTCTAGCCAGATTAAGGGAAAAAAAAACAGAAGACCTAAATAAATAAAATCAGAGATGTAAAAGGAGACACGACAACCAATACCTCAGAAATTCAAAAGGCCATGAGGGGCTACTATGAGCAACTATATGCCAATAAATTGGAAAACCTGGAAAAGATGGACAAATTCCTAGACAAATACAACCTACCAAGATTAAACCACAAAGAAATCCAAACCCCGAACAGATCAGTAACAAGTAAAAAGATCAAAGCTGTGGTAAAAAGTCTCCCAGCAAATAAAAGCCTGCACCTGATGGTATCACTGCTGAATTTTAACAAATATTTAAAGAAAAACATACTACTCCTACTCAAACTATGCCAAAAAAAAATAGAGGAGGAGGGAATACTTCCAAGCTCATTCTACAAGGCCAGTATTACCCTGATACAAAAAAAAAAAAAAAAAAAAAAAAACTACAGGCCAATATCCCTGATGAAAGCTGATCATAAACAAAATGCTATCTAACCAGATTCAATAACATATTAAAAGATCATTCATCATGACCAAGTGAGATTTATCTCAGAAATGCAAGGAGGATATTTCAACATATACAAATTAATCAATGTGATATTTCAACAGAATAAAGGACAATAAACATATGATTATTTCAACTGATGCTAATTAAAATATGATTATTTTATCATATATGAATAAAATATTATTTTATCAAATGCTGAAAAGACATTTGATAAAATTCAATATCCCTTCATGATAAAACTCTCAAAAAACTGGGTATAGAAAGAACATACCTCAACATAATAAAAGCCATATATGACAAGATCCACAGCTAATATCATACTGAATAGCAAAAAAATGGAAAGCTTTTCCTCTAAGATCTAGACTATGACAAGAATGCCCATTTTACCACCACTAACTGATTGCTACAGCAATCATACAAGAGAGAAATAAGGGCATCAAAATTGGAAAGGAAGAAGTCAAATTTCCTTGTTTGTGGATGGTATGATCTTATATGTAGAAAAACCTGAAGACTCCATCAAAAAACTATTAGAACAGATAAACAAATTTAGAAAAAGTTACAGGATACAAAATCAACATACAAAAATCAGTAGCATGTCTATATGCCAACAACAAACAATATGAAAAATAAATCAGTGAAGTATTCTCATTTATAATAGCTACAAATAGAATAAAATACCTAGGAATTAATCAAAATACCAAAAGATCTCTACAATGAAAAATATACAATGTTTATAAAAGATATGTAAGAGGACACAAAGAAACTAAAAGTTTCTTCCATGTTCATGGATTGGAAGAATCAATACTGTTAAAACATTCATACTACCCAAAGCAACCTACAGATTCAATGCAGTCCCTCTCAAAATACCAATGACATTCTTCACAGAAATAGAGAAAACAATCCTAAAATTTATATGAAACCACAAAAGACACACCACAGCCAAAGCTACCCTAAGCAAAAAGAACAAAGCTGGAGGAATCACAATATCTAACTTCAAGTTATACTACAAAGCTACAGCAACCAAAATAGCATGGTACTAGTATTAAAAACAGATACATAGACTAATGAAACAGAATAGAGAATCCAGGAAAAAAAAAAAAGAATAGAGAACCCAGAAACCAATCTACACATCTACAGCAAACTCATTTTTGACAAAGGTGCCAAAAACATACATTGAAGAAAGGATCTCCTCTTCAATAAATGATTCTGGGAGAACTGGGTGGATATTCATCCACATGGAGAAGAATGAAACTAGACCCCTATCTCTCCCAATATACAAAAATCAAATCAAAATGAATTAAAGATTTAAATCTAAGACCTCAAACTATGCAACTACTACAAGAAAACATTGGGAAAACTCTCTAGGATATTGGGCTGGGCAAAGATTTCTTGAGTAATACCCTACAAGCAAATGCAACCAAAGCAAAAACGGGAAGATGGGATTATATCAAGTTAAAAAGCTTCTGCACAGCAAAGGAAAGAATCCACAAAGTGAAGAGACATCCCACAGAATGGGGAGAAAATATTTACAAACTATCCATCTGACAAGGGATCAATAACCAGAATATATAAGAGCTCAAACTTCTCTATAGGAAAAATCTAATAATCTGATGTATATGGGCAAAAGATCTTAATAGACATTTCTCAGAAGAAGACATACAAAGGCAAACAGGCATATAAAAAGATGCTCAACATCATTGATCATCACATAAATGCAAATCAAAACTACAATAAGATATCATCTCACCCTAGTTAAAATGGCTTTTATCCAAAAGTCAGTCAATAACAAATTCTGGCAAGGATGTGAAGAAAAGGGAACTTTCATACATAGGTGGTGGGAATGTAAATTAGTATAACCACTATGGAGAACAGTTTGAAGATTCCTCAGAAAACTAAAAATAGAGCTAACATATGATGCAGCAATCCTACTGCTAGGTATATACTCAAAAGAAAGGGAATCAGTATATCAATGAGATTCTGCATTTCCATGGTTATTGCAATACTGTTCACAATAGCCAATATTTGGAAACAACGTAAGTGTCCATCAACAGACAAATGGATAATGAAAATATGGTACATATACACAATGGAGTAATATTCAGCCATAATAAAGAATGCCATCCTGCCACTTGCAACAACACAGGTGGAGCTGGAGGACATTATGTTAAGTCAGACACAGGACAGACTTTGCATCTTCTCACTTATTTGTGGGAGCTGAAAATAAAATTCATAGAGATAGTAGAAAGATCATTACGAGGGGCTGGGAAAGGTAGTTGGGGGACTAGGAGGTGGGGGTGACTAATGAATACAAAATTATACTTAGAATGAATAAGGCTTAGTATTTGATAGCACGAAAGAGTGACTACAGTCAACAATCATGTATTATACTTTTTATAATAACTAAAAATGTATAATCGGACCATTTGTAGCATAAAGAAAGGACAAATATTTGAGGAGATGAATATTCCACTTATCCTGATGTGTTTATTAGGCATTGTGTGCCTGTATTAAAATATCTCATGTACCCCATAAATATATACATCTACTATGTACCCACAAAAATTTAAAAGAAATTGAATTACTTGACATTAGTTACCACACAGTGATGAAGAATTCTGAGTTGAAGAGAAAACTAACAATAGATTTTGAAGTCACTAAGGATAATCCACCTGTGGTTAATCAGGTGGTCACACAAATAAGCCATTTGTATTTTACACCACTTTAAGTGTCCCAAAATGCAAGTGGTGACCCTGAGCATCAGCAGTCTGCTCATAGGTATGCTGGGTGGTCTCTATATTGACAACCTAAATGACTTATTAATGCATGTTCCATCATTCCTTTTGTGTTTATATATGTTTAAAGGGAGAAGGAGGATAAGAATTAAGATAAAGGAGTATGAACAAACTCTCCAAGCTATTCTGAGGGCGTAGAGTCTTTTACAATATGTTTTTCTCTCATTAAAAAACAACTTTATAAATTCCGAGGATAGTTTGATCACTTATGTTACTCAAATGCAAATTATTTGTTAATAATTATAACAGAATAACTAATCCAAACTACTTCAAACAGATTCAGCCTTCCTCCCAGTCCATTTACTTATATTCTAAAACACAATATATTTCTTGTTACTTT
This sequence comes from Cebus imitator, assembly GCF_001604975.1. Taxonomy (NCBI): domain Eukaryota; kingdom Metazoa; phylum Chordata; class Mammalia; order Primates; family Cebidae; genus Cebus; species Cebus imitator. The sequence goes on along the minus strand of NW_016107493.1, from coordinate 452,095 downwards.
CCACTCTTTACCTCAGTTGAAAAGGTAGGAAATAGCTCATCCTTTATTCCAAGAGAAAACACCATTATCACCTATCCTTGTAAATCAAAACAACCCCTAAGGTCTAAAGTTCATTTCCCAAACCACCTCTCACATAGAGTCTATTATTTGGTTGGAGAAAAAAAGATGTTAACTGCCATGTCCCTAGGACCTAAGCTTAAGCCAAATATTAATATTATAAGACTACAGTTCCTAGTAGAATAGCATAATATGCAATCCTCCAACAGCTACAGTCAGTCCTTTTCTAAGATTACTCCAAAAGATAGCATAGGAAGCACAAAACTAACATTAAGTATAATATTTCTCTTTCTATGATTTCAAGGAAAAGGGATATATAAATAACCTGCTAAGTAGGTTTTAAAATAAGAAAGCTACAAATCTAATCAAAATTAAAATAGGCAACTGGCTAGAGTTAATAATGACCCTAAACTCTTCAAAATTAATAGAAAGAAAAAATAATAGAAAATGTTCTAAGAATGAAAAATCTAGAGGCAAGCATACATATACCTCCCAAGCAAAAAATCTAATGCTAGACATTAAAGCCTATGCACACTGTCTCTCTCTCTCTGTTCCTGAATGGTCTTCATATAATTTATCTACAGGAATCCAAGTATCAATGAAAAAACTTTGCACACAGAAATCAATATTCAAATGTACACTATGGGAAAGGGAAAAGCATTTTTGCTGAAATGGAATATGGCAGCTATTTAAAGCTAACACATTTATGACTAGTATAAACCATTATTGATTAAAATTATTAAAGAGAAACCAAATGCCAAGTTCCAAAATAAAATCTGGAAACATTCCAGAACACTTCTAAAATTGTGTGTCCTGTGGAGCATAAATTTATAATCAAATACTATTTGCCAAGAAACTGACAGAGATTCTAACATTCCCAAATTACTTTTATGAAGGAAGACTTCTAGAGAAACCATAATAATGCTATACATCTTAAATACCTTTTTAAACACAGAAAAGTAGAGCTTGTTGGCAAACCATATAGCTGATTTAATTAATTCTCAAGTCCCTAATGACAATTTATACCTATTTTGTACCCCCCAAAATGGCCATAGACATGTTAACATGAAAAGAAAAGATGTGGCTGTGCCAGTCATACTGCACAGATGGTAAAGCAAATCCTGCTCCTCTAAGCTTCTCCATTATTGTACACTTTTCCCCTCTACAGTTTTCAGACTATACAGTGTCCCTTGGTTTCATCTTTTCCCCAGCCCCCTATCAAAATGTATTTGCAGTATGGCTCTAATATCACCACTTTGTTTATTTGTCAATTTAAGCCATGTGTTGCCTCTCTCAGTCTCTGCTATATGAACTGCTATTTGTACTGGCTGACGTAATTTGAACATTCAGGAACAACTGGGGAAGTAATGAGGCGATGTAAAATGAACTCTTATTATTAGACTGACCATTCTGTTTTCCTATAAAGCCAGCCTTGCTAAAGGGAAGGTAATTCTTACATTTGAAATTGCTTCACGAACTAACGCAACACCATGCAAAATTAGCAGCTTCTATTCTTACATCAATGTTCCTCCATCTTCTTATCTTGTGACCCCACTCAGTGACTCTGAAGAAGGCAGCTCACAATTTCTATCATTTCCTACCAAAAAGAAGTACGCAGAAATATAAAAGCAT
>NW_016107493.1:410684-450061 GCF_001604975.1 Cebus imitator | reverse complement strand
CCCAGAGAAGGCAACTCTGGGAAAGGTGATAAACCACACAAACACACACACACACACACAGACACACACACACACACACACACACACACACACACACACACACACACACAATGAAAAGATAGCTCTGTTTTCCAGCCCAAGGCCAGGCATTCATTGTGTTACAGAAACCCTAGTTCTCCCCTTGTCATTTATAATTGTGAGGTGGAGCTGCCATGAATGTTTAGTAGCTATTGAGGCAAGGATCAAAAACTTAAACATCTATAAGAGCTCTGAAGCTCACAGAAATAAGTGCAGTGAACCAGGTGAATGAGATAGGAGGAGTGGTAGGGACCCAGAAGGTTGCAAGCCACTCCTACCTGTGGCTCAGCTACACTATTGCCATGCAGTGCTGCCAGATCATCAATTGTTTGTTATTGGTTTTTTTCCCCAAGAAACCAGAAATACAGATTTTTATGTAGAACTTGTTAGCAGCTTCCAGTAATTCAAATAATGTTTTTTAAACACTGATTGTTTTAAAAAAAAACAACTCAAGATGAACAAACTAAAGTCATCACTTTTCATGTTGTGTTCCATTGGTCACCACTTTAGTGCATCTATTATGTAGTTATAATCATCTGGCCCAATCCCTGGTGACCTTACCAATTAGATTTGATCTATGAACTCAGAGGAGTTGAGTGATATGATGAATAATTTTATGTGTCAACTTGGAGAATATTTTTGGATGGGATTAACATTTAAATTTGTGAATTTGGGGTAAAGCAGATCACCCTCCATAATGTGGGTAGGTCTTATTTAATCAGTAGAAGACCTAAATAGAACAAAAGGATCAGCATCCCCAAGAGGGACTTCTGGAGAAGACATTTCAGACATCAAGTACACCATCAGCTCTCCTGGGTCTCTGCCTGCCAGTCAATACTGCAGATTTTGAACTCACCAACATCCATAATCACGAGCCAATTCTTTATTATATATATATGATATGATATATATATATATCATATATATATAATAGGATATATACACATATCCTATTAATTCTGTTTCTTTGGAGAATCCTGACTAATACACGTGATTTGGCCAAAGTCACATAGCTAGTTTGGAGCACACAAAATTCCCTGTCTAGAGTACATTTCAGTATACTGTACTGGAACAGTAATCCTGGTAGAGTGAGCTATGACATTACAAACATGTCTATGTGCATGTAATTCTATTATAAAAGCCTGAGACTGCACACACAACACAATAATTCTCAGAATGTAGTTGAAGGACTGCAGAATCATGTAGATGCTTGTTTATATAAAGATTCCTAGGCCTATTTCAGCTCTTTTGAATCTAGCTCTCTAGGAGTGGGACCCAGGAATCTGTATCTTGGCAGCTCCCCAAGATGATCCGTATGCATGCCAAAGTTTGAGAACCCTATAGTAATTAAGAGGCAATACAGATTGGTGCTTAAGAGCACAGACTCTAAAGCCAAAATGCCTGAATTTAAAACCCAACTCTACCAGTTACTAGCTATGTAAGTGGCCCTGGACAAGTTACATAGCTCCTGTGCTTGAGAGTAGAGTATACTTCACAGCTCACATCATCTGTGATATGAGAATTGAATGAGGTAAGGGTGTAAATATTCACACATAGTTGGCATTTAATAAACAGTAGCTTTTATTACTAAACTCTCCTGCCATGGGCGTTCGGGCATATTTTCACTATCATGCTAACTTGACATTTATAGTGACCATCACAGTGGCACATCTTGAAGTGTGCCACTTGAAATATCTTGAAATACTTTCTAAAGCAAAGATCGGTGTGGTTAGATGTTACGTATTTCATTTTATACAATTTTAGGATAAGGTGTATAGTTTAGTTTGCAAGTTGTGTAAGGTGCATAGCAAACTTGTCCAAACCGTGGCCTATGGGCTGCATGTGGGCCAGGACAGCTTTGAATGTGGCCCAACACAAATTCATAAACTTTCTTAAAATATGATTAGGTTTTTCTGTGATTTTTTTTAGCTCATCAGCTATGGTTAATATTAGCTTATTTTATGTGTAGCCCAAAACAATTCTTCTTCCATTGTGGACCAGGGAAGCCAAAAGATTAGACGCCCCTGCTTTATAACTTGGTAACTTGGTACAAAAGAAAACTAGAAATAATATGGATTCATAGAATATTTAAGTCTTCTTCCCCATCAAAAAAAAAAGGCTAATTTACTCATATGTAAACATTTTATCCCACCAAATTCTTAACCAAAAAGTTGTTATCAGCTAATAAACCAAAACTATACAAATATAGAAGCTATTAGACAAGGGAAGCCACATGAGAGAAAATTGAGAGAAGACAGAAATATGATGGTCTTTTTGACCATTTAGAACCAGAAATAAACTTGAGATCACTTTGCATTTGATTTTATAAAGATTAAAATTAGTCTATCAATAAAGTGGATCTGCTTCAGGACAACTTAAAACATGGAAAATATTCTGTAGATCTTATATAACAAAAATCACTGAGGGTGAAAAATAAAAATAATGAAAACCAACAATTATCACAGAATTTAACTTGGGATAGAAGGAATATGCTCAAGAAAATAAGGTCATGGGCAAAATAAGGCATTTGGCATAAAAAGTAACATTCTTCCATTTTGAGCTTGGAGTAGGATGAAGGGCTCTCCAGGAGGGATTGTACAGATTGAGCAGAGGCCAGTAGGCTAGGAATGGGGTGGCTGTTCCCTGTAGATGAGGTGATCTGAGAATATGTAAGGGAATCAGCAATCTGGGAACTATATCTAAGACTAAAATGCCAGTGGTCACTGCTTAACAGCCTAAGGGCAGACTACTACATCTATATGTATCTAATATCATGTAAAACCCACCAACTTTATACTAGTGAGAGGCTTCTAAATCAAAGAAAGAAGCAGGAATAAAGAAGTTACAAGAAAAAAAGGTTTTACCAAAACTAAAATCCTTCATCCACTGGCCCATTCAATTAGCAATTATAAAGGTCAACCCTGTGCAAAATACTATCCAAAGGAAAGCAAAACAAAACAAAAGACATGGCCCCTGCCTCAAAAAAGCCACAATCCAGTAGAAGGATACAACATAAAGAACACATACACAAGAAATAATCATAACACAAGGGAAAAATCATAATGTTTTAAGTGAGTTTCAGTATTCTGGAGAGTTAAAGGAAGAAAAGATGATTCCTAGTAGAAGTGAGTTGGAAAACATGGATGGAGTTAAAAGCTTTTAAAAAGATCTGGCTAGTTGGGCTTGACTTGATTATAAGATAGAAGGAGAACAATATCAAAAGAGGAGGCACAAACAAATGCCTATGAAGGGAAGAACAGAGAATAACCAAGTAAAGAAAGCAGTTGATATGGGTAAAAACTTCATGACAAAAACACAAAAAGCAAGTGCAACAAAAGCCAAAATTGACACTTGGGATCTAATTAAACTGAAGAGTTTCTGCACAGCAAAGAAAATTATCATCAGAGTGAACAGGCAACCTACAGAATGGGAGAAAATTTTTGCAATCTACCCATCTGACAAAGGGCTAATATCTGTAATCTAGAAGGAACTTAAACAAATGTACAAGAAAAAAAGCAAACAACCCCATCAAACAGTGAGCAAAAGATATGAACAGACACTTCTGAAAAGAAGGCATTTACACAGCCAATAAACATATGAAAAAAGCTCAACATCACTGATCATCAGAGAAAAGCAAATCAAAACTGCGATGAGATCCCGTCTCACACCAGTCAGAATAGCAATCATTAAAAAGCCAGGAAACAATAGATGTTGGTGAGGCTATGGAGAAATAGAAATGTTTTTACTCTGTTGGTGGGAATGTAAATTAGTTCAACCATTGTGGAAGACAGTGTAGCAATTCCTCAAGGATCTAGAACCAAAAATACCATTTGACTCAGCAATCCCATTACTGGGTATATACCCAAAGAAATATAAAAAATTCTACTATAAAGACACATGCACACATATGTTTATTGCAGCACTATTTACAATAGCAAAGACATGGAACCAACCCAAATGCTCATCAATGACAGACTGGATAAAGAAAATGTGGTACATGTGTTTGTTGCAGGACTATTGACGAAGAAAAGACTTGTAACCAACACAAATGCCCATCGATGATATACTGGATAAAGAAAATGTGGCACATATATAGCATGGAATACTATGCGCCATTAAAAGAATAACTTCATGTCCTTTGCAGGGACATGGATGAAGCTGGAAGCCAACATTCTCAGCAAACTAACACAGGAACAGAAAACCAAGCACCACATGTTCTCACTCATGAGTGGGAGTTGAACAATGAGAACACATGGACGCAGGGAGGGGAACATCACACACTGGGGCCTATTGTGGGTTGAGGGCCAAGGGGAAGGAGAGCATTATGACAAATACCTAATGCATGTGGGGCTTAAAACCTAGATGATGGGTTGATAGGTGCAGCAAGCCACCGTGGCATATGTATACCTGTATTTAAAAACTGCACATTCTGCAATATGTATCCCAGAACTTAAAGTAAAAGTTTTTAAAAAATTAATTAAAAAGTGAAAAAAGGAAAGAAAAAAAAAAGAAAATGGGGTACATATACACCATGGAATACTATGCAGCTATAAAAAGGCATGAGATCATGTTCTTTGCAGGGACATGGATGAAGCCAGAAGCCATCACCCTCAGCAAACTAACACAGGAAGAGAAAACCAAACACTGCATGTTCTCACTCATAAGTGGAAGTTAAACAATGAGAACACATGGACACAGAGAGGGGAACAACACACACCAGGGCCTGGTGGCAGGGTGGGGTTAAGGGGAGGACAAATCAATAAGTTCAGCAAACCACCATGGCACACGTATACTTATGTAACAAACCTGCACTTTCTGCACATGTATCCTGTTTTTTTAGAAGAAGAAATAAATAAAATTAAATAAAATAAAAATAAAGTAGCTGAATCAACCAGGACATAGAGTTCTGGCTAGAGCTATAGGGACAAGGCTGGACTCACATCAGACTGTCAAGGGCCTTCACTGCAAAGCTACAGTGTTTGGGTTTTATTTGGTAGGCACTAGAAAGCCATCAAAGGCTTTGACCTGACCCCATCTGGGTTTGTTCTATCCGATGAGTGTCTGCAAAGCTATAGTAAGAAAAGGCTGAGAGCTAGGAGAAAAGCTAGGAGACTCCTACAACTATCCAGAAAAGTGGTTTTAATAAATACCTAAACTAAGGTAATGGTATACGAATGGGAAAGAAAAGATTAATGAAAGTGACACCTGTTCCTAAAATGTAGCATATTCTGATAGTAATTAGTATATACACTACCTAGAAAATAAATACATATCATGCCCTCTGGAATTAGAAATTGTTTCTAATTTCTTTTTTAATGTTTCCTTTCAAAGAGACAACTTCCTGTAATATATTTTAACCTCTAAATTAAAATAAATCAAAATTATCACTGACTGTTTGTTCCTACGTCCTGTCGAAGGTTCTTTCCTAACTGCCATTTAGAGAAAGAACAAAGGTGGTTAGAAATAGTGCACATCCCAGAATACCAAAAACAGTCCCTGCCATTAATGAACTTAAACTGTTAAATTCATGGAAGTCAGTAGCTACTATCAAAAAGTTGTTTCTGAATATAATTATACTTCAGGAAAGAAGCACCTCCAAAACTGCTATTCTCAAGTGCACAAGCATTACATGATGCCATCGTATTATACTAAATTACCATATAATTCTTGACACCTACCTTGATGCTTGCTCATGAAAGAAACCACAGATGCTGAAACACGATAGAGATTAAAATCTCTTCTGATCATTTTGAAGGAAACAGGAGGCAAGTCATCTGAGAAACTAAGCTGAGGCTCTCTGCAGGCCTTCCTGTCTTTAAATTCTATCCCAACACCGTGAACAACATAAAGTGTGGTCAGTTTTCTGCCATTTACAAAATGTTTTGTGATCAAACACCAGAAAGAAAATCTTCAATTATTTGATATCAGAGAATTCCAGCTTTTAAGTTGAAATGAAACTTGCATTTCACTTCATTTTACTCACTTACCTCATTCTAAGGCTAAGAGAAAAAGAAGATCAGGTCCTTTAGCTGGAATGGAAAAACATAAGGCTTTTCATGCCAGTTTATTGCCCTCCATATTGTCTCTCATGAGCTTTCAGTTCTAAATATCTATGCATCCAAATGATAGGATGTCAGTCCCAGTATTATGTACTGAGTCACAGTTCAGTCAGAAAAATTTTAAAAAACAAGCTGCCACGTACACACAGGACAAATTTCAGTTTTGCCCCATCATGGAGATGTGTGTGTTGCCATGTTGTAGGCCAGTAAAAATAGATGTAGATTTATTCCACTGTGGCATTGGTGTCTACTCAGGAAGCTGGCAAAAATAGAGCAATATTTTAGAAAAAAAAAAAAAACCTAGAATACATTAAAAAATTTTATCTTAGAAAAGATAACAAAAACATATAAAAAATATGTTGATCCTTAGATGTCTGCGATATCATTCAGTTTGGTAGGAGAATATTAATACATTTTTCAATCCAGATGCTTGTAAAATTGAGTAAATGATGAGAAGTTCATTACTAATATATTAAGATATAAGTAAGAGCATAATTGTGATCCATTTAGAACCTTCATATCTGAACTCTGATATGCCTCTAAGAATGAGAATCAGAATCACAGGTTCTCGATCAATAACTCAACCACCTTAAGGTAACATGCAATGATTCCCAAGTACCCTGAGGAGTTAACCTCTGAGCAAAATGGCAGACAAGCAACTTGCACTCAGCCTGCATATCATCAGTTAGTGATTCTTGGTTGATATCAATACTCTTCCACAGCTAAGTTAAGTCATGATCCATGGTGGGTTTCCAGAGGTTTTCTGTTTCCTTGATATTAACACAGCATCCACTGCCCATTCCACAACTAAGGGAAGGTAAGAAGGTAACTCACACAGGCAAGGAGTCCAATTTGAAGGAAGCAGCACTGGTAAGTGTCTTCTAGGTTTATTAGAATGGTATGGAAAACCAAACTTTGGAAATTATATAGACAAAAGAAGTTTCAGAGTAAGCAAACCCGAGCTATTTCCCCTCTTAGTCATATGACCTTAGCCAACCTGCTTAACTTGTCTGCATGTTATCTCTGAGGATAATAGTACCTACTTCATAACATTGTTCTGAAGGTTGAATTCAATGAGATACAGTGTGGAGGCACCAACTGTTATCTGGCACAGGGCAGCTCTCTACAAATGGAGCATATTCTTATACTACATGAAAGCATGGTATTAGTTTGTTTTCATGCTGCTGATAAAGACATACCCAAGACTGGGTAATTTATAAAGGAAAAGAGGTTTAATGAACTCATAATTCCATGTGGCTGTGGAGGCCTCACAATCGTGGTGGAAGGTGAAAGACATGTCTTATATGGTGGCAGGCAAGAGGGAATGAGAGCCAAGTAAAAGGGGAAACCCCTTACAAAACTATCAGATCTTGTGAGACTTATTCACTACTATGAGAACAGTATGGGAGAAACCACCCCCATAATTCAATTATCTCCCACTGGGTCCCTCCTACAACGTGTGAGAATTATAGGAGCTACAATTTAAGAAGAGATTTGCCAAGCCATATCAGGCATGATTCATCCACACAAGAGCAATGATGTAGGATCTCTACCAGAATATAGACATGAGGTAAAATACTGCTTACCAAGAATGGTTATGGTTACGGAGAGGCTCTCCAACAAAGGAAGAATTTCAGCATCAATAAATTTAATGACATCTATTGCTGTTACTTGGATGCTGCTTCAAAAACAAACAATCCTTCTTGCCATGCACCTTAAATCCACAACTAACTCATCCAGTGAATTAAAAGCCAAGTGCTAACTGAAAAGACCAACAAAATAAGCCATTATTCATGAATTTCACTTCGGCACAAAGCAGGTTATCACATTCTTGAGCTGATCATCAGTATGGTACTAACTTAGGGCTGGGAAGGTTTAAGATAGGACATAAATAAAGTAAAAAGTCTAGAGAATGCCCCTTGACTTCCTAAAAGACCACTTTCTCGAACCCCAGGGAATCCCACAGAGAAGAAAAGAGGCTATCAGAAGATAAAGAAAACTTTCACTGCTAAATTATGTTGCCAATAAACAGTCTTGCATGTATACACCCAGGCTGTTCTCCTTCAGGTTTGAGAAAGGACTTGTTTGCTCAGTTAGGGGTCACAGTGACAGGATCCTATCAGTCCTAGTAAACTAATCATGACTGCTTATAACAAAGACAGAATGAGTTTGGATAACTGTCCTGCTAATCTAAAGAGACTGATTAGTCTTCAGGTTTCTGTACTGTTCTTATGAGCCATTAAATATTTATCAGAAGACAATAAATTACTCAAACAATCAATGGGGATTCTACCAACACAAGTTCATGTTCCTCAATCACGTCCCACAAGCAACCAGTTCAGAGTGTTTTAAACCTCAGAATTATTTTGATGCCAGCAGTCTTCTAGTCTTTAATAAAACATCCTTCCTATGAACAGTGCCGATGTGTTTGCTGGGATTTTTGTTTGTTGTTGTTGTTGTTGTTGTTGTTGTTAAGTGACAGAAACCCAGATTAGATTACTTTAAACAATATGAATATATCTTAGGGGAATGCTAAAATAGCCTACGTTATTAAGGGATTGAACGCTCAAACTACAGAAAGTATGCTTCTCTCCGTGGTCTGTCCTTCTCACTGAAGACTGGCTTCTTCCTCCGGCAACAAACCTGGCTGTCAGAAGCTCCTGGGTTTCACCTCTTATAAATTCCACAGCCAAAGGAACTGACTCTCCTAATATGCCTGGAAATTTCAGTGGAAGAACCAGCTTAATTCAGATACCCACCCTGGCCAGTCCACTGTGACCCTGGTAAGAGAGCAGATAGGAGCAGCAAAGGGGCAGGGTCGTGTGAAGCACAAGGAAGTATCCAGTGGAAGCTCGAGTCATTCCCAAAGAGAAGAGAGTGTTGTTGCCAGACGAAAGGAAGAGGGAAGGGCTGCATAGACAATAGCAGACCATTATAGGTACTTATATGCAATTTCATTTCAGGGATAAGTGTGGCATGAAAACATGCATGTTTGTTCCTTTTGTAATTATACCTTCACAAAACAATCATGTAAATTCTATAGCCATTCCAGTCCTGTAAACTATTGTATCCCTGACCTTCTTAGCCCAGTATTTCCATCGTTCCCATCCCCAGACTCTTAGCTGGCACACAAGGAGCTTCCTAAGTAGCAACTTCTACAGAAGGGAACACAATACGGTATTTCACAACCGTGCTTCTTCTGTCTAGAGAAGCCCTCAGGCGAGAATTATTTTCTTGCTATTCTAGGTGTCTAATTTTGGCCTCAGATAACCTAAGCAGTTTTTGCAATGCAATTTTATTAGTGGAAACAATTTCATTATAGAAGAATATTAGGCAACTGTTCTAGTGAAGTCAAAGGTTAATATCCACGTATAAACCACACTCCTATCTTACAATTCTGCCTACTTACATTTAGCAAAATCAGAAGTAACAAAATAGACTCAGTAAACATATTAAAATATATTTTTAAATTATATTAGCACTTGTTAATTTTGTTTCCAAAAACATGTGTGCTGACTGTAATGTTTTCAATATGTAGAGTACTTTCAAGCACTGATTCTAGGAGTTACAATATGGCTAATAGTGAATCTTCTATTGCTTCTTCCTCTCTTCAGTGACCTATTAAAGTTACCTGATATACCATATTCCTTTCTGGTTTAAATCTATCTGATCCTGCAATATATTATCTCTGAAAAACAAATGCCCCATCTATGCTTATGCTCAGCACAACAATTTCCCAGAATATTAGTCATGTCTGACCTCCCTTCCCGGGTTATCAGAGGTCTGGCTAGATTCAGGTGCTGGATGGGATACAACACACCCCCAGCTGTAGAACTGAAGAACTGGTCTCCCACAAACGTGAAAAGGCAAGAGAAGGAGAACAAGATCCAAAGATCCAAAACAGGAAAAAAGTCAAACAAAGGAGACTCTACTAGTTGGAAGTAGCCAGTAGAAAGACCCCTGAATCAGAATCACGGGTTTAATGAAACATCCAGCAAAGCTGAAGATGAGCCAAATCACTTTAACAGAGAGAGAGAGAACCCTAAATTTTATCAAGAGAAATTTTCTTTGATATCCAAAATTTTGCAATACAAGTGTCACCTGGATTTGGAGTCTCCTGCCAAATCTCTGCCCCAAATTTCTGAGGATTCCTGAAGCACGTGCAGGTGGAGGTGGGGGCAGAACTTGCATTCTCAAAGTCATCTCAACTCCTACTTCCATAGCCCTCTCTATTCTCCACCATTACCCTGAATATGAAGGTCAGACTTGCTTGCATTCTCCACTCATAAATCCCACTCACACAGTGCATCCATTAATATAAGAGACTTTGTCAATTATTTAAAGAGAGGTATAAGGGAGTTTACATGTCAGCAAAGTAAACAATTTCCAACTGAAGATTGACCATCTCCCTTCTTAAATTAGCTTTCAGTCATCTTACCACTAGGTTTTTTACTCAGGTCCCTTCACCCTGAAGTTTCTCTCTCCTCCCTCTTTTCTCTATTGACCTCCTTGGAGAAAGAACAATGAATTCCCATCCTTATATAAAGGTATCAGCCTAGCCATTCTCCTCTGCTACCTTGAGTCTAACTTCTGATTTGTTCTCCAGTTTCCTTTTGTACCCCTAAGTAACTTACCAAGGTATTTTCACAAATAGTTCCCCCGCTTGAGAAGAACTTGAGTGACAGCTGTTAAGACCACAAGTTTAACTTCTTACCCCATTACACAAGATTGGAGTAGAATCATTGGTCCCTGGATGGTTGATAAGGAGAAATGAGTGCAGATTTCATAACCTTCAGATAAAGCATCCTGGACTGAAAAGAAATCCCACCTGCTCATTCACAAATCTGGGCATCTGAATACAGTTTGGGAACAGTTTTCAGCAGCCTCTACGATTTCTCTAGTTGTAGAATTGATTACCCTGACTAAAACCAAATTCTGACTTTTTGTTTATCAGAAAAGGCACTTATAGACAGATATTGATCATCTGTGAAATCTCAGATAATCAGCTATGATCCCAGCCAGACTCACACACGGCACCAAGCTGGCTTACAGGAGTTCTTGACTCTGATCTCTGAATGCTCCCCCTGGCAGGCTCTGGTATACAGAGAAGCAGGAGGACTTTCTGTGAAGGCAGGTCCCAAACTTGGGCTGATTTTGCTGAAATCACACAGATTACACTGACTCATGACAAAAGGCAAACAAATAATCAGAGACATGGGACTAGAAACCCACAGGCATCTTAGATCCTATTTACAGCCCTTTTTCCCTGGATAACCCAAGGAATACAACCCTGTTTATACCAAAACCCTCTGCCCCTTTGGATTCAGTGGATTCATTCGACAGTTACTTTATGATAATAATTGAGACATAATCTTTAACCACTGGATATTTGATATTCCTTATACAAAATGATCTAAATCCACATCTTCATCAAAATGATAAATGGGATTGATATATAAAAGTGAGTTCACTCATTCATTCAACAACTATACACTGAGTGCCACCAGCCTAAGTTCACAGGTTTAAACCTCTAGAAACCTCCTACCCTGATTCTATTTACCCATTTAAAAAGCCAAATTTTTACTGTGGGTGAAAACAAAAACAAAAACAAAAAATTAAATCCACACATTACAGGAAAGTTTACATATTTCAAAATGCATATGAAGTCCACATAAAAAATAATCCTAACCAAGCTAGCTATCACAAGCCTGTCAAAGGAGCAAGGCATCTGTCTACCCTTAGTCCCCATCCCTTTCTCTAAATACAACCTGGTTCTTAACTGTTCCAGTAAGGCATCTTAGAATTAATAAATCCAAAACAAAATTTTGTCATTTCTCCATAAATCCCAGTATACTCAGTTAATGGTGTCACCTTTCACCCAGTTAAAAGGTGACCTTGGAGCCATCTTTGAATTCACTCACTCTCTCTCTCTCTCACTGCTTATATCTAATCCATCAATAAATCCTTTCTGCCCTTCCCCCAAAATTCCATCTACCATCCTGTGTCCCATTTCTCACCATCCCCACCACTACCACATAAAGTAAGCCAGCATCACTTTTAACCTGGACAATTATGACATTTTCTGACTGGTCTTCTCACTCATTCTTAACTCCTTACAAAATCTATTCTACAACCAGTTACAACTACCCCCTAATTATGTCCTCTACTGCTTAAAACTCTCAATGATTTTCATGACAGTTGAAATAAAATCTTAACTTCCCATGACTGCAAAGGATCTATATCCATCATTCTCAGCTTTTGCTGCTAGTAGAATCAACTAAGGAGTTTTAAAAAATACTTAAGTGCCACCCCAACTAATGAAATCTGAGTCTCTCTTGGGGTGGGCTCCGGTATGGTTGGAGGTTTTTGTTAAGTGTGCACTCAGAGCAGAGGATCATCACTCTGCATGGCCTATCTTCAGACCATCTTCTTCTCTGCTTTTATCTGCTGCCACTGTCTCCATTCATTACACTGCAGCCTCAGAGCCTTTTTGCTTTCTTCAAACCACAAACAGCTTCTCTGGTTTGCACATTCCCAGCCTACATCCCCCACCACTGATCATCTTCACATCAGTGGTTGCTTCTTGTCATTCAGGTCTCTATCCAAATATCACCTCTTTGCAGAGGATTTCCAGGATCACCCTCTGCCCAGTTCCAGTGGTTCTCAAAGTGTCTCCAGAGCAGCAGCAGCAGCACCTGAAAAGTTGTTTCCCCAGGCCCCAAACCAGGCCCCTACTGAATCAGAAACTCTGGGGACGGGGCCAAGCAATCTGTGTTTTAATAAGTCTTCCAAGTAATTCTGATGCACACTAAAGTTTGAGAAGCACTATTTTGTTCATATATGATGTGTATATATGTATATATTTATCTAAGCACCTCTACCCTTTACTCTTTATTACCTGATTTCATCTTTTTCATAGCAGTCATCTGAAATTCTTAATTTTTTAAATGATCTATCCCCATTCCCCTAAAAGATAAGCTTCATGAAAACGTTATTCACTCCTATATGCCCAATGATTAAAATACTATCTGACACACAGTAAACACTCAATAAATATTTACTGAGTAAATAAACCCATAAGCAAACCAACCTAGTCCCTTCTCCTCCAGAAGCCCTAAGGATTTGCTTTATTTTGTTCTCCTCTAGAGTGAGGGCCCCTGAGGAAGATGCACACAGGGGTCTGCAGCAGAAGGTCTCAGAAAGCAATCTCAAAACCCAACCAAATGGCCATATACCAGCCAATACAGGCTCTTTCAGAAGGGAGGCTTTTTAAATGTTGAACATACTTGGCTCATATTAATGTGAAATAATTGCCAGCTGTGACTAATACACAGCTGGAAGGCCTCATTAAATCACAGGTAACCTGCCAAGGCATTTTTCCAAGGAAACAAGTCTGCTGGAGAGTTCTACTCAACAGAGTATCTTGAAAGTGGAAAGGAGGCCAGGTACTCAGGGCAAAGGCCAAGACAATCTCGCCCACAGGGAATATTCTCCCTTGATTCTAGAATTCTGGAAATGGTAGTTATCTGTTCCTGTATCTTTCTACCTTCCACTGGCCCTCCCAATTCCAATAAATGATTTTTTTTAAATAATTGTTTTAAATTTCTTTAAAATATAGTGAGGACTTTTGCTTATCTTTGCTTGCCATTTTTAACTTCTTTTTCTGTAAATGGTCTGTTCTTACAGTTTTCTTGTAGACTGTTGCCATTTTCCAAGTGATTGGTAATTAAATTTACTCCTGTCTATCAGATATACTGTCATTATTTTTCCCAGTTTGTGTTCCCCTTTTTACTTTGTTTTGGTGACTCCTCCCTCAGGCAAAAGTTAAAATTTTGTCTTTATATTTAGTCAAATATATCAATCTTCTATATTAGAGTTTCTGATTTTTCATACCTATAAATAGAAAAGCCTCTTCTACTCCAAATATATAAAAACATCCAACCATATATCCCATCAATACTTCTATGGCTCTCTTTTTTTGTTAAAGGTTTAAATCTTTTATCTATCTGGAGTTCCTTTTTAGTGTTAAGGTTGAGGAAACATTCTAGTTTTATTTTTTTCCAAATAACAATTCCAGTTGGAAAACTCTATAACCTTAGCATTTAGCATAGTAAAATTGTACATGGTTGATACTAAATTTATATTTGTTAAATTATCAGAGGAGTGACAAAGGTACAAAATAGCTGTGAATGACACTCAACAACATATTCTAATAAAATGTGTATACATATACATGTATGACTTTAATGCAACATTGAAGTATATTGATATAAATTATAAGTAGAGTGGACTGGTGTTAACCA
The DNA here is from genome assembly GCF_001604975.1 of Cebus imitator. NCBI lineage: Eukaryota > Metazoa > Chordata > Mammalia > Primates > Cebidae > Cebus > Cebus imitator. The sequence goes on along the minus strand of NW_016107493.1, from coordinate 435,621 downwards.
TTGCCAATTTGATCATCACTTGTGCCATTACAGAAATAATAACTACTGTGTATGTAGCACTTTTTATGCTTCATGAAGTATAAGAGCTTTAAACATATTAACTCATTTAATCCTCAAAACAAACCAGTGAGGAGCTTCTATTTCTACAAAGATGAGAATACTGAGCACCAAGAGTTGAAGAAACTTGCTCAAGTTTCCATGTTCAGCAACTGGCAGAGCAGCACTCTGGGACCGAGGCACTGAGGAGGACCCCATGCCTTCACCACTATGTTATCCTGTCTTGAAGAACACTGCTGACCATGAAATAGAAAAAGCAACTGGTTGTTTGTGCTGTTAACATCTAAGGGATGTATACATTTACTGGGACATTCTGCATTTCTAATTCTGTGTTTCTAATCCGAAAACTGAATAAACATGCCCTTGTCCCCACCCTCACCTACCTCCCTAAAAAACATACCTATCTAAAGCTCAATGCTTTTGGCTACGACATCTAATAAAGAACCTGTGAGGGTCCAACATAGGTAACTCAAAAACTAATAACTCTCTAGACGAACCCACATTCTCCGCAAACCTTTTAAGTTCAAAATGCTGCCATGAGCTGCTGTAATTCCCAAGCATCCTCTGATCTGAAATGGGTATATTACAATGGTTCCCTGACTAATTTGGTTTATATAGCAAGCTCAAAAAGTACTTCCCAGGATCTTATGCTATAAATTAGAGTTTAATTAGACAAGATATTCAAAATACTGTGAACAATAAGGAGTGTCAATCTAGTTTTTATTTAGAAAAAATGAGTAGAACTTTCAGTTTCATGATGGCAAAAGAAAGATAACTTTGCTCTTGCTACTTCTTTCAAATCCCATAACCACAAAGATGATAGGAAACACAAACTCCAATTTCAATGAAATAAAGAAGCGACTACAATCTAACATTTGAAGATGAAAGCAATTGGTTGGAGAAAACAGCAAAAAGAAGAAAAGTCAAGCCAATGACTACAAGAAGCAAGCTGATTTGTCCCTGGAAATGTTTAGGAAATTAAGATATTGGATATTTTAGAAGCTAAAGGGAAGGGAAGTTGCTAAAATGGATGGGTATTTAGACTCTCCATCACTGGTGGGCTGCAGCTGGCTTACACCAGCTTGCAAGAGCTATTGTTAACATCTCTTTCCCATTTTGCAGGGACCTCACATTCTTAGCTTGAAGTCAGTGCTAGTGAAAGTATTTACATAACACAAACTGCACATGCTACAAATCAGAGTTTTCCTTTGTTTTGTTTCAGAGAGCTAGTTGTTAAACATTTATCAGCACACCACTGATCCCAAGTCGTAACTAGAAATGTGAGGTTTATTCTCCAAAGAATGTGAACCATAGGAGCTTGATTCTCAGGCACAGCAGCCACAAAGGAGGGCAGGCAAAAGATCCATTGCTGAAAATAGAGATGTTGTGTGAAAATCTGTATATTGATCACTAAGTTTCTTCAACCCCTGAACATCAGCATTCATGTTACATTCCCTTGACAGGAAACTGAGAAAACTTTTCTGAAGAAGCAAAACTGTCCAAGAAAAAAGATTTACATAGAATGGTACGTTGAGAGGGCCTCAGTGAAAAATTCAGCTAACTTGTTTGATCACCCTACACTGAATTAGTCTACGCAAGCTATCCACCCAGATATGCAAAGTCTAATGAATTCATTTTCCAAGTACCCTTTCTCAAGAAGTCATTAAATGATATACCCTACCAAAACAAAGGAATAAACCAAGAAGAGAATATGGATTTAGGAAACAGAGAAGAGAGGCAATGTGCATTCCCAGAGTGACAGCTGTGCCTTATGCCCAGAAAGCACAGTGCATTCTGGGGCAGGAAACAAAGGGCTCCAAGAAGCAGGAATGAAAAACAAACTGGTAAATTACTTGACTGTTTGACCACATGAAACACTGTAATGAGAGATATTTTACAGAACTGTCAGGGGTTGTTAGAAGACTTACGTATTCAAAGAAAATTAAACAGTGGAAAAAAAATGAGGCAATTACTAACTCTAGGTAAAAATGACAACAAAAACAAATACAAATGGCAGTCATGCATTCCAGTGTAGATCACTCAACACTGGAAAGCACTTATGTAGTCACAATAAAGTAATGAAAAAAAAGATGTAACCAAAAATTTAGACATATTCAATTATACAAGGAAGAAGTGAGGAAAGGAAGATGAAGTATAAGGTATAAATGAGTTAAAATCCTAACATACCCTACAGAAAGTAAATTGATTTATCAAAAGGAATATTATTTTCACATTAAGGAGGTAAATACCAGAACAAACAGTTAAAAACGAAGTGATTCTTCTAGTATGTGGCACAAGCCAATGAAGTAAATAAAACAAATCATTGAGAGAAAAGAGCGAAGAATATTATTTTAATATGTTTTATAGAAGTACTTAACAATTATTTTCATGTAATACTTTCACCATAATTTAATTTACCTAATCAAGAAATAATGAAAGATAAAAATAGTTTATAAATTACAGGTATTGATCGACTTACGACCTATGCAACTTACGACCATTCGACTTTATGACCACAATCACTAGCCACGACTGCTCCGCGTTTGGCAGCGCAAACGTTGCCCAGCTGGGCGTACGGCAGTGCGGACTATCTTCCAGCAGCACTACCATCTCCATGTGCATATAGCCTACTCAACTTACGACCAAATCGTGTTACGACCGGTCTGTCAGAACCAATCATGGTCGTAAGTCGAGCACTAGCTGTATGGGCAACTGCAGAGAATGTAGGAATTATTCTGATTTTTTTTTTTTTTTTTGAGACAAGGTCTCACTCCAACTCAGGCTGGAATGCAGTGATGCAATCTGGCTCACTGCAACCTCCACCTCCTGGGCTCAAGTGATTCTGGGCCCCCCACCCCCCACCATCCCTTGCATGGCCACTGCACTTGGCTAATTTTTTAAGGTTTGTTTTTTTGTAAAGACAAGGTCTTAGTATATTTCCCAGGCTGGTCTCAAACTCCCAGGCTCAAGCAATCTTCCCAGCTGGGCCTCCCAAAGTAATGGGATTACAGGCATGAGTCAATACACCTGGTTTGATATTCTACTATAAAGAGATTCTTAAATTGTAACAACAGTAAAAAATTTCCAAATCAGGAGAGGTCTGGTTAAAACATCTTGCAATAAACTATTTGATTATGGCATCAGCAGATGCCATAATCAAAGCCTTAGTTATGGGCCATTAGACCAGAAAACCTGTGGGTAACACATCAAGGATAAATCAGGATGGTACTTCTGACCTTATCCTTCACAGGAAGCCAGAATCTTTACTGGGGCACCTACACTTACTAATCAAATGTTCACGAAAAATAAAATTCATGTGTCTCTTGTGTACTTCAAATTTCATTTCTAAAAAAGATCAATAAAAACCTTTTGCTTTCATAGTTCTCTTCATACTTTTTATTTCCTGCTTTAAAAGACCAATATAACTACCAGAGGGAGGAGAAATTGATTTCATAATTACATGGGGAAATTAGCAAGGGTGCAGGTTTAGAGTGGTAAGAATAAGAAACACATTTTAGTAGAACAGAAGAAATAAATCATTCTTTCTGGAAGTTTGGTGGGAAAAGAATGAGAAATTCAATGGTAGGTAGGGAGAAATGAATTTCCTAGATGGGGAGATCTATGTTTGTCCAAAGGCAAAGGGGTAAGATGCAATTTTTTAAAAAAGTTAAATGGTAGTGAAAAGGGAAACTAAAGATGGAAATGGATTGATTGAAAAGCAAAAGTGGAAGGGTTTGCTTTGTGACCAGGGAGCCCTTTCCTGTGAAATTCAAAGAAAGACAATGACTATCTAGAGACGTTTTTCTGATGTAAAAAAAAAAAAAAAAAAAAAAAAAAAAAAAAAAAAAAAAAAAAAAAAAAAAAAAAAAAAAAAAAAGGCAATATGAAGAATATTTCCTGGATGGCCTTAGATTTTTAGTGAAAGAAAAGACCCAGCCGTCTTCTAAGGGGGAAGTTAGAACTGGAACCTTATGAAACTGGAAAGAATTGAGACCAGCCATTCTCCAAGAGTGGACTACCAGGAGTACCCAGAAGTCATTCCCTGGACTAGCGGAAGGCTGACTGCACCAAGAATCACCAACTCAGAGAGACTCCCCAGTTCCACCCTCAGAAACTGATTCAGTAGGTCCAGGATGAACCCGGGAGGTCATTTCTAACAGGCTCCCAGGGGATCTCTACAGATAGCTAAGCTTAGATGCCACTGTACAGGGATCCCCACGAAATGAATAAAATAATTCCAAACAGTATTAAAGACACCAGTGAGGCTAAGACGTAAATGTTTGTAATAAGACTATTATATTTTCTTATCTTTTCCAACAATGACAAAGAGAGAGAAAGTAGAATGGTGAGGGCTAACCCACACAATTAGTGGGAATTACAGCAGCATTGAGTTGCTGACTAAATCTTACCTTCTTATTCCAAGGTGAAAATGATTAAAACTAAAACACAAAACCTCCTTTCTCATTCTTTTTTATTTAATCAATTTTCAACCAAAAGTAGCTCCCAGCCAGGTGCAGTGGCTCACACCTGTAATCGAACACTTTGGGAGGCCAAGGTAGGAGGATTGCTTGAGCCCAGAACTTCAAGACCAGCCTGAGCAACATAGTAAGACCCTATCTCTATTTAAAAAAAAAATTTTTAAATACCTGGGCATGATATCACATATCTGCCATCCCAGCTACTAGGTGGAAAGAATGGCTTGAGCCTGGGAGGTCAGGGCTATAGAAAGCTGTGATTGCACCACTGCACTGCAGCCTGGGCAACAGAGTGAGACCCTGCTGCAAAAAAAAAAAAAAAAGTATCCCCCTTCACTGATAAAATCATTACCTCAGTCCACAGGGCACTTGCATCCCAGGTCACTACTTAGTTCAATAAAAGGGAAACATAATTTGGTTCCTCTCTTTGGGTACTTTGCTAGTGGACTTCTAGGGCTGCACTCTTAAGTGTTTTTAAACAAGATATCTAAACTTATTGGTATAGCTAATCTAGTTTAATCTCAGCACTTGGAATTCTTGTAGAACTTTGAGCAAGACATAGGCACCATGCAACTTTAGAAAATGATTAGTTTTTTTAATGTAAAAAAACATATCAGTAAATCTCTGTAACAGATATTATTAACACAGAGAAAGGACAAAAATCAACTACTTTCCTAAGACTGTATACTTTCATCATTTAAACAATGCTTTTCTGATCTTAAATACTGCTTCTCTAGTTATTTGATTAAAGCTACAAAATTCAGTCAAAATAGAAATCATAGTATTTAAAAGAACTTTCCAAAAATATTAAAACTAAAAATACTATTAGAGCACAATGGAAAAGGCAGTGTCTCTATGTGTAATATGGCATAGTAGACGTGGTGTTTTGTCATTGAAATAATAATGTTTCCTCACCCAAATGCAGGCTTCTTTTAAGTCCAGAGAGTGAAGACTTGTACACGTAAACAATTTAAGCAAATTACCAAGGCAGCTGATCCATGGCTTTATAAAATAATCTCTGTCACGCACTGCATTTTGGGAAGCAGCCAGCTGTTGTCAAGCCTTAATGAAAAATGCCAGATAAGTGGCTTTACTTCAAAACACAGAAAGTGGCCTGATTAAATCAAGAAATTTTGATCAGATTTTGATATCATCTGGAAAGGAAAGTCTAGCCTTCTTCTGAAAGCTGAAAAACATCATTTCTTTAATCAAGAAATTACCTCACTAAAAGCTATGACAGTTTTAGTCAACTTAATCATTAAAGTGTCAGTTTCTTCACTTTATTTGTTGAGTCCTATGCCCAAGTTCCTTTGATTTATTTTTATTAAGCAAGGAAAGACTGTAAGTTGCAGAGAAAATTATATCACAAAATCCGTTTGACTTGAAACATAGCACCTTAGAAGTATTTCATTCATTTTTTTAGACCTGAATGCTACATCATTAAATATACGTCTTTCATTAAAATAACTTGTATTTATTAAGAATTTTCAATAAAACAATTTGGAGAAAGGTAAGCAATATGCTTCCATTTAGACAGTTAAGAAACACATATTAGTGTGGTGATATTCAAACCTGGTTCACATTAAAATCACCTGGGAGACTTTGTAAACTAACAACATCCCACCCCATAGTGATCAAATCAAACCCCTGAGGTAGTGATGCCTAATTATTGGTGTGTGTTGGTTCTTGGTTTAAGTTAACCAGCTGATTTTAATGCAGGCAGGTTTGAGAATCCCACCTAGGGCACTGACTCTCAAATTTGGCTGCATATTAGAATCACTTGGGGGCAGAGGGTGGCAGGTTAAAAACAGCAATGCTTTGGTCCTATTATAGGCTGAATTGTGTGTCCCCTCCTCTGTCAAAAAATAAATTTTAAAAAATATGTTGAAGTCCCAATCCCCAGTACTTCAATATGTGACTGTATTTGGAGATGGGTTATTTTAAAATGTGAAAAGGCCATTGGGGTGGTCCTTCTCTAATAAGACTATTGTTCCTATAAAGGAAGGAGAACAGGATACAGATAGGTACAGAGGAAAGATCACATGAAGAAACCAAGAGGAGAAGATGGCAGAGAAGAGAAGCCTCAGAAGAAACCAAGCCTGCCAACATCTACCTCCTGGACCTCTACCCTCCAAAGTTGTGAAAAAAAATCAACTTCTGCCGTATAGGTTACCCAGACTGTGGTACTTTGTTATGGCAGCCATGGCAAATGAATACAAGTCCCATCTTCAGAATTCTGATTTTGTAATTGCAGATCCAACCCTGGATCTGGGCTTTCTAAATGCTCCTGGGTCACTCTAATGTACATCCAGGGTTAAGAGACACTGCTTAAGTATCCTAAAATCTGATTTTACCTGTTTTCTACTTGATATTAACTTAAGAAGGCAGCAGCTACTTACATTTAGCAACTTCTCTCTACTAAAACCAATAGATGTAATCAAGAAACTAAATAGAAAATTAAGTATTTTTTGATGATACAAATGAGATAAAATTTAATTAACAAACACAAATGAGTAGGTGTTAATTACCTACTGATTAATCAGTTATACAGAATTGTAACTGATAGTATCAGTTACATAGAATTGTGTACTGGTAATATCAGTTATACAGAACCTTTTAGAATATTGTACTTTTCCTAAAGAAGTAGTTGAAAGTCTTGGATTCATTTGATAAATTGCATTAAAGAGCTTCCATAACAATTACATTAATTTTTCTATTACTACAAAGAGATTTGAGAACATTGCTTCATCCCAGTTAAGAACTCCCATGGGAGATAGTGCCATTGATCCTCCTTCTCACCTCTGTTCCCACCCCCGTCAATGGAAGTTATGTTCTTTTCTCATGAAATATTTAATATCTGTTTCATATAATTTACAATCTACAAACAGGATCATTCCAACCATTTGTGTTCACAAACTCAAATGTCCTTATTTCTATTTATCTTTTCACTCTTATTATTGCCATTTTCTTGTCACTAATTAAGATTAATGAAACTTTGCACAATTATTTCAAAATGTGGATGTTAATAGCTTCAGTGTCCATTTAGAATGCAACAGCTATATCTTATCTTTCTTTCCTCATAAAAGAGGTCTAATGGCTTCTGAATCACACAAACCTCAGATGCAGTCAGCCCTGCCACTAAACAGCTGTGTGACCTTCAGGAAGTTACATAAATTGTCCAAGCTTCTCGGTATCCCCCTTGAAAGGACTAGGTATGTGTTCCCCCGGCCCTTTCCCCACTAACTACTGGTAGAAGATGGCAACAAGTGGAGATTTGGGCCCAAGATTAAAACTGTGTTTTGAGAATGATAGGACAACCCAAGAAGCTAAAGACCCTTTGCCTAGGTTAGATATTACTTGAGGGGTAAATGTCTATCTTGTCTGAAACACTCTATTTACAGGACACTGCACCATAGCAGCAAAGCTTGTACCGTATTCTACATATTCTTTTCTGTGGAGACAAGTTTGAGGAAACTCTTCTGGAAGTTTGGAAGATACTTGTATGAAAGATACAAAAGTAATTAGAAGGTTACTATAGAAGTTCAAACGCAAGAGTCAGTGGCTTGGAATAATACAATGTGACAATAGAGGTGAATATTGAAGTTGGTAAACATACATTTTGGAAGTACAGTCGACATAAACCAATGATGCACTGACTGTACAGGGACATGTCAAAGATGGCTCCAAAGGTCCTAAGAAGATAGAGGCATTATTGACTCATAAAGACTTGAAAATAACTATAATTCTAGGAGAAATTAAGAAATTTAAACATGTAAAACGTAAGAAATCTATGAGACATAGATGTGGTCACGTCAGAATTGAAAGTCTGTGTCATTGACTTGGGAGTAATTTCTCTATTCATCTCCAGCCTTGGGATTGTTGCCCAATAAATTGCAAGTACAATGCACAAAGTGACCACAGCCACACAAATACCACCTTAAATACTTAGGAAACATTATGGGACCCCAAGTCATTCATTCCTCTATTTGGAAAAAAAAATAATTCTTTTGATCTTTCTCTTGGTTTTATTTTATAGCCTTTTCTCTTGGGCACTAACTGACTTTAAGTTATTTTAATTTTTTTATAACGCACTTGATTGATTTCTGTTTAATCTTTCATTGTGGGTGTGTATAGCTTATGTTTGTTTTCAAATTTCTATGTCTATTTGTAAAATGTCTTTGTCCAAACAATCTCTGAAATTTTCAAGGATGATATGTCAGAAAATTTTATCACGTGCTTTGTGACCTAAATCAACAGAAGTAGTTGGTGGGGAGGTGAGACAAAGAGGCCTTACAAAATTTATCCAACCCATTTACAGTAACTTCAAAGAAGCAAAATATTTAGGAATAAATTTAACAAATGAGGTGAAAGATCTGTACAATGAAAACTACAAAAGATTAATGATAGAAATTGAAGAAGACATAAATAAATAAAAAGATTATCCATGGTCACAAATTGGAAAAAATAATATTGTTAAAATGTCCATCCTAACCAAATAGTGTACAGATTCAATGCAATCCCTACCAAAATTTCAATGACATTTTTCACAGACACAGAAAAAGCAGTTCTAAAATTCATGAAGGATTTCACAGGACCCCAAATAGCCAAAACAATCTTGAAAATGAACAAAGTTGGAAACCCACCTCTTTATTTCAAAACGTCCTAAAAACAATAGCAGTTGAGACAGTGTGATGCTGGCAAAAAATAGCATACATAAACCAACAGAACAGAATAGACATCCCAGAAATAAATGTATGTATTTATGGTCAATTGATCTTTGGCAAGTGTGCTAAGAACACACAATGAAGAAAGGACAGTCTCTTCAATAAATAGATTTGGGAAAACTGGATATCCATATGCAGAAGAATGAAAGTGGACCTCTACATCACACCAAACACAAAAAGCAACTCAAAGCAGATTTAAGACTTAAATATAGGACGTGAAACTATAAAACTACTAGCAGAAAACACAGGGGGAAAGCTACATGACACTGGTCTAGTCAAGGATTTTTTCTACATATGACCTTAAAAGTACAAGCAACAAAAACCTTAAGCACCTTAAAAGCACAAGCAACAAAAGCAAAAATAGACAAATCGGATTACATGAAACTAGAAAGTTCCGGCACAGCAAAGGAAACAATCAACAGAGTGAAGAGACAGCCCACAGACTGGTAGAAAATATCTGCAGACTATACATCTGATAAGAAGTTAATACCCAAAATATATAAGGAACTTGGGCAACTCAATAGCAAGAAAACAAATTAACTTGATTTTAAAACTAGAAAAAGACCTGAATAGACATTTCTCAAAAGACATGCAAATGGCCAACGGGCGTATGAAAACATGTTCAACATCAATAATCATCAAGAAAATGCAAATTAAACCACAATGAGATATTACCTCATGCCCATTAGAATGGTTATTGTCAACAGATAAGTGTTGGAAAGATATGCAGAAAAAAAGGAAGTCTTATACATTCTTGGTAGGAATATAAATTAATAAAGGCACTATGGAAAACAATGAAGGTTTATCAAAAAAATTAAACAGAATTATCATATGATCCAGCAATCCTACTTCTTTGTGTACATCTAAAGGAAATAAAATCAGTATGCCAAAGAGATATCTGTACTTCATGTACTGCAGCATTATTCATGATAGCTAAGATGTGGTATCAACCTAAGTATCCATTAACACATGAATGAATAAAGAAAATGTGGGGGGGCGGTGTTTAATATGTGTATACATACATGCAATGGAATACTAAGCTGAAAAAAAAAGGATCCTGTCATTTGTGACAACATGAATGAACCTGGAGGAATTATGCTAAGTGAAATAAGCCAGGAACAGAAGAACAAATACTGCATGATCTCACTTATATGTGGAATCTTAAAAAAAAAAAGTTGAACTCATAGAAGTACATAGTAGAATGACAGCTGCCAGGAGCTGGGAATTGGCATAGGTAGGAGATGTTGGTCAAAAGGTACAAAGTGTCAGATAGAATAAATAAGTTTGGGAGATCCATTGTATAGCATGGTGACTATAGTCTATAATAACATATGGTATACTTGAAATTCACTAGCAGAGATTCTCTTTTAACTTTCAGGTTCAGGGGGTAAACATGCAAGATTGTTGTATAGGTAAATTGCATGTCATAGGGGTTGGGTGTACAGATTATTTTGTCATCCAGGTAATAAGTATAGTACCTGATAGGTAGCTTTTCGATCCTCTCCCTCCTCCAACCTCTACCCTCAAATAGGTTTCCGTGTCTGTTGTTCCCCTTTGTATCCATGTGTTCTCAATATTTATCTCCCACTTATAAGTGAGAATACACAGTATTTGGTTTTCTGCTCCTTCATTAGTTTACTTAGGATTATGGCCTCTGGCTCCATCTATGTTGCTGCAAAGAACATGATCTTGTTCTTTTTTATGGTTACATATTAATAATAGTATTCTATGGTGTCTATGTACCACATTTTTTTTATCTAGTCTACCATTGATAGGCATCTAGGTTGATTCCATGTCTTTGCTATTGTGAATATTGCTGTCATGAGCATACATGTGCAAGTATCTTTAGGGCAGAATTAATTATGTTCCTTTGGGTGTATACCCAATAATGGGATTGCTGGGTTGAATGGTAATTCCGTTTTAAGTTCTTTGAGAAACTGCCACACTGCTTTTCACAGTAGCTGAACTAATTTACATTCCCACCCCAGCAGTGTGTAAGTGTTCTCTTTTCTCTGCAAACTCACCAGGATCTGTCATTTCTTTACTTTTTCATAACAACCATTCTGTCTGGTGTGAGATGGTATCTCATCGTGGTTTTGATTTGCATTTCTCAAATGACTAGTATGTTAAGCATTTTTTCATATGCTAGTTGGCCGGTGTATGTCTTCTTTTGAAAAGTGTCTGTTCATGTCCTTTGCCCACTTTCTAATGGGATTGTTTGTTTCTTGTTTGTTAATTTGTTTAAGTTCCTTAAATTCTGAATATTAGAGACTTGTCAGATATGAGTTTGCAAATATTTTCTGCTGTTCTATAAGTTGTCTGTTTACTCTGTTGATAGTTTCTTTTGCTGTACAGAAGTAAAAGAGATCTTAAATGTTCTCACAACAAAGAATGATATGTATGTGAGGTGACTGAGATGTTAATTTGCTTGATTTAATCATTTTACAACATATACATATATGAAAACATTATTGGTATACCATAAATATATACAGTTTTTATTTGTCAACCATAAACATTTTTTATTTGTCAACTATAAAATATTTTTTCTTTCTTAATAAAGAAAAAAAAAAATTTATCCAGAGGTCAGAATTTAAGTTTATGCCTCTCTTATCTGCAAGTACCTCATTCAAATAAAATCAATCATCTTAACAGTGCTTTGAATATGAGAGAGGAAAAAAGAAACCTTCTGTCTTAGATGCTATGGATACAGGAAAGGTGTTGTGGATATGAATATGCTGACTTCACAAAGTCAAAAGCATGAACAGTAATCTTCTCAGCACTAATAAACACTCTGCCACTACAGCTCCATATTTACAAACTTCCATGAACTCAATGAAAGTGGATTTAGGAATCCATTAGGCATTTTATCATATTATATATCATCCCCAGCTCACACTACTTTTAAAAGAGCTGAAGAAAGAAATCTCTTGAAAGACAGCTTCCTGTCCATTTACAGTCCAGGAGGTACCTAACAAAAAAAAACAAAAAACAAAACAAAACAAAAAAAACTTGCTGGCAAACCAAACTGTTTTTACTGAGATAAGAAAGGAACCATAAACACATTCATTTTAAAGCACTCATATTTTAACCATAGCTGCTAATATTGAATGACAGTTGCCATAAACTCTAATTGGATGAGATGCATTAAAGTGTGTTGAGCCAAAATGCTCTTACATTTGCCTTACAGATTTCTGTGAGCATTTCACAGTATGTATTTCTGCAGCTATAACCATTTTTAACCCAGATTACTCTTCCAGGAAGTTTATTTTAAGCTCAGAAATTTAAATACTGTACCCAAAAAAATATATTGAAAGGCAGAAAGTAAGACTTTACAAAATCATTATATAATAGAGACCATAGCTCAGGACAATTATCCAGTCTACCATAATGGACACTTAATATAGAATAAAGAAGAGCTTTGTACTGTATCATATCAAGAACCTTCTTCCCACCGTTAAGAAAAATCCTGATCTTAAATCACCCTGCAGGCCCAGTTCCAATGACCCAGTTCCATTAGCTCTCAATTACCCATGATAATAATGAATCAGAACAAACAGTCAACTCACCAATTACCCTCATTTTGCCCAACTATCACAGCCTTTTCCTTAACTAATATTTCTGAAGATTTGCAATTAATCTATTAATCTTGTTCTTTTCCTTTCTACCAGCTCTGGGGTAATTAGTATGTAGAAACAACACAAAGGTCAGATGGGTGGCAGAAAGAAAAGAAGAAGGAAAAGAGAACAACTTAGATAATTCTCCAACTTGATATTAGCTCCTGAATAATTAAGAATCAGCTAGGATATGGTGCCCACCCCACTCACTAAAATTTTTAAAAATTCTCTTTTCATACCTTTAAGTCAAGGGCAAGCATTTTAAAAAGCAGAGGGCCAATAACTGCTTCTCTCACACATACTTTGTTTCTAGGAGTAGATACTTTAAAATATTTCCTTTAAGAAATTCTAACTTATTTTATTAAGTGTTGTTGATTGGCCCTAAACCTCACCAAAACAAATCGAATAAACCTAAGCAAGTCAGGATATCTCCCAATTTAAGGTGATCTCTTTTTCCTTTTAACACTCACAATGAAGTATGTAAAATGCTCTTGTTTTTCTCCAGCATTCTGAATGCCATCCCCCAACTCTACTTTAATATTAATTTACTACCACAGTCCATGTCTCACTTACCTTTGAATACCTGGAATAGTGTCTTGCAATAGTAGGTGACTAAGAAATTGATCTTGAGTTGAAGTAAGTTAAAAACATCTTTCTACACACATGCAAAATAGTGAGTTAGCAGAAGCAGAAAAACAAACACCACATGTTCTCACTTATAAGTGGGAGCTGAACAATAGAACACATGGTCACAGAAAGGGGAACAACACACACTGGGGCCTGTTGGGGTTCAGGGGTAAGGGGAGGGAGAGCAACAGGATAAATAGCCAATGCATGCAGAGCTTAATACCTAGGTAGTGGATTGACACGTGCAGCATACCACCATGGTACATATTTACCTGCGTGACAAACCTGCACATCCTGCACGTGTCCCAGAACTTAAATTAAATTTTTAAAAAGTAGTTATCAAAAAAGCATAAGTGCCTCGCAATGGGAAATAACTGTGTTCAGTGCAGTGTAAAAAGAGGTCCTAGACAGCAATTCCTAAAAAATCACAAGCTGAAGAAAATATCCAAGTTCCATGCATAACCTCATTCCACAGAATCAGAGCTCTAAAACTAGCCACATCCCATCAGATAGTAACTGTGGAATGAATGAGATCAGAAGGCCATGCAATCAATATGAGTGGCAATGACTCAACAAAGGGAGTAACAGGAGGATCACAGAAGCCTAAAACTGAGAAATTGGCAGTTTTTCAGGTCATTTAGTCATACCATGTCTTGCTCATTACCCATTCAAAAGAATTTCCTTTAAAATAGTCCAGTTCTGCTCTATGCAGGATATTTTACAATCTAGCCTTAAACAAAATTGAGTATACATATGTAAATTATGTAAAATAACCACAGCCTTCCAATTTTGACAATTTAAAGCTTATTTAGCCTCAAAAATTTAAACCTCTCCACTTCCCCTTTCATGTTCAACTGACCGTGTAATAATAAAACATTCAAGAAATAATTTTATCATAGTCTTTTATGCTTCCGACTGAATTTAAAACTGGGAATAAAGGCCTCTGTCTTAAGGTGAAAAGGTCAGATCATTGGTTGGTTGGGTGAGTGGGTGGGTGGTTGGTTGGTTGGTTGGTTGGATGGCTGTAGGTTGACATGAGGAAGGCAAGAGGTCCTTCCATATGTTTCTTTAATCATACTCAATAAGGCCACCTCCAAACAGGAAGAAAGAAACTCCACTAAGACCATTTGTATAAAGGTACTGGTAGCTTCTGCCATAAAAAAAGAAAAGAATGGGTGGAATTTGTATGCAAAAATGAATAACTTAATTGAAGACCAGCCAGTGTAGACTGCCTTATAAATTGTTACCTCCCACAGCAACAGCTGAGCTTCCTTGTAATTATAGCTCAATCAATGACTTTATCCTTTAAAGAAAAAAACAAAACCTTGAAATATCCTCAGAGCACTATAAATGATAGCAACTATTCCAGAATGCTGCTCTGAGATGGGTGAGGAAAGTTTAAGTCTAACTTTCACAGACCAGATCTAAACAATTTTCTGGGGCCAAAGGGAGCCCAGGCTTGGTGGCTAGCAATAGATACTGCTTCTTAGGCTCTGTCTTCCCTTCCGAGACACCTCCCACATTCTTTTTCCCATCAAGGTGGCTCTTAGTTTTATTCTAGCTGGAATTTACCCTTATGAAATTTAAGAATTTTTATTTCAGCTGGAATTTACCCATATGAAATTTAAGAAGGTGGGCACATAATGTGACTTAGCTCAAGCCCTTCACTTACCTGCCCTGCCATCCTCCAACTGACCCCTCCTTCATGACCTTCTGTCCACAGCCCCTTCTCATTCAACACTGATGTAGAATATGGTATAAAGAGAGTAAAGAGTAACTGTCTTCCTCTTTCAGCACCCTATCTTTATAGAAAACAAGATCATAGAAGGCACATTGAACCAAATAAGCCCTTCTCAGATAGAAAGAACTTTGACAGTGCTGGCCTCCTTATGTGGAAACTTTTGTCAGTTAAAAATGTTATTAATAAAATTGCAAACGTGCCCCTCCATATGTGTCCTGGTAGGAGAAAGATGGTTCCCTGAAAGTTATGGAGGAAGATGACCTACTGATTACAATTCTTCCTCAACATCTGCAGCATGTTGCAGCTCAAAAGGCCTGACCAATGGTGGCTGTATGGAACTTAGAGATCTAGGAACACACATTACTTTTCCAAAACATAAAAGGAGACAGAAAGCATCAAAAAATAAGGCATAGTAGGAAAAGGGGGCTTCTTTACACAATAAACTATTAAGAAGAAAAACAAAAGACCCAGTTATTTCATTTTATTTTAACCCCTCAATTTTCACATATGTAAAGTTATCAAGTGTAAAAGAACCCAAACATCTTTTTCTCAGGACATTTCACTGAATAGCTCAACTGCCAAACGTCTGAAGTTGAGTTCAGCCATATCATGTGCATGTACTCTATTTTGTAAAGAACAGATCTGTTGAAGTAGTGTTTTTTATGACCAAAATTGTATATTTTCCTGAAGCAATGTAGTAATTAAAGATTCTCCTGGACTGATATTTTCAAAAATGTCTATTTCAAGTGGGAAGTTGGGATATGTGCTAAGTCTTATGAAAGTGTGAAGTAGTTAAAAGATCTAAATGGCACATATTCCATTACAGATCACTTAAGTTACTTTCAGATTGTTGATATTTATACACAGCAGTAGTAAGGGATTTTTCTTTGCTTCAGAAGTTCCAAGACTAGTGGTCGTTTGCACAGATCTCTGCACACTCTTCCATGCAGATTGACCTTATGGGAATGGTTTTTTCCTCTCTCACTCTTTGATACTTAATGGGACATCTGTGTATCACAGAAGGAAAAAAATGTCAAAAGAACAACTTTAAATAATGTTTGATTCAATAAATGGATTGATATTAAATATATTATTTTTGTTTTCTTTTTCTTTCTATTATTTTATAACCTCACACTGATCGAGTAGAGAAAGGATGAGGCAATGCAAGTCAAAGAATGAGAAACAAAGATGGATGAAGAAAGACTAAAGGAAAGTCTTCTGTGTCACCTACTTTACTAGTTACCTGACACCATTTTTAACTATCTTGTTAAAATTCATACCTGCCCACAATCCAAATGTGAAGCTGTCCAGGATTCTGTTCTAAAGTCAAAACATATTAAATGCACAGCTTTTGATTATTCCTATAAAATATATTTTAATCACTCATATCCCTTCTACCTAACCTTCTGAATTACCTGAAAACTGTCAACAAATGGAAGGAATTTTTGATGCTGATCCCACTGAGTCACTGTGAGTCACAGAAATGGCCAGGCCACTCCTGCTGATCTGCTAATAACTGAGCTGTAGCCACTTCCAAGTGAAGAGCAAGAGCCTTCCTGCCCACCAAACAGTGTGGAAACAGGAAAGAATCTTCATTAACCAGTTAAGGAGCATGCTGCCTCATCTACTGGAAGGTGGAACTTCCTTCTGGAGTATTTATAAGACTGCTGTCACAAATGTATAAAACCCAAATCAGGAGAAGGCATTTACAGTCGGCCCTCCATATCCATGGGGGATTAGTTCCAGGACCCCAGAAGGACAGCAAATTCAAGGATAGTCAAGTCCCTATAAGGGACTTGACTTATAAAGTGGTACAGTGCAGTATAATAAATGTCACTATGGCTAGAAAATGGCTGACCTGGAAACTGCTTATTCATTAACAAGTTTTAAAACTAACAACTCACCAAAGCATATACATTAGCAATCACAGAATCTCATTTAGTTAAGTGACACATGCCCATGCTAAAATGTTCTCATTATAGAAAAGTTGAAAAAATTAAAGAAAAGTAGAAAGAAAAAGATTACCAAAGGGAGAAAGGATATCATCCAAACATAAGGCAATGACTATTGACATGGTGGCATATTTTTCCAGATATTTTTCTAGGCATATTTATTTTTGCATTGTTGTGCTGAGATGTATACATAATTGTGAATCAATTCTGTTGTTTTGTTTACTATTGTAACATCTAAGTTATTAGAAACTCTTCATAAATATGATGTTTATGACTGAGTTTAATCTTAGAATTAAGCAAAGGTGAAGACAAGGACTTATCAGTGATTTAACACCTTTTTAAAATCAAAGTTCAAAGATAGACTTCCATCATTAACATTTCATCATACTGTTTTTATAAATACTTTTAGAATTGTGGGATCTAGTGCAAGTTAAAAAAAAGAGAGAGAGAGAGAAGTCCCTAACAGTCCTTAATGCTTTTAAAATAATTCATTTCATAAATCTTCAGAGCAAAAAACTCTACTCGTGGTAATAATGTTAGCACAGATACCATTCAGAGCATCTTGAATATTTATCTAAGACATATTCCCAGCACTGGCTAGTTAACTATATTTCTTCAAAAAATATAATGGGGTCAAGAGAGAATTTTTGTGTAAGTTAACTTCCTGGAGGGTCCTAACAGCTCTTCATAGTTAGTACTTAGTGAAAAATAAGCAATACTTGCTTGCTTAATGCCACCAAGTACATAGTCAAGGAGATTCTACCATGACAATTAAGTCATGTTGACTGATCATATAAATTAGAAGAAATTTCTTCTCCAAAGTGGAGAACTAATACAAATATAATTCTGGATCCTTACTACTAATAATGTATTGAGAAATAAATGCTAAAGGAAAAATTGACATTTGATTAAAAGAAGTTTCTAAAACGGTATACATTTGGTTGAAATATATGCACATAATGACTAGATGCAAATATAAGCAGTATACCAATCCAAAAAAATCATACCATCAAATTTCATTTAAAAATAACCCTTGGTTCTAAATTTAGGAGTTTGTGCATTTCTCACAAAATAGGTCCTTCTTTGTGCTTTTCCTAAAAGAGAGAAAAAACTACACGATATTTGCTTATCGATTTTCACATAATCTGGCCATAACTTCACTAGTGCTAATTATCAGTATCTGCTTGGGTTATTCCTGAGAAACCACATAATCTTAAAATTTTCTGTAAAAAAGATAGATTTTTATACTCAAATTATTTCATCTTAGGAAAAATATTAGTATCTCACCCAGGCACACTTGAATCGAAAGTTTGACCCATGAATGAAGGTATCCAGTGATAGAATCTTTCCTCCCAAATAGTCCTTTCAAGGGAGCCAGAGAGGTTTCTACATCTGGAAACCAGCATAGCCGTTTCTCCAGAATTTTTGCAAAAATGCCCTGTGAGCTGACTTATGTAATAGTTAGCTGTTTACCTTGAAAACACTAATTTTGTTCATTACAATGCTACTTTTGCCTTTCTACCTCTCTTCTTTGTATTTTTAGCATTAGGAAAAGGCAGAAAGTAACCTTCAAAATGATATAAGAACTTATCGACCAAATTCTTCTTGAAATCCTAAAAGAAAGAGACATGAAGTGTCACAGAAGAGGGTGTATACATTGAAGAAGGGCTCAGTGACATTGGAGGTGCCAAGATGAGTTAAAGTAATGAATGGAGACAGAATTAAATAACATTAAATTACATGATAGAAAGCCATTCCCCTTTCAGTTCTCTTTCAATCCCTCTGATTACAACACAAAAAACATTTAAGTTTGCTAATCTTTAACACCCCTCCGACAATAACTGATATATAAAAGATGGCCACAAATTCTTCCCTACTATTTTCCTTGAATCTGAACTAGACTTAATCAACAGAAAGTGGTTAAGATGTTGCGGGACTTCAGCGCCTAGGTCCTAAGAAACCTCAGTGTCCATGGAGACTTCTTTGAGCACTCACTCTTGGAACTTAGCTGCCGCATGTGATGACAAACCATATGAAGAAGCAACATGTAGGTACTACAGGAAGCAGCTTCAAGTGGTCCCAGCTAACAGGCAGCAGCCCTTGCCCAGCCAAATAAGACAACCACCATGGACATCCAGCCCAATCAAGCCTTCAGGTAATCCCTACCACAGTTGTCAAATGAAACCTCATGCTACACCCCAAGCAAGAACCACAGGACAGCCAAGCCAACCCACAGAAACTTGAGTGATAGTAATAAAATGTTATTTTAAGCCACTAAGTTTTGGGTGGCTTGTTTTGCAGCAACCGATAACCAGAAATCTTCCTGTGCCCCACTTTCAAGAAAGAAAGAATAGGCTACAGATTCAGCAAATACACAGGCCAATAGTAGATAAATGATAAAAATATTACTTTTGATCTTATGTTTGTGGCATGTGATATTGGGTTTTTATTTATGGTAACAGAAAGAGAAACATCAAATGAATACAAAGTTAAAGAGACAAATTTTTTAAATATCAAGTAAATTATAACTTGAGTTTGAAAGCTTATAACAAAAAAATAGGACTGTGAATGGTCACAAATGGCTGACATATGGGAAACATTGCATAAAGATGAAGGGTAACATGAAAAGGTTCTAAGAGAATAAACTAGGCTCAGAAACAGAAATCTCTTATTTTGCAGAAAGAGATAAAATGACAGTACAAAATCCACAATTGGGTTCGGCCATTGCTTGTCACATTCTGATGCTTTCTGCCCATGTGTCACTACTTATTCCTGAGTCTCTACTACAAAATCTGAGAGCAACTCTGACCTCTCCCACAAGAGTGGTTTGGGGCTCTACAGCATGGCTCTCTGGTTATTGAACCTACTCATACACTCTTTGGAGGTAGAAAAAAATCACAGTGAGCCACTGAAGTTTGACAAGTTATTTGCTGACATGCTGAACAGGAAATTTACACATGTTGTAGAAGCAGCAAGTAAGGATTCATAAAGATGAGAGGGAAAACAGGACCCCTTCGAAGACAAACCAAAAGCCATAACTAACAAACATGGTTTGAACAGAAGGAAAGCTGACCTTTAAAACAAGACTGAATTTCATTCAGAATATGTTTAAGATCCAGATGAAAAGACAGAGGTGCTATACATGGAGTGACAAAATATGATACTTAAGAGCATTTAAAACTGAGTAGAAAAATCGGGCCTTCAGTTAAAAGACAGATCAAAATGAGAAGGGTTAATGACAAAGGTGTGAGAAGATTTGGCAGGAGGCTCTGGTGTAAAGGAGGTCTGAGGGACGGAGGAAGGGAAGGAGGGAGCATTAGTGAGTACATGGAGAAAAGTTGTAATTTAAGTACAACTAGTAGACTATTAACATTTGTGATGGATGTCCTCAGGCTTTTATGAATACCACTATAACATATGATTTCTTCCATAAAATACACACTTGAGAAGATGTGAGTACAGGCTTTCTCCTTGGCTGTGAGTGGCTCTAACAAATTAGTCTTGCATTCTCACTGTCATATTTATGATTTGACAGAATTACAAATCACCACATTGAAGAGCTTAAAGTTCATTCCCAAATAATAGAAACTGAAAATGTTAAATCTGGGAAAGCCAAGAGTCTACTGTACTCACTTGGGAAGAAATTTCTTCCCAGAAGCTAAATGTTAATGACTGATTAAACAATTCACTGGCTAGATCTGAATCACCCCACTCAAAATTCAAGCTGATTTTTTTTAACTAACCAATTTTTAAAACTTCCCCCAATATACTTCTATAGTATATGAACAAATCCCCCACAACTCTGAAAATCTTATTTTATATTTTTTCACTTTATCACCCATACAAATACAGATTTTTTTTCTCAATACTTAAAATTTTTCAGTGTGGCAAACAGCATGTGGTGTTGATAATTTCCTAGCCAGCACATTCATAAATTCAAGATTATTAAGAACTATAACAGGGTTTACAAAAGCTCATCAGGAAAAGTAAAGAAAGATTCTTATTTTTTTCCATTTATAAACCACTTTTTCCATCTTAAAAACCAAAGCCATATTATGTTACATTTCAGAATTGTTTGATTGCCCTAATTTATTCAACAAATGGGTAGGGAATCAACAAGAAATTTGCATTCCTTTCACTTTATTCTATGATCACTTCTAGATCATTCCCAATTATTACAGAAACCCTAAATGCAATATCTAAATGTAATGTAAAAAACCCTAGATGTGATATCTGAAATGCTCTGGGTTTTCAGCCAACCACTTAAGTCCTCAGAATATAATGAATACTTTTCTACTCATGACCCCTCAGGTGAGACGCATGCTAAGTTCAACTGTTGCTCACCCTGTGCTGACAGGCAGGCCTGCGCAGTGCTCAGCAGCAAGCTGGAGCCAGTCCCGGCTCTGTGGACACTTAGTTAAATCAGTTTAGCCCTCTGTGCTTCAGTTCCCTGGTCTGTAAAGTGCTGTATCAATAATAATAGTATTGCTCATGGGGTTGTTGTAAAGGTTGAATAGATTGACACACATAAAATACATAATCTAATGCATCTACATACATTTTAGCTGCTACTGTTGTTGTTGTTGTTCCTAAGATTTATCACAACTCAATTGACTCATATCTAAAGGCAAATTTCTCAGAGCTTCCTCCATTGTCAATACCAGTGGAAGGTTCACTTGAAAAGATGTTTATGTATATATGATATGACTGCTCTCAATTAAAAATTCATCCATCAACCTGCACTTGTCTTTATCTGTATGTAGAATTCTGCTACATAGGGTACTTTCCTTCTCTAACACAGCCCAAATGCAAAGGGAGAAAATATAGAAACATAAAATATAAAGATAACATGAGTTTGCATGATTGTTATATTGTAAATACCCACTACAAGAGTTGTAAAAATTCTGATCAGAGAAATATCAGTGTGAACTAGAGAAATCAAGTTATTTTGGTTAAGATAAACAATTTCTGTTGGACCTTAAACCCAAAGAAGTGTATGTTAGGTGAGAGAGATAGTGTGGTCAAAGGTACACAGGTGGGACAAGATTGGAGTATGCATAAAAATTAAGTCATGAGACCAGGCGCAGTGGCTCACGCCTATAATCCCAGCACTTTGGGAGGTGGAGGCGGGTGGCCCACAAAGTCGGAAGATGGAGACCATCCTGGCCAACATGGTGAAACCTCGTCTCTAGTAAAATATAAAAAAATTACTTGGGCATGGTGGTGCACGCCTATAGTCCCAGCTACTAGGGAGGCTGAGGCAGTGGAATTGCTTGAACCTGGGAGGCAGAGATTACAGTTAGCCAAGATCGCGCCACTGCACTCCAGCCTGGCAACAGAGCACAACTCTGTCTCAAAAAAAAAAAAAAGAAAGAAAAAGAAATTAAGTAATGAAAACAGAGATCTTGGTGGGTAAGTATGGTATGTTTGTTTCTCCAAGCATAAGGTAAAAAAAAATGCTTATTTATTTATTTAAATTGTACTTATATTTTTTGAACTTTTATCCATTTATTTAATTCAACTATAAATGCTTATATCTGTCTGAATTAAGTATGAGTACATTTTTGCATTCCAACATTTATAATCAAGGCATACATTCTTACCACAACTAGCAATTTTTCACCCCCAGACTTTGAAAAAGACCCCAATTAATAGAGGTGTCTCTTGTTTTCCTATTTCATAGGTTCCATGCCATTATAAGTAACCCTCAGCAACTGATAGATGCTGGTTTGCTATCATTCAATATAAACCAAATTATCAGAGGAAATACAGTCATGCACTACATAATGCTTTGGTCAACAGCCAACCACATAGATGACAGATTATAATACAGTATTTTTTACTGTCCCTTTTCTATTTTTAGATATGTTTAGATACACAAACACCATTGTTTATAAGTGCCTATGGTATTTAGTACAGTAACATGCTGCACTCTTTGTAGCCTAGGAGCAATAGGTTGTATCACGTAGCCTAGGTGTATAGTAGGCTATACCACCTAATTTTGTCAATGTGAGTATACTGTAGGATGTTTGCATAACAACAAAATCACCTAACAATGCTCTGTCATTAGCGACACATGAATGTACAATCACTAGATATTAAAGGCATAAATATACATTCAATTTCATCTCCATGCATTCATTTCTCATTGAGCTGGTAAATTAAACTGCTCATAAATCAAAATATGAAAGGCTTTCATGGTTTGCAAAGAACATTAAATTGGCTTGCAAATAATGCTGGATATTTGCCCACTTTTGGAAAACAGCTACAACAAATTTACAGAAAATATGCCAACTCATTCCACCCTTAGTTCTATATATATTCTTCAGAGGGCACAAGACCACAGCAGGTGTATCTTTTTACGCTAGATACTGTCTGCAAGAACTATAATTGTTTGAGCAGCATAAACCTATTCGAGTAACCTTAGTTACTTTTGCATATATTATTGTATACTTATTCTATTTTGCAATCATTTTATTAATTTTAATTGTTTCACTTAGCAGAATGTTATAATAAAATGAAGCAGCCATTTGGTTAATAATTTTTTTAAGATGAAGTTAGCATTTCAAAGGAGCTAGAAAGACAGTAATAATTTCCAATTCCAAGAAAGAAATCTCAGTCTTCCTCAGGTACTCAGTCCTCTGCTTGTCACTGATGTAGCATCCCATGCTACGTGGTAGTGTCCAGTTTCTTCATGTTTCACAAACCACTCAACATCAAAAGCACTAGAGAGAAAGATGATACATACAAGTCTTCCAATGAGCATTCTGAGAGTCTGTGGAACAGCTGTCCCTTTCACTCTCCCCTGTAGAAATAGCTGTGGTCTTCTGAACAGCATTGCGATTAATGTTTCATACTCAAAAGTTTAATTTGAGGGACCACTGATAAATTATGAGTTGCAGAGTCAAAAAACAAAAAATGGATAAAGAAGAACCCAATTGTTATTGGCTTTGTGCCAGAATACATGATCTGGCACAAATATACAATATATATGATCTTACTTCATTTTCACAACCACCCTATGGCTAGGCATTATTATTACCCTCATTTTCCAAATAAGAAAATCAAAGCACAAAGAGGTTAGGGAACTTGCCCAAGATCACACAACTAGTAAATGGTGTGTAGCCAGGATTCAAACCCAGACAATCTAAGAACCTGTCGTTTTCTTCCAGAGACTAAACACAATGAGTTTATTTCTCATTCATGCTTCAAGGCCAAGACAAGTCATCAGGAGAATGCTCTCAGCTCTCCTTAGTCACTCAGATTCAGGCATACAGAATCTCCATTTGGATGAAAATTTCCCCCTTCATACAGGCAGGAAAATGAAATGTAGCCAACCTTGTATCAGCCCTTAAAATTTCCTCTTGGAAGAAACATAAGCCACTTCCTCTCTTGTATCATTGGTCATTACAAGTCATATGCCCAACTTCAAAGAGCCTAGGAAATACAGTCTTACTCTGTGTCAGGAAGGCAGACAGCCAAAATATTTTGGCACCAAGCAAATGAAGAGCAAAAAAAAAGCAGGAGTTGCAATTCTCATCTCTGATAAATTAGACTTTAAAACAACAAAGATCAAAAGAGACAAAGAAGGACATTACATAATGGTAAAAGGATCGATGCAACAAGAAGAGCTAACGATCCTAAATATATACGCACCCAATACAGGAGCACCCAGATACACAAGGCAAGTTCTTAATGACCTACAAAGAGACTTAGACTCCCACACAATAATTGTGGGAGACTT
>NW_016107493.1:376029-407364 GCF_001604975.1 Cebus imitator | reverse complement strand
GGTCAGTTGAGGGGAAATAGAGGAGGGGCGGTGGGTGGTGGGGAGCTGGGGAGAGATAGCAAGGGGAGAAATGCCAGATGTAGGTGATGGGGAGGAAGGCAGCAAATCACACTGCTACGTGTGTACCTATGCAACAATTTTGCATGTTCTTCACATGTACCCCAAAACTTAAAATGCAATAAAATAAATAAATGGGGGAAAAAAAAAGAAATTTCCCATACATGTATAACAAGAAAAAAAAAATATTTTGCAACAGAACTAATGACAACCACAAAGGAAGTCAATGAATGGGGGTTTTTAAGACAGGGGAACATCATTAAAATTGCCAAAGAGGTGGAGCTTCCAAGAACTACCTTAATATTTTTTAGTTATACTAAAATATCATGATAGTAAACCACATGTGGGTAAATGCCCTATAAGGAAAGCTTTGTGCTTCAGTAGAAAACTATACAGTGCCTAGAGAACATCCTTCTGGCTATCTGATTCTGATCCTATTGGTGTTGTTTTACAACTCTATAAATTATAGAAAACTAATTGCAATACAAAATAATTCTTGTCTATAGACATGCACATTCTGTCCTGTCCAGTGAAGGTTAAATTGACTTGCTTTCCTCACAGCAAAAGAAGCTAATTTTGCCTCCATTTGCACATTCATTTCAATATTTTCAATCTATAAATATATCTGATCTTTGGATTAGTCTTTAGTTACAGCATATTCTTGTTTCCTTCATTATGAGTTTAGTAAAATCGTTAACACTATAATAACTGTTATATCTATATGTGAGTCATTATTTTTGTGCATGCGTGTGACAGCATCTCCCTCTGTTGCCCAGGCTGGAGTGCAATGGCACAATCACAGCTCACCGCAACCGCAGCCTCAACCTCCCAAGCTCAAGTGAACCTCCCATCTCAGGCTCTCTGAGTATTTGGGACTAGAGATGCACACGACCTAGTCTGGCTAATTTTTTGTATTTTTTTTTTTTGGCAGAGATTGAGTTTCGCCATGTTGCCCAGGCTGATCTCAAACTTCTGGGCTCAAGCTATCCACTTGTCTTAGCCTCCCAAAGTGCTAGGATTACAGTCATGAGCCACCATGCCTGGCCAACTTTACCTTTTTTAAAAATCTTCTTTTAACTGGACCATTGTTTTTATAATATACTTTCATTTTTAGAACAGTATCAGACTATAGAAAAATAATATAGTACAGACAGTTCCTATATAATCCACAGTTCCTATAGTATTTTCTATTTATATCTTACATATAATAGTACATGTTTTTATAGTTAATGAACTATTACTTATATATTATTATTAACTAAAATCCATATTTTCTTCTAATTTCCTTAGTTTTTACCTAATGTCCTTTTTCTGTTTCAGGCTTTCACCCAGGAAACCACACTGCAGTTCGTTGACATGTCTCCTCCTTAGGCTCCTCTTGGCTGTGATAGTTTCTCATTCTTTCCTTGTTTTTGATGACCTTACTGGTTTTGAGTCCTGGTCAAGTATTATATAAAATGTCCCTCAGTTGGGATTTATCTGATGTTTTTCTCATGATCAGACTGGGGTTAGGGGTTTGGAGGAGGAAGACAACAGAGGTAAGGTGCCATTTTTATCATATCAAGTAATAAATATGTATATATAGAGAAAACAGACTATCACATGATTTCTCACTGTTGAAGTTAACCTTGCTCACCTGACTAGTTTTTTCAGGTGTCTCCACTGTAAAGTTACTTTAACCCATCTTTCCACACTATACTCTTTATATCAGTATGGACTCATGGATATATTTTATTTGGGGTGGCAGTGGGGGCAGGTTCCAGTACTACTTTATGTTGTGGCTCAAACAGTTCCAGTGTTGGCCACTGGGAGCTCTTTCAGTTGGCTCCTGGGTCCCTTTCACAAAACCCATTCTTATGGATGTGTTTGTTGTTATTGTTTTATTTTAAGCTCTTCCTTACTTCATGGCATTACAAAATACGCAAGCTCATCTTGTATATCCCCTGCCCAGTCCTAGAATCATCCAGTTACCTAATAACCCTTGGTTCCTTTTACTGGAGAATGGTATTAGAAACCAAGATCTAGGCACTAAGTGTGCTTATTGTTTCTAGAAAGTCACTGTTTCTAGGTCCTCTCAGTTGATGGAACAATGAAATATATGTGTGTACATTAACCCATTTATATGTATATAAATATACATATTTAATATAAATATTCCATATGTATCTCTAAACATTTCTATATGTATCCATCTTTAGCTATATTAAGCTAAATATGTGTTCCCATTGGTGTCTCCAAATGTAATCCATTACTACTTGGATCATTCTAACCTCCTCCCCTTGATTATCTATAAACTCTCACTCCAACAGTAAGAAATCTGGCTTCCATCTTCCACCATTTGTGTCATTCATTGTTCAATTCCAGTATATATGCATAGTAGTATGAGAATTGTTAACCCATACTCCCATGGGAAACAACGTTTACACTAGATTACAGGGCTTATGTACAGTTTCTTCTTTTGCCTTCATTCTTACAGATCCCACAAATTTCCAAAGTTATGGAGGTCAACATATTTTTCTCCACTCCCTCTAGATTGTTCATACATTTGTAATATACAGAAGGCTTCCTGTATCCTTGGTTTCACTTTCCTAGGTTTCAATTACCCATAGGCAACTGCATTCTGAAAATATTAAATAGAAAATTCCACAAATAATTCAAAAGTTTTAAATTGCACCCCATTCTGAGTAGTAGGATAAAATCTCACACCATCCCATTCCCCCTGCCCAGCACAGAAATCATCCCTTTGTTCAGGTGTCCATGCTATATATGCTACCTGCCCATTAGTCACTTAGCAGCCATCTCTGTTACCAGATGAGAAAACATAGTACCCATAGGGATCAGTATTATCCATTGTTTCAGGCATCCATTAGAGGTCTTGAAACATATCTTCCAAGAATAACAGGGGAACCCTGCAGTTAAATTCTCTCGTCACATTCTGCATTCAATCCTAGGATCCTTTAACCCCTAAAATTATTTTTTATTAACATACATTAAGTTTCACTCTGTGTACTATAAAGTTCTATGGATGTTAACAAATACATAGTATCATATATCCATAATTACAATATCATACAAAATAGTGTCACCACCCTAAAAAATTCCCTGTACTTCACCTACTCAACCCTGCTTCCCTTTGCCAGCAACCATTGATAGTTTTACTATTACTAGTCACCTTTCCAGAATATCGTATAATCAGAATCAGAGTATGTAGCCTTTCACTTAGCAACATGCATTTAAGATTCATCCATTTATTTTTGTGGTTTAATAACTTATTTATTTTTATCACCAAATAAAATTTTATTTTCTGAATATACCACTGTTTATCTAATCACCTAGTAAAGGACATCTTTGTTGATTCCAGTTCTCAGGAATTATGAATAAAACTGTCAAAACATTCACATGTAGGTTTTTGTGTAGACAAGTTTTCAAATCCACTTGGTCAACACCTAGAAGTATAATTTTTGGTGTGATAAGACTATATTTAGCTTTGTAGAATACTGTCAAATTTTCTTTTAAAGTGGCTGTTCCATTTTGTTTCCCCAGAAGCAATGAATAAAGGCTCCTTTTGCTCTGCATCCTTGCCAGCAATTGGTATTGTTGGTTTTTTGGGGTTTTTGCCATTCTAATAGATGTATACTAGTATCTTATTGCTGTTTTAATTTGCAATTCCCATCTACAGCCATACCACCCTGAACATGCCTGAACTTGTCTAATTTGCAGTTCCCCAATGACATCTTTTCATACACTTATTTGTCATCATGTATCTTTTTTAGTGAGGTTTCTGTTCAGTTCTTTTGCCCATTGTTTTTATTTGAGCATATAATAACTTTTTAGCCTACATAATTTTGCTGGGCACTGGGCATCAGAGTCCATCCTTGATCTTCCCTTCACTCTTACTTTTGGGCAGTATCTGGTATACAGTTTGAATTGGCCGTCTCTAAAAACCTGCTCTCTTAACTATGACTCTATCCTGTTCTCTAAGCTGCTGCAGCTGGTGGTGATGATGATGATGATGATGATGATGATGATACATATTGAATGCTAACTATATGCCATTATATGGACTGCATTGTACATGTATAATTATAAGTGTTTGGCATAGACTATTCTATTTCCTTCCCATAACCCAACACTAAATGTAAATACTGTCAATATCCCTGTTTTATAAGTGAGAAAACTGAAACCTAGAAAACATTAAGAAACTTGCCCATGTTTACAGTTAATAAGTAAATGAGCCACTACTGAATCCAGAGAGTTTAAGTCCAGAGCCTACAGTCTTAACCGCTATGGAATATACATACTTCCTAGAAACTAGAAAGATAAAATGCTAAAAACAACTAATATTCTTTCCAAGTGCTTAAAAATACCTGAAACATCAAATCAGTCGTTTTTGGAAACTACAAAAAAAAAATCACTATCTGTGAAAAAGGAATGAAACAAATTACTGATAAGTAGTCAAAATAATGTTATCTGAATGCTGAAAATGTACTGCTATCAAGTAAAACACAGAGAAGAATTAGGCAGTGTTTGCCTCAAAAATTAAATGCTTAGGACAAAGGATGGGTTTCAACATCTCCAAGTCACAGCACAGATAAGACCACAAGCAACCACAGACATATGCCTACCAGGCTCTCTAGCAGGTGTAGCAACTAAAGCTGGTATATTGTCTGATGCTAACTTAGCCATTTCTCCAATTGTCCTCTGAAAAATCTTATGCTAATTCTATAAATAATAACAACTGAGATACCTAAAGAAGTGTCATTGGTAAAGAAATGACCCTTCGTCTGTGTATCTCTCTCAGCCTACCCATCACCAAGCCCCTCCAGCCACTTGAGTCAGAGCTTTGAGATGAAAGGGAAATCACCACCTTATCAGACACAAATAGGGTGTTAGTGCCTCATGGAAGGAAAGCAGTTGGGCTGGAAATCATCACCAGGTTGTCTGAAATCCTTCCTGAGGATTAACAAGCTGCTTCTGTGAAAGGAGCACACACTGTGAAGAAGAAAGATCTCCACCTTCTTCTGCTTAACTCCTAGAACCACTAAACTGGGAACTTCATATCCTGCTATCATTGGACTTAAAAAAAAAAAAAAAAAAAAAAAAAAAAAAAAAAAAAAAAAAAAAAGAAAAAATTTGAGAGTAAAAAAAAAAAAAAAAAAAAACCCTCCTTTTATCCACAGAAATCTTGGAAAGAATGTCTTCTGACTCTTTCTGCCTTTCACACTTGACAAGTAAAATTCCTCCCAAACTCGCTCCTCATTTAAATATGGGTAGGAAATAGATTTAGACTTGGCATCCTGAAAAATGGGACTGCTGACATATAAATCCTGCCACTTTACGTGGCACTGTTGACACTGCTATCACTTCTTTTACTAGTTGATCCTTGAGATCAGCTTTAACCAGGTGAATCATTACTGTTTCCAAACTTTGTTTTTAAGTTAGCAGATGATTTGAAGATTAAACCCCTTCTAGGCTCTAAGTTTATTCACCACTTTAATCTCATCTGGAAGATGGAATTGTTCTTACCTGAACGGCAGACTGTCTAGGGCAGGCAGTCAAAACAAGAATGTAGGATCTCTAGAACTCTAAATGGTATTTTGGCTCCTTGGGAAGAGCTCCATGTCCCTGACAATGTTTTAAATAAATGCTTGTTTATCCAACTCTTAATTCCAACACTATGAGTCATGTTCCAGGTTACTTTACGAGGAAACAGCATGCCCTGCTCAGCCACCATGTTGCTCCTTCCAGGCCACTACTGCAGGCCCTGCTGTTCACCTGTAATAAATGGTGTGCCTTCCATTGTGCAGCAATTGCCTTGTGTTGTGATCCTACTTATGTCAGTTAAAGTGAACAGAAGACAAGAACTGTGTCCTTTCGTCTCTGTAACCCCCAAAACAGTAGGTATTCAATAAATGTTTATTGACTTAACTGATTTAATAAATCACTCTGAAACACAGGACTGCTATTTGATAAAGCTGTTTAATAATATCTCTTTCATGTGCTGAGTATTTTAACATAAAAATATGGCCAGGCGGAGTGGCTCACACCTGTAATCCCAGCACTTTGAGAGGCCGAGGCAGGCAGATCACCTGAGGTCAGGAGTTCAAGACCAGCCTGGCCAACACAGTGAAACCCCATCTCTACTAAAAATACAAAAAACTAGAAGGGTGTGGTGGTGCACACCTGTAGTTCCAGCTACTAGGAAGGCTGAGGCAGGAGAATCACTTGAACCCAAGAGATGGAGGTTGCAGTGAGCTGAGATCATGCCAGTACACTCCAGCCTGGGCTACAAGGGGAAAACTCAGTCTCAAAAACAAAAACAAACACACAAAAAAAACCAAAAATATAATGTGAAAGCAAATAGGACCTATGTATTTCCACTACAACATAAATCAGATATTCACTTTTTGCTTTTTCTTTACACCCATGTCACGATGTCTGTAATTTACTCTTAAGGGCTCCAAAATTATGAATGTGTAAATTAATTTAATCTACCCCAAAGTGTTTCAGTTACCCTAATTGGGGATACATACTCCTGGGATAGTTAGCTAACATTCAATCAGAAAGGCCACACTGTCAGTGGTTATTACAGATGCTTCAACTCTCTCTATTTCTAGTCATGACCAAGGGCTTTACTAATTAACACAATGAATGTTAGAAATGAATTTTCCTTGGTTAAAATAATGACATATTAATTAGTATAATGCATATTAAAAATGGGTTGTCACCAGCAAAATTAATGTATTCAAGCCAGGTAAACTGGTTAAAAAAAATTACCAAGACATTCCCTATCCTTTTATGAAAAGGAAATAGAAAACTGCCTCCACCATGGGCTCCAACACTGATCCCTAAACAACCACAGTTTATGTCCAGCCATAGGTTTGGAGGATTCTGGTAAAAAGTTAATTGAGTTCTTCCCCTAGAGTATTCTTATCTGCCTTGAGTAAATCTTTCATGCAATATGTAGACAAAGCATTTCTTCCCTAATCATTTGAGACCTCCTCAAGTTTATAAAACAAGTTGTCTAATAAATGTTTACTTAAAAACATGTAAACATTGTATATATGATGAAATTTGATCAAGTCTTGCTGTTATTGTAACCTGATGAGGGAATGTGTAGCAGAATAGCTAACCTCTCCTCACCTCTAACTATGGGTAAATGTGATTTATTGAAAGAACCTAATTGTTCCACATTACACATTGGCTTAGGTCAGTTTGCAACACCCCTGTAAACTGTTTGCTTTTTGTTGCTGCTTTTATTTTACCTGTATTTTATGCTAAAACAAATTTTAGTGATGAAGCAGCCTTTCCCCACAGCTGAATATCATTGATGGAGAATAGAATTAGCAACTTCATTACCATACGGGACTCTAACTTGGCAAACTGGCCCTTGGAGTCCAAATATGTTTAACATATACATGGATATCTTCCAAGTGTTTTCACATTGGCTTTCTTTTTTTCCTACTAACTAAAAGCAGCTTCTGCCTCCAGAGGGAACACCCATGAAGTCTTGTGACAGGAAAAGCTATTCATTTCCTACTCATTAAGCCAAAATGTACACTTTCAACTTTGCTCCCATCATTTTATCTCTACGTATTTCAGCTTACATTGTTGGAGTCAAAAGACCTTTTCCAAACTAAAATTTGAAGATTCAGAATAAAGGAAAGCTTTTAATTTTTCTTCCCTACTCAGAAAACCAAGTTGACAGATGCCAGACAGCACCCTCTTCCCAGCCATCACCTTGTGTGATAGCTAAGGCAGTTAATATAGCTCTAGTCTTCCTGGTGGAAGTGTCCAACGCTGTGACTCAAATGTACTTTTAAGGAGGTCTAAAGGGACTGGCATTAGAAAATAACCCTGGAAGCATTAAGATGTATGAAGTAGTAGCAGCTCTACCATTTTCTTCAAAAGTATAACTTTCCAGAGATTCCTATACAAGGAATGCATTCCAGGTGGCTGAGAATGTTTCTCCCTGTGTTCTGACAGGGACTCAAGGGCAGCATAGACTGGAACTCAGGGCAAAAAGCACTGGCTATGTTGCAGATCATTGAGCAAATGCCCAATGTTACACTGAAAACTCTTGATCTATTTTCCCAGTGAATATTATATGCCAAAAATGTTCAGGTCCCAGACTCAGGATATTAGGAATTCCTCACAAATTGAGCAGGATGCTAAAGAAAGAAGAGAAGGTAAAGAGGGGAATAATTAACAGTATTAGCAACTCCCAAATCCTGGCCTACTTAATACTCTTAATGCCTGGAAGCAATGGATGAGCTTCCAAAGGTAAATAAAGTAGAATATTTTATGCAGTTCTAATTAATATTTAAACCGCAATTTCTGAAGCAAACCTGATTATTTTTTCTGTTCTTGAAAAAACTTGATTTTTGGGTATTCTCTCAAATGCTTTTCTTTTCTAAATTGCTAAACTTTATTTTATTTTATTTTTGAGACAGGGTCACACTCTGTCACCCAGGCTGGAGCGAAGTGATACTATCACAGCTCACTGCAGCCTCAGCCTACCCAGGCTCAGGTGATCCTCCCATCTCACCCTCCAAAGTAGCTGGGACTAAAGGGACAAGAAACCACACCCAGATAATGTTTGTATTTTTGTAGAGGTGGGGTTTCCCCATGTTGCCCAGGCTGGT
Source organism: Cebus imitator (assembly GCF_001604975.1). Taxonomy (NCBI): domain Eukaryota; kingdom Metazoa; phylum Chordata; class Mammalia; order Primates; family Cebidae; genus Cebus; species Cebus imitator. The sequence goes on along the minus strand of NW_016107493.1, from coordinate 398,662 downwards.
CTCAAACTCATGAGCTCAAGTGATCCGCCCGCCTCAGCCTCACATAACTGAAATATTATTAAAAGACTACTGAATCAATACCACAACTGTGTGCTTTTAGTGCTTTTGAATAAGGTGTATTATACTCAAAATATCAACATTCTAGATTGTGATTTATTTCACAATGTATTCAGGCTTAGTTTACTTTAATGTACACCATGTCCATTAATTTTATATCAAAATATAAAGCTTCCACTTCTAGATAATCTTTATTCTAGCTCCCTCTTATAATTTTGCAGAACAATATTAGAAACACCAAGTTATTTTACTTTGAAGTAAATACTAAATGTGATATGCATTACATTAAAAACAAAACTATTTACTTCTCAAATCATTTATTGCAGGGTATTTGAGTCAGGCAGAAAAGGTTAAGAAATTAACTATGATCAACCTGGAATTCAAGTTTAAGGGAACTGAGGGGAAAGGGGATATTTTCAGGATGCCAGGAATAAAGGAATATGGTTTGACATCAGAGGCCTATGAGAACAGAGGTGAATAGGATGAAGACTCTGCTTCAAAGCAACTGAACATCAACTAGAGAAGAGACTAACGTGCAGTAAGAAACAGAGTTTCTCACCCAGATAGTGACATGAGGTGATAAACAAAATTAAAAAATTAAAAAACCTGAAAGGGCAAGAAAAGGAGCAATTGTCTCTGAGATGGTGGTGGAGTGGAAGGAGGGCTTGGGTAAACCCTTGGAGAAAGTGATCTAACACTCGTTGAGTGCCTACTAATTCCTGCCCAAGTAGGACAAGATGATCCACTTAAACCTTAAAACAGTCCTCTGAGAATGGTACAGTTTTATAGAAGACGAAACCAAAGGTTACAGAACAAAATGCTTGGGCATCTTCAGTGGCCAATTGTGTAGCTAGGAAAGAAGAGATCCACCAGGGAACCCAAATGTGAATGGTTCCAAAATCCATCCCTTTTAACTAAAAACACTTGCTTTCCTGAGAAGATATGCTAACCATCTTGTATACATTAACCCACCTAATCTCATTTAATCCCCACCTAACTCCCTGTGCAACAGGCATTGTTAACCCCATTTTACAAATGAAGAAAACAAGTCAATAAGCAAGTTAATTTGAGCAAAGCGCCACACTCTGAGCAAAGTCCAAGATTCAAACACAAATCTGTCTCACTCTCACTTGAAGATGAGCTTGAAATCTGAGAACTGCAATAGGTGGAGATGAAGAAAAGATTCAAAGAGAGCTCACTTCCTATTTCCCTACACTGTTGCCTGGAGGTCACAGTACGTGCAAAGCCAGAATTGAGGGTCCACTGGACTTTTTATTTTCCCAAAGAATATTTACTACATCCTATGACCCTTATCAAAGGGCAGACAGTATAAACTTTACAAGCCAACTGCTACCAGCACAACTTTTCCCTGGAGAACTCCACTCTCCAGAATTCCAGGCCACCATCCAAAATTCCAAATACCCTCAGAGAGGGAACTCTGAGGTAAACAGATTCCATCTTCCGAGAGTAACCAAAGAGCCTCCGGTCATGACTCAGGAGATTAGGCACTGCCTTGATTCATCTCTGCAAAGGCAGCCTGTGGGACTTCCAGAGCCACCAGTAGGAAGTGGGCCAGGAAGGAATCAATAATTGCCACCCACAGATGTGCCTGAGCTACAAAGGGAGTGACAGAACACCAAGGAGAGGGGCTCAGAACACGCAGCCAGTCCTCTATGTTGAAGCAAGTCTTAGCTCTTCCAGGAATGAATTTTCAGGGCCCACTTCTGTTCCTTAGCTATAAAGAAAAAAAAAAGAATGCAGGAATGAACTTTTAATAGCATTCTTTCAAACCAGAATGGGCAACAAAGGTTTTTCCGGCTATATGTGGAAAAATGTCCTATCTCTGCCAAGTACCTAAAGAAGACTCTCCAATCCTTCTCTGACGTATGAATCATGATCTAAACAACAAATTCCAAGCTCAAAACAGTTTCCAAGGAGAGAAAAGGGAGCTCAGTTATTCAAATATGTGCATACCTTCTGGAATAGCAGCAGTGGGAAACTGAATGCCGCATTTATCCTGGAAGATTAAATATTCTACAAGAGAAATAGCACAAGTCCATGTTGGTCCTTGAGTGACTCCTCTCTTCTACAACTTTAAAGACTCTTAAATGACCATTATCATCAATCTTGAAACAAAACAATCAAGTACTTGTCCACATTGAGATAATTCTTAAAACAATTATAAAAATACTTTATTCAACAAAATATAAACTACTTTTACATACATCTATTGTTAAATCTAGTTTTTTAAAAAATATAATGGAGTAGAGAAAAAAAGAAGAACATTATTTCATAGAATAATATCACCTCTTCCATATGCAAATATATCAAGAGGTTTTTTTTTAAGTTGGAGTATTAAATGTCATTAAATAAACACATGATTAGGAAATGTTTATTCCCTTAATCAGGTCTAAGGTATTTCATTAACATTTATGTTTAGCTGATTTGGTAAGAAGATAAGAAAGTATGGCTATTACAAGCATATTAAATGAGGACCTGGTGACCATGGGCCCAAGGAAGAGAATATTGAGAGTAAATTTCTTCTGAGGCTTGACAACCATCTCATGGAAGAGAAAGTAGACTTGTTGTGAATAGCTCCAAAGGCATAAAAAGGATCACTGGACAGAGTTTAGGAGCAAGGCAGAGTGGGGGTCAATATAAGGAAGAACTTTCAAACTATTTTAGCTGCCCAAAGATAGCATGAGTAATTCATTCTCTTTTGCTAGAAATATGTAAGCAAAAGTTGTTAAGCACCTGGCAGGGATTCTTTACTATTTTCAGCAGCAATAGCGAATACATTCTTATTTTATTTCTTCAGCTCTAATCTTTCCTAACAATTCGTATTTTCAAAGGGATGTCCTCATGGGTTGCTCAAATTCTCTTATTCAAAACTAAATTATTATTTTCTCTCTTAAGCATCATGTCTATTGTTGCTCTCTCCGTAAATGGCACCTTGATCCATCCATTGCACAAGCCCAAAGCCTATGCAACGTCTTATACTCATCCTCTTTCTCATGCCAAAAATGTGATCACTTCCCAAGTCTTATCCATTCTCCCTCTCAAATAGCACTTACATCAGGTGATAGTTTAAAAAGATGACCCTCTTGTACAAGAGCAGTGGCCCTCAAACTTAGCCACTGGAATCATCTGGAGAGCTTTTAGAACTGTAAGATGATTTTAATATGCTCAAGTTGTGCCCCAGACTAATTAAATACAAATCTCTGTGAGACAGACCAGGCATTCGTATTTTAGCTCTTTGGTGATTTCAATGTGCAGTCAGAACTGAGAACCGCTAAAAAAGAGGCAAGAAGGCCAGATAAGAAGGTACTGAATTGAAATAATCAAATTATGAAATTATGCACTAGGGTAGTTACAATTGGAATTGAAATTTGAAAAATATTTTGAGATAATTGAGCCAGCCATTGGAGCATAGTGCCAACCTCTCATGGCAGTTCTTTTCATCCCATGCGATGGTCAGAAATAACCCACCAACCAGTTACTTCCCAAAGTAACTGAAGGTAAAGGTATCCGAATGGATCAGCTAAAACTTTTCACTTTCCCTGAGGAGCAGCCTACACTGAGTTAGGCAGGAGGATCACTTGAGATTAGGAGTTCAAGACCAGACTGGCCAACATGTAAAACCCCATCTCAACTAAAAATGCAAAAATTAGCCAGGCATGGTAGCACGCACCTGTAGTCCCAGATACTCAGGAGGCTGAGGCAGGAGAATTGATTGAACCCAGGAGGCAGAGGCTGCAGTGAGCTGAGATCACACCACTGCACTTCAACCTGGGTCACAGAGCAAGACTCTGTCTCAAAAAAAAAAAAAAAAAATGACTATTTGAATATCTTTTTTTTCTTTCTCTTGTCTGATTGTCCTGGCCAGAACTTTCAATACTAGATTGAATAGGAGTGGTGAGAGACAGCATGCTTGTCTTGTGCCAATTTTCAAAGGGAATGCTTCCAGCTTTTGTCCAGTCAGTATGATATGGGCTGTGGGTTTGTCATAAATACCTCTTACTATTTTGAGATATGTTCCATGTCTCTGTTTGCAGATAACATTATTGTATATTTAGAAAACCCGTCATCTTAGCCCAAAAACTCCTTAAGCTAGTAAGCAACATTAGCAAAGCCTCAGGATACAAAATCAATGTGCAAAAATCACAAGCATTCCTATACACCAATAACAGACAAACAGAGAGCCAAATCATGAGTGAACTCCCATTCATAATTGCTACAAAGAGAATGAAATACCTAGGAATACAACTAACAAAGGATGTGAAGGACCTCTTCAAGGAGACCTGCAACCACAGCTCAAGGAAATAAGAGAGGACACAAACAAATGTAAAACATTCCATGCTCATGGATAGGAGGAATAAATATCATGAAAATGGCCACATTGCCCAAAGTAATTTATACATTCAATGCTATTCCCAACAAGCTACCATTGACTTTCTTCACAGAATTAGAAAAAACTACTTTAAATTTCATATGGAACCAAACAAGAGCTTGTATAGCCAAGATAATCCTAAGCAAAAAGAACAAAGCTGGAGGCATCATGCTACCTGACTTCAAACTATACTACAAAACTACAGTAACCAAAACAGCATGGTACTAGTACCAAAACAGATATACAGACCAATGGAACAGAAAGGAGATCTCAGAAATAACACCACACATCTACAACCATCTGATCTTTGACAAACCTGACAAAAACAAGCAATGGAGAAAGAATTCCCTATTTGGTAAATGGTGTTGGGAAAACTGGTTAGCCATATGCAGAAAACTGAAAGCAGAAAATTAACTTGAGTTAATTTTCATACAAAAATTAACTCAAGATGGATTAAGGACTTAAGTATAAGGCCTAAAACCATAAAAACCCTAGAAGAGAACTTAGGCAATACCATACAGGACATAGGCATGGGCAAAGGCTTTATGACTAAAACATCAAAAGCAATTGCAACAAAAGCCAAAATGTTCAAATGGAATCTAATTGAACTAAAGAGCTTCTGCACAGCAAAAGAAACTACCATCAGAGTGAACAGGCAACCTACAGAATGGGAGAAAATTTTGCAATCTACCTTTCTGACAAAGGGCTACTATCTAGAATCTACAAGGAACGTAAACAATGTACAAGAAAAAGACAACCCCATTAAAAAGTAGGTGAAGGATATGAACAGACACTTCTCAAGAGAAGACATTTACATGGCCAACAAACTTATGAAAAACGCTCATCATCACTAGTCATTAGTGAAATACAAATCAAAACCACAATAAGATACCATCTCACGCCAGTTAGAATGATAATTATTAAAAGAGCAGGAAATAGCAGATGCTGGAGAGGATGTGAAGAAATAGAAATGCTTTTACGCTGTTGATGGAAGTGTAAATTAGTTCAACCATTGAAGAAGACAGTGTGGAGATTCCTCAAGGATGTAGAACTAGAAATACTATTTGACCCAGCAATCCCACTACTGGGTATATACCCAAAGGATTATAAATCATTCTGCTATAAAGACACATGCACATGTATGTTTACTGCAGAACTATTTACAATAGCAAAGAATTGGAACCAACCCAAATGCCCATCAATGATAGACTGGATAAAGAAAAGGTGGTATATATACACCATGGAATACTAGGCAGCCATAAAAAAGAATGAATTCATGTCCTTTGCAGGGACATGGATGAAGCTGGAAACCATCATTCTCAGCAAACTAACACAGGAACATAAAACCAAATATCACATGTTCTCACTCACAAATGTGAGTTGAACAATGAGAACACATGGACACAGGGAGGGAACATCACACATTGGAGGGTGGGGGACAAGGGGAGTGATAGCATTAAGAGAAATACCTAATGCATGTGGGGCTTAAAACCTAGATGACGGGTTGATGGGTGCAGCAAACCACCATGACACATATATACCTATGTAACAAACCTGCACATTCTGCACATGTATCACAAAACTTAAAGTTTAATTTTAAAAATTAAAAATCAAAAAAAGAAAAAAAATGAAGCACTTGTGCAAGTCGATAACAAAATGTTTCTGAGTCACCTATGGCATGCCCTGAAAAATTAGATCCTAAAAAAGTTTGGTTACCTACAAAGCAAGAAATGTGTCTAAGTCACATTCTAAGATAAATATTCACCTATGTGATACTCATAAATATTAGAGCTGATTATGTTTTTATTATTGACTAAATATTATTCTTGAGATTGACATTTTTGTTTTTAATAGGCAACAAACAAAATTTTTCTTTAAAAAAATTTTCAATTAATATAACTTAGAATTATGCATATATTATCATATACATTTAATTCAAACACAAAATCACTATCAGACCAATAATATACCTTTCCAGTCCTAGAAACAGCCCTGATTTACCACAACTATTTCCTCAGGAAGCAGGGTGGGAGTAGAAAGCCAAGAAAACCACTAAACTCCTACACTTATCTGTCAGCCCACAACACTCTGCAATGGCACGAGAAACCCAAGAATAGGCCATGAAATGAGTTAAGGTCATATACTGTAGACACCCTACTCTGGCTTCCTGGGTCTGTTCAGTGTACTGCTGAGAAAAAAACCAATAAAGGAAACCTGCAACTACCCACTAAGCCAAATTTCACTATCATTCTCTAAACTTTCTAGTACAAGAGAAAGTAAATAAAACCATCTAAAAGAATGACTTTTTAAACCCTACAAGAAGAATACAAGTACACGAGATGATACCATGAAGAAAAACAAAGGAATAAAGAACCCAAAATTCAGGTAAGGGTTCTCTCCTCTGAGGTGGAGAGAAAGGGAAGGGCCTAGGGTGGGGAACATGCAGAGCTCCAAAGGAAACAGTAATGCTCTGCTTCCTAAACTGACTGTCTGATGTTCATGCCAGACGTTCATGCCAGACGTTTGTTTTATTGTTATTCTTTAGACCTTTCACACAGCTAATGAATTTTTTTTGTAATTATTTAATAATTAAAACGTTTAAAGATTAATTTTAAATGGAGTAAAAAGGAAGTTATCTAGATTTTTGTCCCAAGCCTGGGACTGTGTAACCTTTAGCCAGATATTTCTCTGAGATTTAGGAAAAAACAGGCATTGCAGGAGTCAGGAGTCAGCAAAAACTGGGGCTCATCACCTGCTTTTGTAAATAAAGTTTTATTGAAACAAGCAAATCCATGTATTTGCATAGCTTCTGTGGCTGCTTTTACAACAGTGACTAGTAGTAAGTCATAGAAATAGAGACCATATGTTCTGAAAATCCTAAAATATTTATTACATGATCCATTAAGAGAAGTTTCCAACCTTGGGCTGGGGAATTATTGTGGTTTCTCCTAACAAAGACTAATATTAAGGGAAAATGGTAGTATCAAAACATGCTAACACCTGTTGTCTCACTGATGGACCAAAATTTCTTTTTGATACTTTCCATAAATGTTTTATTTAGGTTAAATGCCCATAGCTGTAAAATCTCATGAACTGTATCAACAGATCTTAGACATATATTTTGTGCAGTGTATCAATAGTAACATAAGTGCAGAATCAGCACTCTCCTGCCCTGGATGCTGAGATCTGTCTCTGAAACTAAAGCTTGTAACTGAAAACCTAGCAGGGAGATCTCTGAAGCCTAAGACACCCCAGTTCTTGTGAAGACTCTCAGCTCACTTAGAAGCAGAGAAGTTCATTCCCAGGACACCCCATATGCTGGCCAAGGGTTTTCTAAAGGAGAGTTTTAGTCTCTTAGCATACACATGTATGCACATGGAAAAGCCTGGCATTTGCCACTTTAAAATGCCAAGAGTGGTAAGTTCATCCTGTTCTTCATACCAGTATGTTCACTTTTATATCTAGGCAAACAATCCGTTAGCCTACAAAACTACTGGGGAGCTGTCTGTTCCAGAGATAAAGAACAGGAAAATATTGTCTCCTCAAACTTGTTCCTGCATAGCCATAGCTCTTTGATCTCCTTGATGTCCTTCTGGGACACTAATGATCCAATGTCATGTTCACACTTGAGACTGACAGCTGCCAAACCCAAACTTGCCATGCTGCCTAAAGTCCAACAATTACTTGGATGACCAAGTGGCATGAATGACCAGAAACCACTTTGAGTGCCTAACTTCTGGTTCTGCAAAACACATGAAACTAACTAAAACTAAGTCATTGGTTGGAACTATATCCATTCCAGGGTCTATAGATTTACAAGAGCAGCAAGCCCAGAATTCCCTTTCTTGGCTGTTGTATGACAGCTGGGTACCAGGCCCACAAAAGGGGTGGTAATGAAGAAAATGGGCTGCTTAGTGCCCCAACAGTCTCTGGAGCCACAGCCAGTATGCCATCCTTGTTTGACATATAGTGCTTCTGTTGTTTTCTTTTAATTGAAAGCAACAAATCTCCTTTTTTCCCTCTAAAAGTCAAGTGTTTATGAGGGTTCATATGATTTCTCTTCTAGCCTGCATTTCATGTGCATAGTTACTTGTTTGATAAAAAGCGCTTAACATAGAAAATTATTTTGGTACATAGGTCTTTAGGGAATTTTGACTTTTGGCAAGAAAGAACACTTGGAGTTGAAATGAGAGGACCTGGGTTGTAGTTTCTTGTATCAAACTGGAAAGACACCTAAGCTCTTAAGACGTATTTTTCTAAAGTAAACTTCTTGGAATAAGTGGCCTGAAGATAACTCTCATCCTTTCAACCAATAACTTTCCCCCAAATCTAATGAGCTTGAAACTTCGAAAGAATCTCCTGGACATCTTCACTTCAAATTGCTCTGAGTCTTTATCCTCTTGGTCTCTGTTTCTCTCTCTCTCTCTCTCTCTCTCTCTCTCTCTCTCTCTCTCTCTCTCTCCCCTCCTCCTCCTCCTCTCTCTCTCAGTTGGAAATATCCTTCTTTCTTAAGGTATATTTTCCACCGTAGCTCTTGACTTGCTTCCCTTCTGTCTCTTCTGGAACATTGCTGTTGCCTGAACGTGACCCACAATATTCTATCTCTATGCCTCTGCTCATGCTAGATTGTCATCCTACTTCATCGGAAAATCTCATGCAAAATCCAACAAAAATGCCACTTACTGCCTTTTGCTGTTTCTAAATCTCTACTGGTAGTGATCCCTTTGTCTTGCACATCTCACCAGTTTTTATTTTATTTATTAGAGTACTGACCTGTAATAAAAAGATTGTTACTTTTGCTCTCTTCTAGATTATAAATTTCTCATTACTTAGTTAACTTATTTTGCCTTGTAATGTCTTACAAAAAATAAGCACTCAACCTGTACTGAGTAATGATAAATAAAGTAGACTGAAAGTCTCCTCATACACTGGTTCTGGATTCAGATTCAAAAAAGCTTCACTTCTACTGTCTGTAGCCCTTATCATGAAAGGGGTACACTTTATAAACACATATCTTTATTATGCAGTAAATTACCAGGTAATTACAAATTCAATCCCAAAAGATATCACTTCTCAATGTGTGTGTACCTAATCCATTTTCCTGTTTCTCTAGTTTAGAGATTGTTTTCAAAATCGCAGAAATTAAAGTTGATTAAGAGAGAGACTGGCAACAAGGGCTTAAACAAAATGCTTACAATCTTTGAAGAAAAATCATTGTAGAAGGGGAGCCCTGAGGTGAGGATGGGACCTCCACTCCAACCAATTTACTCTTGCATCTTCCAAGAAAAACCCTCCAGAAAAGCCCTTAGGTTTTACTGCTTGTCAAAAGTTAGCATTTTTATCTTGTTTTGAAAAAACATGATTTATGACAACGCTTTAACTTTGAAACATACAATAAATAATTAGTTGAGTGAAAAACAACTTACCAGTAAGAGCACAAAAGACTAAGAGTAATAAAAACTGAAATGAGAAGTCAGTTCAATTTATTTTGCCCAGATTCTTCAGGGATTTTGTACCAGGGCTAAGTTAGACAATGATCCCAAAGTCCAAGGACTGTTCTTTCACACATTGGTGAGACCCACAGCATCTTCTGCACTCAAATATTTCTGAATATTTATACTCTTGGAGAATATCTTTAAATACACAACACTAAATTGCCTGCCTCATTCTGTTTTCTTATTCTTTTCTCAATTTTCCCAAGATTTCCTTTATTTCCTCTAAGTCCATTCCATTCTATCTTAATCATTATTTGTTACGCCTCTTATGAAAACAGTCATGATCTTTAGCTCCATTTCACCTAAAATTAGAATTTACTCTGTCCCACTCAATAGATTCTAAAATATTTCCTCTATAAAGTTGGTAAGCTACATTGCATGAATTTATTCAATTATTGAATATTTATTGACCACTTACTGTATGCACTCACTCTTCTAAGTGCTAGAAATACAGTAGTGATTGAAACACACAAATGTGTGCTCTCAAAGAGCTTAAATTTTAGTAGTGAGGATAAACAATAAACACATGCATGGCAGGAAGTATTAAGTGCTATAAAGATAAGAGAGACAGGCATGGGACTAGAATATGTTGTGAGGAGAGTACTAGCTTAGCTACCATGGTGAAGGGCAGAGTGGGGTAGCAAACCTTACAAAAGTCTACCAGAAGAACATTCCTGGTAGAAAGAACTCACGTGCCAAGGCCCTGAGGCCGAATCCTTCTTCGTCTGGTTAAGGAATAGCAATGTATAGTTAGAAAACTCTATAGCCGATCAGATTATACTAGCTGAATACTTCATTTAATTAAGGTTCATAAACATTCTACTATTTTTTAAATTACTTTCCAAATAGAAATTGTCATATGAAACACAAAATAATCTAAACTACACTGTACTCTTGAATTAATTATTGCTGAGTACCAGTAGGTATTCAGACAGTGCCAGATGGACAAAACCAATTCCTGGTGCTAAAGCATCCTAGATGTGAAAATAACTTTGTGTGACAGTAATTCAGCTCCTCCAAAGTCTTATTCTTATCCTTAGTCTAAGTAAATGAAATGACAACCTAAATATATATAAATTATGAGACATATGTCTAAAAATTCTTCATGATACTTAATCACTAGCATTATTATTCTTACTTGTGTACTCTCTTTCTCCTACACTGGATTGTAAGTTCCATGAGAGCACAGACTTTGTTTAGTTTAACACTATTTCCAGTGTCTGGAAAACAGTACTTGAGCTGTGTGCTAGATACTCAATGAATATTGAAGATCAACTAGGAATATGTGAAAAAGGAGACAGAAATATGCTGTTATTTTGGTTACAGAGAGCCTGCGTTGTTGAGATGATGGCAATAAGGAAACCAGTAATATTGTGCGAGTCTTTATAGAATAGCAGGCACTGTGCTGAATGCTCTACAGTGCAGTATGCAGTGTATACAACAACTTTTCAGAGCAAATACTATCATTATCCTTATGCTACAGTTCAGGAAACAGAGGCTGAAAAGGTGAGTATGATCAATTTGCAAGTATCAGAGTTCAGGTTTGAACAGAGGGTATTTGAGTCAAGGACTAAGAAAACAAAGAAATACATATACACACAATTTTATATTAATAAATTATAAGTATTGTAAGAAATGTTCTATCAGGAAGATGAAACTAAGAACAGAGCACAAAGCTGAGGATGAACAGGTACTTCTCAGATAGAAGAAGGGCAAAACATAAGGGTTCTCTTGGGCATGATGCCAAGATAAGCCTTGCAGTACATTTTATAAATGGACTAGAAGAGACTGAGTAATCTGATGTTTCAAATTTTGCAAATGACACATTAAGCATCTCTGGGGTGTGAAATGCCAACCTGATAAAAATAAAACAAAGTACACTTAGAGAATGACAAGCTATAAGTTCACAGAGCCCAAGAATGGGATCTGGCAACTTCATGAAACAGGTAGGTTTCTCCCCAATTTCCATTTCAGTACTTGCTTTCCTGGTTCAGAGCATTCCACCATCCTCTGATCTATCAAGACCCTTGAGCCCAGTAACCTACCTCATAGCATAATTAAGGCAAGAAGGCCCTCAAGAACTCACAGAGCCAGCCAAGACCTGAAATTTGAGCTAACTACACTTGGTGTTCAGTTCAGGATGTTCAGCCCTGCTGATCAGAAAGATCTAGCAAGTCCCAGTCTGCAAGGGAACAAATGCCAGAACACTAAAACTCAGCTGTACCTTCTCAAACTGGACAGATGCCTTTTAGCTAAAATGCCTGGCTGCTCTACACAAAGATGTTGAGCCTGTTGAACTTATTACTATAATACATGGCACAAACTGAAAATACAAACTGATTTAAGAACTTTTAAATGAATTCATTATGATTAATCTAAACAGGATTTCAGGTAAACTAGGGCTGCTTCTGACATAACAAAAAATCAGCTTCAGCTCCTGTCACATGCTTCTTGTGGCAACATTGGATATGTAATACTAGAGTTGAATGGATCACAGGTCTGACATACATGAAAATTTTCATATAAAATAGTAGCTACCAGACCTCAGAATAACAAATTTGCCTCTTAATACTTTAACACTCATAATCCTTTAATGCATATTCACCTGACATCCAGAAGCCACAATCTTTATATTTTTGGTCACTAAACAGGTAATTACAGCATTAAAAATGTTCATTAACAAATAATTATCTTCTTAATTAAAGCCAACAATGATAATTTTTGTTTTTTTTAATCTCATTTAATGCATATCAAAAATGTAACTTAGGTACCCTTATTATTCTGATATTTTAGATAAGGAAACAGGATTTTAGAAGTTCTGTAACTTAGCCAAGACCCTATGGCTATTAGTTGGTAGAGCAGGTACCCAAACCCTGAGAGTATGGCCTCAGAAGCCACACTATGAACCACAAACACTCTATATTGCCTCTATTCTCTTCTACAAAAATGCAAATCTGTTATAATGTACATCCTTACATATTAATCTGCAAATTAAATCCTCTATTCCAGCACAACTAGATACAACATATATATAACAAGTTAAACAAGTTAAGGAGGAGGAGGAGGAGGAGGAGGAGGAGGAGGAGGAGGAGAAAGTAGTCATACTTCTATCCCCAAAAGTATCATTATGAAAATGTTCAACTATACTGCTTGGCTTAATCGCAAAATACTAAAAGCAGTATGTAGTTTTCTAATGAAAATGACATGTCTGTCATAAGCCCCATATCTCAAATTTAGAGGTTTTTATCTTCTTTCCAACTGCTCTAAAATACAGAGGGTAATTTTAAGACAGAAAAGCACAACTGGAGAATCATCAGTGGTCACATGGAGCCATTCTTAGAGATAACATTTTCATGTAAAACAGAGACCAATTACTCTGTGGACACACACAAAAAAAAATTATATCTGGAAAAAAACCACAAATGAAAGGAAAACAAGTGCAAAACTGTTTTGTCATTTTAACTAAATTGTATGTAAACGAAGACCAAGAAACTTTAAGCAGCAAAAGTCGTGGCTTATAGAAAATGAGCTTGAACGCAGACAGATTTGCCAAAACCATGTGGGTCTGCAGTTTATTAGGCCTGATGTTAAGCAGCACCTGTCTCACATTTTACACATCTACCATGTGTAATAGCCATTTCAAACTGTTTAATAGTGGGAATTAGTCTTTATCTTTCAGAGTCATATGCTGAGATATTTATGGATAAAATGATATGACATGCTTCAAAGTATTCCAGATTGGAAAAAGCAGAGAGTGGAAGGCGGAGCAGGTGAAACAAGGGAAACCGTGAGTTGAGACCTGCTGAAGCTGGGAGATGGGCACATAGGGCTTTGCTCTAGGATGCTCTTTGTTTTTTATTTACACCACTCACTCTACTTACTTACGCATATTTCTGACATGTCCAATAATGAAAAATGTTTTTTTAAGCTAAGAGTTTGTAAAGCACATATTATACTATTAAAATTCAGAGTACTAACAGAGCATAAAGGCCTCTGCTAAACAATACACAGTTTATAATCTGCCTCAATTAGTTCAGAGAAAGCCTGAGACCACTGGGTCAAAGTCACAGGTTCCATTTTGTTAAGAAGTAATTTACTTTCTTCTGTTTCTCAGATTTATAATTCTAATCTCAGCCAGGCATTCCAAAAATGCATTTCAGCCCCTAAAACACAGAATAATATGATGTTGAATGAGGAGAGCAATTACCAAAAAAAAAAAACCCATATCATTATATGTGACAATATTATCAAAAGATAATCAATTCAGTAGGAATTGAGGCTATGGTTCCAATAAGCTTCAAAATCAACAATCCTTAGAGCTTCACTGATGTGTTCCCTACTCCCTCAAGACTTCTAACTCAAAGCCCATATTTCAAATGTTAATGTTGATTCTCATGATCATTCTATAACACTAAATTGTGAAGTTCCAGATTTTGCTTCTAATGAACACAAATGGCCCTTGTATGGTGAGATCCAACTTATTATGGAAATGCTTCTTAATTATTTACCAAATGTGTGCAAGAAAAATGTTTCCAGAGCACACTATTTAAAGTACATTAAAATGTCCTGAATTTTTCATTATAACTAACAACCCAAAGTGATAGTAGTATTTAATTTTATTTTACAACCTGCTTTATAACTATCACAAAAGCAACTATGTCAGGAAAGTAGTGCTCCTTGATTTCATTAAGAAATATATGAATTTCTACATGTGGAAATTTGCTGTATGTGTGTGTGTGTGTGACGTAACAAAAAGAAAAATAAAAATGATTATTTTATTTACCTATATTCTTCTCTTAGATGCACACATCCTAATTAATATTTTCCTTTCAAAATGGCCCTAGAATGGCACTTTTTACTTTCTCTTACACGAGACTGCTTAGTGAAGTAAAATGGAGATGAAAGGAGGGTGGGGAGAGATGTCAATGGATTCCATTTTGAGGGATCACTTTTATTCTTGGCAGAGAGTATACTCTCTCCAAAGTGATAACTTACAATAATTTTATCTGGCACTTGTGTTCCTTTTATTAAACATGATTGCTGTGTATTTAATCAGAAGGGAAGTCCACTGGGCCAAAATTTTTAAATTACTTCCCCTTTCTGTAAGAAACAAAAACTAAATCTTTTTATCAAGGGAAATAGATAAACATCTTCCAACAAGCCATGGTGTCGTATGGAAAACAAATAACTAGAAAGAGAAAGGGGAGCTAAAACACAGTGAACACCTTTTTTAGTTAGCCTAGCTCTGTGGTGCTGCCAGTCATGTGCCATGTCATGAATCCCTTATCCTCACATGAAAAAGGAGGGACCATGGTTCAGGAGGTGATCCAGGATTATAGCACAAGTCCATCTGACTCCAAAACTTCTCTTCCCATTCCACTAACCTGAGAAACAAGAATATACATCATCACTTGGCTGCAGCTTTAAATAGCCTCATGAGTGGGTCTTTGCTTCTTCATAAAAACACTCAGCTCTGGGCAAACACACACAATCCAAGGCCTGCTGATCCTACACAATTCTTAAGACAAGCAGCCACAGTTTAATTCCTATTCTTAACTAATTCACATGCAGGCATAAAATAAACATTTACAAAGGATGATAAGGTAGATGTGTAACTCTTGCACTAAAAATTTTTAAAATCATGAGCTAGTTATGCTGGCAAAGGACTATTAAGCAAAAAACAATCCAACACCCCTTCCCTCCCCCCCACCATGTACTTACAGTTATTTAAATTTGACTTTCCCCAGAAGTGAGCAGAAAAGAGCTGCCTAGCACTCAGAAGTAAACATCACAAAATTCATCAGTGGCAGGAAACTATGAGGATGTTCACTCAATGTTTATCCAATGCCGTTTGCTCCAAATAGAATTACAGTAAGTCTGTGACAGGCACTGCAGGCTGGCTCACTCAACACCTGTTGCCAACTACCTGTCTCTCTTGCCTACCTCTACTTTTAAGGTTAACAAAGCTAAATATTCACTTTCCCTGCCTTTTCATAAGGTGAGAGCAGGCCATGGACAGGGGATAGACAAGAGGACATGAACCAACTCTCTGGCCAATATGGCTTAAATAGAAGTCAACTGGTGGAATTTCTGAGCAGCTTTTTCTTTTCCTGACACGAGAGACAGATGAAGCTGGCACCACCCCCACCCCTCACTGCACACACACTCCATCACCCTTCTCCCAGAACTAGGGCAGCCATCTTGCAAGTAGGAGGAGACAAGCCTGAGAATGAAAGTCAATGTATGCAAGAATGGCAGAGCAAAAAGTCAAAGAGCCTGGGTCACTGAACAGCAGAACCAGCACTAGCAACTGCCTACCTCCAGCTTCTAATTATTCAAAAACATTAAATCCCTATTTGTTTAAACCACTTTAAGTCAAGCTTTCTGTTGCCCGAAGCTTTTTCTCTAACAAACAGATTCAAATAAACACTGTGGATCAGGCACAGTGGCTTACGCTTGTCATCCCAGCACTTTGGGAGGCCGAGGAGGGCAGATCACAAGGTCAGGAGTTCAAGGCCAGTCTGGCCAACACAGTGAAACCTCGTCTCTACTAAAAATACAAAAATTAGCTGGGCGTGGTGGCGGGCGCCTGTAATCCCAGCTACTTGGGAGGCTGAGGCAGGAGAATCGCTTGAACCCAGGAGGTGGAGGTTGCAGTGAGCCAAGATCACACCACTACACTCTAGCCTGGGCAACAGACCCAGACTCCATCTCAAAAAAAAAAGAAACAATAACAACACTGTGGTAAATAGCCACTTAAAGCCCAGCTAACATATAGCATTTAAGTATCTAACTTTCTTTGGGTTTAAATTTGCATGCTGAAATGAAAAACACGCTGGACTCTAGATCTGTCACTAACAGTGACTTGCTTTTGACCTTAGCCAAATCATTTTACCTCTCTGAGCCTCACCCTTCTCGAATTTGCAAAGCGTTACATAATGATGCCTGTGCTGCCTATCTCGTACGACTGTTCTGAGGGTCAGGTGAAGGACCTGACTTTGAATAAACCCTAAAATACTACAAGAATGTAAAAGGTGTATACTCCTTGCATGCATTATGCTCCCTGTATATATTTAGTTGCCACCTATCTCACTCCCAAATCTGACAACAAATATACTACGGCACTGAGTTTACTCAAGAACTCTAGGCAAGATACTAATTTTTAAATTATTTTTCCCTAAAGGATATTTATGCTTTCTATCCAACACAGAATCGATTTTGAACCAAAAAGCGTTCAAATGTGTAGTGAAGGCAAACAGAAGAGGTTCTCTAAAGTTACAGATATTCTAAGTTCTGCTTTATAATTCATCTGATGGTTATATTTGATTAAGAAATTTGATTAAGGAACAACTATACCAAGAAATAAACAACGGTGGCTTTGTTACTCAATACAGTTAACTAACTTCAAACCTCTTATTCTGTGAAAGTTCCTCCTACTCAATAGTGTTTTTCAGTTTTTTGAAAACACTTAAGACTTAACTAGATAATTGACTCTGAATTACATATACATTGATTGGCTCTGCATTGAAGCTTTCACATAGTAAATCGTGAGTAAACAGGATGTTATTTGCACAGAGAAAGGGGTCAACGGAAGTAAAACTTTGCTAGGGATATTATCATAACAGATCATAAAGTGGGCTTCCTGAAGTCTTAAGATCATAAGTACATTCACATGTAAAGAATAAAGTAGAAATTCTCATTTAATCAAAAATCCTCTTTTGGCACATCTACGTCTGTGTAGTGCACAGATCAGGGTCTCAACGTCACCTAGGAGCTTGTTAGAAAGGCCAGATCTCACATCCTAACCCTGACCTATCAAATAGGAATGCATATTTTCACAAGATTCCAGGTAATTCATAAGCACATTCAAGTTTGAGAAGCACTGATCCCTGCCCAGCCAGCACTCAGTTTTAGTTCATTGTTGATAAAAATAACCAGCAAACCAAGAATTTATTACCTCTACACAAGAAGCTGGGAAAACATTTCCATAATATTCTCCATGTCAGATTAGCTTATCTCAAATACAGTTCTAATCATGACATTCAAAACCTTCAATGACTTCCTTTCACCTATCAAAAAAAAAAAAAAAAAAATCTGAAGTCCTAAGTATGACAGTCAAGCTCCTCATCTGGCAGCAATCCCCTTTCCAATTTCACCTTAGTCCCCTCACATGCCCAATGCTATTTCTCAACATGTCAAGAGCAGATCACCTGCAACAACAGGACCACCTGAGGCCCCACCCTTGACCTTCTGAATCATGCTCTCTGGGAGACAGAACTGGAATGGAGCAATCTTAATCACTCTCCCAGGTGATTCGTGGAAAACAGCTGCTCGTGCTTTAAGGCTATCTAATCCATGGTCAAGTTTCTCAATGTAATGGCACAGAAGGGGTCACTCCATCCTCAGTGTCAGCATGGGCCTGTATGTGGCTCTTTTGTTGTCCCTCACACAGTATTGCAATTACATGTTTCCATGCTTGTTTCCTCTTTAAGTATCTAAATGTAAGAGATGCGTACTATGTATCTCTGTATCTCCAACATCTAGCACATCTTGACAGATAGATGTTTAATATTTGCTGATTTACTGCAGCATTACTTATACTAAGTAAAAAATCAAAATTGAAGCAACCTAAAACTCTATCATTTGGAAGCTACCTAAATTAGTTATAGTACCTAAATTAGTTATAGGTATCCATTAAAAATGACATTGATTATGTATTGATTGGAAGGATAGCCAGGATACATATAGTAAAAATATAAAAAAGCAAATTGCAACATAAGTTTATAATGATCCTGGAGAATATACACCAAAATGTTAACAGTGGTTATCTCTGGGTGGGAGGTTTATGAGTAACATTTATTTCTCTATTTCTTAATTTGAATTTTTTATAATGAGTATGTATATCTTTTTTACATTTTAAAGCTGTTCTCATTTTAAATGCTTAGGGAATAATTGCTGTTACAGTAAATTATGGCTTTACTTATTCTCCTTCCAAGGATAGGGATTTCCAAAGGTTGGCAGTGATCCAAAGGTTGGTGTTGTTGCTAAGAGGGAGAGGGAGAAAGTAGGAAATGGGTTGTCCTTAGCAACTGGCTCTCACAACTGTTCCTCCTATTGTCTGGGATTCAGAAAAATACTTAAATAGCCTTAGATATCTTCTCTTATAACACTTTTCTAATAAGAACTATGGCTTCCAGTGGAAATGATATAGCTCAATTTTGACGATACCAATTAGTCATAAAGCATAAAGACACTATCATCAGTTGTCAATTGTTTCAGTTGTGAAAATCAGCTTCCAACCTCATTTTACCTTCCCTATTGGCCTTCTTTTGCCTTTCAGAGTGTTCTCTGTGCAAAATGAATTTGTTAAATACTGTTTTATTCTATTTAGCATGATACCAATGCTGCATATGCAAGCTGTCAATGACTTTCTGTTAGTATCACCAAACTGGGGCATTGCTTCTGCTATGAGAAGGATGAATGGGGAGGTGGAGGGATATCTCCAGCCTTTTTTCTTTTTTTTTTGAGACGGAGTTTCACTCTTGTTACCCAGGCTGGAGTGCAATGGCGCGATCTCGGCTCACCGCAACCTCTGCCTCCTGGGTTCTGGCAATTCTCCTGCCTCAACCTCCTGAGCAGCTGGGATTACAGGCACGCGCCACCATGCCCAGCTAATTTTTTGTATTTTTAGTAGACGGGGTTTCACCATGTTGACCAGGATGGTCTCGATCTCTTGACCTCGTGATCCACCCGCCTCGGCCTCCCAAAGTGCTGGGATTACAAGCTTGAGCCACCGCGCCCGGCCTTTTTTCTTATACTATACAAGAAACCTACAAGCAACTTTCATTTCAATTAATATTGTACATGAACTCAAGACAGTTTGGAGAAAAATAAGAAAAATAAAATTAAAATCACACCACAGGAAGAACATGTCAATTTATTGGTATTTATTTCCTTAATTTTAACATTTAGCCTAAAAAACAAACAAAACTAAGATTTGCAAGGAAAAAAAAAGGAAACAAAATTTGTTAGTCATGCTTGGATTTTATTACAGTTTAAATCAACTGAATGCTTTAAATGCATATTATGCTTGAATATCAACAGAAAATGTGTGTTGTTATAGCTTAAAAACTTGAACATGTTTGTTTCTTGGGCTCTTCTAAAATGTCCTTACTCTATGAAAACCTGAAGTAAATAGGAAAAAAATCTTTAAAAGGTTTAATAGAATATTAAAACTCAGTGTAAGCAGAAGTATAGGAAGAGTTTTTAAAGCCTATTTTTTTGTTAAAGCAGCTCAAAATCATGTCTCCAAAAGAGCAAAATTTGAGTATAACCAAATACCCTCCAGGCTCAAAAACCATGGCTGTTCATTTAACAAGTTTAAGGAGTACAGCTGGTGTCATAAGCCCTGAACATGTAGCAGACATGCAACCTATGCATCCAAAATGAATAGGACGGTGAAAGGGGCCCTATGCCAGGAGACAGGAGACAGAAGATTTCTTCCCTTTTGTTCTGCAATGGCCACATGACTTGCTAGTCACTTTGCTTCTCGGAATTTCTCACTTCCTCATCTGTAAACACAAGCCCGAGGCTAGATGATGTCTAGGTTGTTTCCAGATCAAAAATTTTTTTAATTCTAATTCTACACATTCTTTCTACACATACACAAAACTGAAAACATCCTATTTTTATAGTCTAAAAAAACTGAAAATGAAAGAACTGCATTTTAGCAAATTTTTCCACTGACATTTTAAAAAAGGAAATAAGATATAGCCTTACCATTTTAATATAATTAATTTACTTTTCAATACTAGTATCATATCATCCTTTATTACTCATTAGCATTTAATAGCCATATCTTTTATTTCTAGTTCCAATATTAGAAAAAAAATTTGTCTTCCTTAATTACAGAATCAGCAGGAATCATGAGATATGCTAATAGCAGAAAAACATCTGAGATATAAAACTTAGTTTTGTCTTTCAAAAGATAATTGAAGACAGAAATTTCAGCTTCCGGAAGTATTGTACTCCAATATGCAAGATAGTTCAGTTATCAAATCAGTAATAAAAACTAATATTCATATAGTCTTATTTATAGAGCACTTTAACATGCATGATGTCACTAAATCTTTATGACTCTATGAGGAAGTATTGTCATTATCCCCACTCTGTACTTGAGGAAACTGAGATCCCCTGACATTAAGTGGTTGTCCAAGATCACAAAGCTAGAAAGCACCAGCCCCATGACTCAACCTCCGACATTTTCTCTCAATTTCTTGCTCTCTCTCCATGCTGTTCTGCCAATTCATAAACCCTTAATGTTTCTGATTAAGCCCACTTTCACATAATTTAATGCAGCGGTTGCTCATAAACACCATAAACAATTAACTGGGAACAAATATTTAAAACACATGTAAACAGAAAGGGTTAATTACCTATCTTTAACATATGAGGAATCTTTACAAATTAAAAAACAAGAAAAAGACCAACAACTCAATGAAGTTAGATGAGAAATACAACCAGAGAGTTTACAAAGAAATTTATTGTTAATGGCTTTGGAACACTTGGGGGAAAAAATAAAATGCTCAATCTCAATTAAATAACTGCAAGTAAAAATAAGCTTTTTTTTTTTTTTTCTTTTTTAGAGGGAGTCTCATTGTAGCCCAGGCTGGAGTACAGTGGCACAATCACAGCTCACTGCAGCTTCAACCTTCCAGTCTCAAATGATCCTCCTACTTCAGTTTCCCAGGTTCCTGGGACCACAGCCACACAGCACTGCACTTAGTTTTTGGTAGAGACAGGGTCTCATTATGTCGCCCAATGCTGGTCTCGAACTCCTGGACTCAAGTGATCTTCAGCCTCCCAAAGTGCTGGGATTACAGGTATTAGCCACTGAGCCAAGCCTCTCCCCTACGTTGTTAACAAAACTTTTTAAATTTTTCATGTGCTAGTACATAGAGTGCGAAATAATAGACACTGGAGACTCGGAGTGGTAGGAGGGAACGAGGGATGAGAAATTACTTAATGGGTACAATGTACATTATATGGGTTATGGCTAGACTAAAAGCCCAGATTTCACCACACCCCAATATATCCATGTAAAATAACTGTGCTTGTACCTCTTAAATTTATACAAAAAAGCAATGTTTTAAAATAAAATTAAAATTTTTCATATACTGAATTGACCGTGGTGTAGGAAAAAGTTACTCTCATATACCGTCAGTGGAGAATGCATGGTTAAAAATTTTTTGAGGGCAATTTTACAGTATTTAGCAGAACTAAACATATACAGCCTTAAACACAGCAATTCCTCTCCATGGAATTTGTTATTTATTTTATTTATGTGGGCAAAAAAAAAAATGATAATCATGTAAAAGATGTTCCTAAGAGCATCAGCAATTACAGCAAAATACTGAAGACAACTCAAATGCCCCCCCATCAGAAGTAGCTGAATTTTGGGTACTTCATACAATAAAACACTACACTCCAATGTAAAACAGTATACTTTTTATAAAAAGCAGAATATATTGTAGTTTACCCTTCATTTGCCTATGAAAAATATACATGGAGATCACACCCAAAGATCTGAGATGGAATGTGCTTATTAAAATATGTCTGGAAAGATCCCAAGAAATTCCCCTTTAGAGAATGGAACTAAGGATGCAGGACTCTGGGGAATTACATTTAAGTT
>NW_016107493.1:332927-375930 GCF_001604975.1 Cebus imitator | reverse complement strand
AGGCTGGAGTGCAGTGGCACGATCGTGGCTCACTGCAACCTCCACCTCCCAGGTTCAAGCAATTCTCCTGCCTCAGCTTCCCGAGTAGCTGGGACTACAGGCGCATGCCACCACACCCAGCTAATTTTTTTGTATTTTTAGTAGAGATGGGGTTTCACTATGTTGACCAGGATGGTCTCGATCTCTTGACCTCGTGATCCACCCACCTTGGCCTTCCAAAGTGCTGGGATTATAGGCGTGAGCCACCAAGCCCTGCTCAAGTGTTTAATTCTTTGCATGCCTATACTCAACTTGGTTGATGTGAAGAGTCAATTAGATAAACTAATGTATGTTAAAGCATTTTCTAAACTGAAGAGAATATACAAACCTAAAGCTTCCTGGATATTGCTTTATCACTAGCATTTCAGGAACACTTTTTATGATTTAGCACCTACTGCCCTGAGCTATACCCAGTAAGCATAATTCCTCAAAAAATACTTCATGATGGATTGAAGATCTCTCTATCAAAATGCAAATATTCACCCAAGAGCTAACACCTTTAAATAGTACTTTTCAAATTTCATCAAATAGCCCCTAGTGTCAAAGACACTGAGCTTGTTCCCCCAGGGACCTAGAAAGTATACCAAAAGACCTTCACATTTTTAATATGTCCATACTCTTTCTGATAAATTTTTTTTCACAAACCTTCAAATAAACTGACAATTCAGGAAGTGGCACTAGGTTTATTCTGAGACCTTACCCCCAGGAACTGGATGCAACCGTTTGAAGAATTTTACGTTTTGTTTTTTTTTTTTTTCTTTTTTTGAGACTGAGTCTCACTCTGTCGCCCAGGCTGGAGTGCAGTGGTGCGAGCTCGGCTCACTGCAACCTCCACCTCCCCAGCTCAAGCAATTCTCCTGCCTCAGCCTCCTGAATAGCTAGGACTACAGGCACGCATCACCACACCCGGCTAATTTTTGTATTTTTCTTAGAGACGAGGTTCCACTATGTTGGCCAGGTTGGTCTCGAGCTCCTGACCTCAAGTGATCCACCTGCCTCGGCCTTCCAAAGTGTTGAAATTACAGGTGTGAACCACTGCATCCAGCCAGGGATTTTATTTTAAAGGATAATTTGTTGGCATCTTAGCAGAGGATACTTTAAATATGGGATGAAAGATATGGAGAAAAAAAGGAAGTTAAACAGAACTTGAATCAGATACTCTGTGATTTAATCTTCAGAATCACCATTATTTCAACAAGTTACTGAACTCCTACTATGGCCATAGTCTCTTTCCCTCATGAAGCTATAGTTTTTAGTTCTAATTGATACTGTACAGGTGCCCTCCAAAGAGGTTTTAGCCAATGCATTCATTCCCCACTGATGATGCAGAATACGTCTTTCTCCACACTGCAGTCAATTCAGCACATGGCCAAATGTTTTGTCTAGTTAGAGGAGCAGAGCAGAAGCACATGTCAAGCCCTGAATCAAATATAATTAAATAGCAAGACAAAGGAGGTCTTGTCCATGAAGTTAGAAAGATGGCTAGAGAAGGCCTATCTGAGGGAAAAATGTCTGAGCTGAAACCTAAACTATAGGAAGGTATGATGGTTAATTTTCATGTCAACTTGATGGGACCATGCATGGGGTGTCGAGATTAAACATTGTTTCTAGGCATGTTTGTGAAGGTTTCCAGATGAGATTAGCATTGGAATCAATGGACTCGGTAAAGCATATTGCCCTCCCCAGTGTGGGCAGCAGCCCATTTATTTTGAATAGAATAAAACATGAAAGAAAGAAGAATTTGTTCCCCCTTCCCTGTTTCTTGTTTCACTGCTTGAGCTGGGAAATCTCACCTCATCTTCTCTTGCCTTTGGACTGGGATTCATACCATCAGTTTCTCTGGTTCTCAGCCTTCGGACTCAAACTGAATTACACCACCAGCTGACTTGGGTCTGCAGCTTGTAGATGGCACATTGTGGCCTCCATATTTGCATAAGCTAATTCTCCATAATAAAATCTCCTTAAAAATATTTTTAAAAATTGATTCTGTTTCTATGGAGAATCCTGACTAATATAGAAGGGGTTATAGTCATACAAAAATGAGGAAGAATATTCCAGAGCAAAAGTCTGAGGTAGTAGATACTTAGTACATTCATGGGACAAGAAGGTAGCCACTATGGATGGAGCATGAGAACCTGGGGACAAGGGGTAGATGCTGAGTTTACAGAGGCAGGAGCCAAACCACGTCAGACCTTATAAGCCAAATAAGGTGACATTTATTTTTATTGCAATGGGAAGCTGTTGGAGGGCTTTAAGCAAGAGAATGATACCATCTCAATTATTTTTTGAGGAAATCATTCTGTTTGCTATGCAAGCAATGATCTGTGGAAAGCAACACAAGAAGCAGGGAGTCAATCAGGAGGCAACTGAAAGAATCCAGATGAGAGCTGATGGTGATTTGAATTGTGGGTTTAGCAGGGGCAATAGGTTTACCTTTCAGGAGGTATTTTAGAACTGTGGGATTGCCACTAATTTGGATATGGAAAATGAGGGGAAAAAATGATTGTTGAATGAATCTCAAATTTTCAGAGTGAGCTATCTGGTGTATAGTGATAGAATTTGCTAAGATAAGGAGGCGGGCCAGGAAGAGTTTTGTTAAGAATATCATGGCTGAGATTCCTGGCTGACACCCAATATCACTTTTCACTTCTTCCTTAGTAACCAATCCCCATTTTTCTTCCAGCTTAAAGACTACATCTCCCAGCCTCCTTCTGTTGCTAACTGAGGTTTCATTGCTAAGTTCTAGCCAATAAGAAACAAAACGGAAGTATTGTACAAGACTTCTAGGACAACTAAAAGAGAGAGAGCTCAGCTGGAAGCTAAACTTTTTGCCCTATGCACCATCTTCCTTCCTGTTGTCTGAAATGAGGAAGATGGCTTGGAGCTCCAACATCCACTTTGAGTATAGAACTCATGTGCTGAGAATGTCAGATTAAGGAGTTTAAATGGAGCCTAAGTTGCTGGTCATTTCAGGGAGCAGATGTACTGGTGCTAGACTATCTATCTCTGGACTTCTTTTTTTTTTTCTTTTTTTTTTGAGAAGGAGTCTCACTCTGTCACCCAGGCTGGGGTGCAATGGCATGATCTCGGCTCACTGCAACCTCCACCTCCTGGGTTCAAACAATTCTCCTGCTCAGCTGGGACTACAGGAACCTGTGACCATGCGGGCTAATTTTTGTACTTTTAGTAGAGACAGGGTTTCACCATGCTGGCCAGGATGGTCTCAATCTCTTGACCTCATGATCTGCCCACCTCGGCCTCCCAAAGTGCTAGGATTACAGGCATGAGCCACCTCGCCCGGACTTCTCTGGACTTCTTATAAGTGGAATAAATTATTGTGTGTTTACAGTTATTTTGAGTTTTCTGATTCATGCAGATAAACTAAGTCCTAATGATACAAAGATTTAAAGATAGATTGATATAGCTATTAAATATCCCAGTTAGGTAGAACCCTCATTTTAAACATCAAAAAAATAGTGTCAGAGAAGTTACTTACCAAAGTTAAACAACTTAGGATAGAGACAAGATTTGAACTAATAGCAGTCTCATTACAAAGTTCATGTTTTGTTTCATATGATACCATCCTGTACATAAAACAAAAAGAAAAAAAGGCACCAGAGCCAAATGTTCCCAATAGCCAAATCATATCTAGGACCAGTTCTGCATATGACACCAAAAATAGCCCTACTCAACTTGATATAAGGAAGAATGATCTCTTATCTAAAAGTGCTACTATTTATATCACGTGAGTATCACTTGCTTTACCCTTTTCTAAAGGCAATACATTTTTTACTATATTCACCTATCAATTCAGCCCTAGGTTTATTTCCATTGTATTAAAATGCTACTTATATTTATGGTTGCTCTTGCAACTAAATATATGCTGAACTTCATTCTGAAGTCCTCTTGTCATACTACTTTGGCAAATATAATACATACTCCAACCCTGAGTAACGACCTTCCCTTATATGACTCATTAATTATGCACCCTGTAAGAAAAAATTGACAAGTTTTCCATAGCTCCCAACACTGATGTATCCAACTATTACTTTATTGTAACAATCATGTCACAGTTCACTGATGTTATTATCCCATGAGGCAGAGAAACAAATACTTTGTGCACTTAAAAATCTTTTATGTCTAAAACTTCTTCCTCAATCTATCAGGTCTATCTCCTATAACACAGAAAATCTGATTAGTAAGACCAGTCTTATTTTTTATTGGTCAGGATGACAACAGGTTTAAACTTTAGGTGTTCCTAAGTAATCAAGAGGAAATATTTTTTCCTTTTACTTTTCCATTTAAATATAATTACATACTGTGAAGTACATAGATCGTAAATGAACAGCTTGATAAAATTTTACAAAATGAGCACACCCATGAAGCCACCACCCAACTCAAGATATAGAACACCTGTAGTATCTAGAATCCTCTCTTAAGCCCTGTCCAGTCATCACCTACTCCCCCATAACGTTAACCACTCTCCTGACTTCTGATTCCACAGATTTATTTTGCCTATTTTTGAACCTGATATAAATGGCATAGTGCAACATATAATCTCTTACTTAATATTATGTCTGTAAAATATATCCATATTGTTGCAGGTAGCCATAGTTTATGCTTTTTAATTACTGAATAGCATTCCACTTATCCATTCTGTTGTTAAAGGATGTTTAGATTAGTCGAAGTTTTATATTTGCTATACACAGTAGGTATATATATAGTATATATTTGCAGTTTTGTATTTACTATATATAATGCTGCTTTTAACATTCTTACCCAATACTTTTAGTGCATAAAGGAAAGTTTTTCAAATAGAATTTTTTTATTCTTGTTTTTATTTTATTTGTGGTATACAGACTATATTGTCTATACATTTGGGAGTAATACATCCAGAGTAAGCATGCATACTTTGGCTAAAATATATTATGCCTAATTCAATGGTCAGCAAAACTCCCTTGAGTGCTTTAGTATTGTTAGGGAAATAATGAAAAAAAAGAAGGATATGAGACTACTGTGAAGGATAAAGAAAGTTTAGAAAACAGGTAATAGAAAATGTAAAATAAAGAGAAGTATCAAGTGTCAAGTCCTTACCATAAATTTTTTAATTCCCATTAAGTTAGATGACCACAGTTTGGCCTTCAGGTTGTGCTATCTCCTATTGGTATTTCCTAATACTAATATATTTCCTTAAGATGCTCCCATAGGGTTGTGTGCCTGTTTTTGCTTATCTTTGGCATGTACCTTAACTTCTTGGAACATGCTGGGGCTCCCTAGTGATACAGTGATTACATGTAATAGATAAAGTCACCCTTAATATTCCATACCACATTAGGATTCCCAGTAACTGGAAGCCTTGGCTCCCCCTCCTCCACTACCCTGAGAAATGAAATGTTAACCATTTTTTCAATTGGGTGGGGGTTCAGGTGCCTCATCTCTTACCTTTCCCAACCCACTCTCATTCATTTATTCAAAATCTATCTTCTTGTTACCTAATATATACAAGGTTCTGTGTTATGTGCCTGAGAGGTGAGAAAATATATAAGTATAAAATATTTACAGGTTAAATAACAAGTATCTAAAATTTGCTTCCAGATAATAAGGAAAGTAAAAGGATGGAACAGAATGGGACAGAATTGGCCATGAGTTGATGGATTGATTGTTGGAGCTGGATGATGAATCCTTGAGGGTTCATATTATTGATCTATCTGCTTTCATGTGTGTTCAAAGTTATCTATAATAAAATTTTTTAAACACAAAAAAAAATGCATAAGACAGCCTCTGACCTCCAAGAACATACAGACTAATAAAAGTGCTAAAACATGCCTTCAAAGAGCCTAGTGAAGTTTAAAGGGACCATAGCAGTTATGAATTCCAACCTTAGCATGAAAGGAGTAACTCTGAGGCCTAGAGGTTAAGTAAGTTGCCAAGGTCACATGGGTGGTAGCAGAGGTGATACTAAAAACTAGCTCACTTACACACACACACACACATGCACGCACGCACGCACGCACACACGCACACACACGAGGCACTGTTCCTTCTCCCAGACAGACTGCTCCAATACAGAGCAGTATATGGCAAAAACCATGAAGCTAGTCCAAACTAGGTGTATAAGATTTCAAAACACCACCTGGGCCTGAAAACTATGGGCTCTTTCACAAACTGTGTTCTGCTCACAAACCTAAGAGGGCTGTTCCCCTATAACAGACATGAAAATCTCATTAGTGAGCAAGAATTTTACATTTATTTGCATGATGGTTTGGTTTACCACTGTTTCTTCCAAAGTCACACACTTGCCTCACAGGGTGCTTGAGATCATCACATATTAGCAACAGAAACATTAGCAGCTGTAGCTCTAAGTTCAGATTGACTAACCTGTAAAAGGTACATTTCTGCATATGTAGACATTTTCAGGTGGGCATAATTTTAAAGCAATAAACGAGCATAAGTTACGGCTCTATTCTAACCAGCAAATTATCAGGCACTAATAAAGGAAAGGCAACTGCCTAAAAGAAGACAAAAACTGTCAGACATTGGTAAATGTTTGCTTTTGATCGTGATATCTTCATTCTGAACATCTTTCCATGTGATTCTTCCCATAATGGAGCTATATAAAGAACTTTCCATGAGATTTCATCACTTTAAAAAACAAACTATAAATATTCCACTTTTCTTCTATACATAGTGTTGTTCATTCTAAACTCTCGATGTGCTAGATAAAATCCTAACCAAGCATATTCTCACCTCCAGTTCTTTTGGAGTAATTGCCTTTTTCATTATAATCTAGCAAAGGAAATTCATTTTTTTTCTTGTGTTTTCCATTAGGTCATAGAACATCTGAAGACAAGTAAAACAATAAAATTACTTAAAAAGTAAAAAAGCAGTTATCAAAATTAACTCTTTCAGAGCATTTCATTTTTACTTTTCACATAAAAATAGATGTCACCTCTGGTCAGCCTAAAAAATCACAGAAACAATATAATCTGTACTCAGAATATTCAAACATATCTCTAAAAATTTCACTGTTGGGGAAATTTAGCAAGTTATGGTGGTCTACTCAAAGACCTTTGGTTGCCACTATGAGGAAGAAAATAGAAAGAGAAAAAGAGAGAGAAAAAAAAATCTAATTTCATAATCATTAGATCACTTCTCTGTTCATACATATATAAGCATTGCCAAAAGTGATTTATAATATTAAAAAATGCTATTGATCTGGACATTCATAATTTTGTGAAGCTTTTATTTCTAAGTGTTGGCAATAATTCTCTACCTCATTACAAAACATTTATCCATTCCCACATTCAAATCCCCTGAGCTTTTATGCATTCTAATGCATTGCTAGGCTAGCAGTCTGTAAAAACAAAATTGTTTGGAAAGAAATATAATTGTTTCAAGTTAGAACACTGGCAAGCTTTTACTTTTTTCTTTTAGACATTAAATACTAATTACCTTCAGATTCATGATATTACTAGATACCTTATGTTTCAGCCACTCTATCATAATTAAACTGCAGAATTTAGTGGGATTAAAATGGCTTCCAAAGACCTTAGGTGGCAAGCTAAAGGCTAGCCCTCCAACAAGTTGAACATGAGTTTTGGCAAGGAGATTTATCCATAACCAGAAAGGGTTGCTAGGAACAACTGGAAAGGGAGACTACCTGAATTTGCCCAACGCTTTATCCTGATCAAAATAATTGAATATTTAAAATTAAAAATTTGTAGCCTCTTGAATTAAAGAGACAACCCAAATCTATTAAATTTTCCTCAGGGTTTTATCCAAAGCATAAAGAAATCATAACATCCTAGAAGTCGACATATACCATAATGCCTTTTTAATCAATCAACTCTTTGTCTTAAAGCCAAAAAAAAAAAAAATCCATTTTTTATCATCAGATTCCAGAACCAGTAAGCACAAGTTAGTTACAGCACCACTGTAATTACAGCTTCTGATCAGCTTTGATGGACAACGACAGAAATTGAATGTTTGTAAGGAAACATAAGCATTTTAAGCATTTATGTTCTATTTTTATTTGCACTCCTTGCCAACCCTGAGTCCAAATTAGAAATTCTAAATCTTTTGAACCTGAAAATGATTAGATTTGATGGTCAGATATGTATGTAATGTTAAGTAATAAGACTCTCCAGGATCAAGAAGATAGCTTTATACAAAACCTGGTTGTTATTAATCAGAAGACTAAGGCAATCTCAAAGGCAGCCTTAAGCCAGTCTCAAACTCGGTCGCCTCCAGCAGTCAAGCAGGTAAATAACTGCTTAGGCTGGTCATGAGTGCCTGAAGTCATGGATGGAGCTGCAGAAGGAAGCTGTGGTCAGGTGTAGGGAGACAACTGACCCTCAGCTCCAGCCTGTTATTCCCATGTCTTCTGATTTCTCAAGATAATGCAGAAATGCAGATTCATATGTGAAATCTTCCTATTAAAATGTTGGCACAAACATTGTAAAAGCACTGCATGGGCCAAATAAAACATGTCTGTGGGCAAGCTTCAGCCAGCTGGCTGCCAGTTTAAGATATCAGGGAAACTATGGAGAAAGAACAGAGTAAAGTATTTCCTTGACATTCCCTCCCCCAACCTAATAATGCACAGTCTTTGAGATTACTGTGAGAGTCTAATCAAACGAGGGTGGAATAATGGTGTGGAAACTTCAGTTTGATCCTAAGGTAGACACTACTTTCCTACCATACTTTGTTCAGTGAACTTTGTACACACACACACACACACACACACACATACACATACACACTCACAGTTTGTCACAGATCCACAATTACATATAATTTCTGGAGCACTTCCATCCCTCACAGACTTGAGGAATATCTTGCTTGTGTATCCTAGAAAATGGAAATCCATTTAAAATATATTTATATTCCAAAAGATAGGCTGACTTTAATCACAGTTGTCCTTGTTCTTAACAAAAAGCAAAATGTACATAGCATTTTGTTCTTGGGGAAGCAAATTGTTCTTGGGGATATAACACAAGCAATTCAAAATCCAGTAAGCTCATTTTTAGTGACAAGTCAAATGCTTGCTGCTACCAGGCCACCCTTGCTTTATTCATTATTCAATCTGTGATATGGCACAAGAAAAGTGTGGTAACTGAAGAAAAATAAACAGAGTGTCCAAACAGCCAGCTCTAATCGTGGAGAATGTTATTTCTCATTGTCTGTTTGCTGGGCAAGGCGACCTAGCACAGAGGGAAATAAAAGTTTTGCATCTCAACAAAAGAATAAAATTCTGTATGCAAACATTTTAATAACATAGATATCATTTTATTGCATTCCCAGAAATGCAGGCTCCTTTCATCTTTGTTACCATATACATAGGCATATTTTATAGGTTTGTTGTATTTCCCAACTATTTACCCACTATCTATCTATAACTAACACACACTAGTAATTGGTTTAATCAGTGGTTCTTAACTCTTTTGAGAATCTGATAAAAGTGTAGGAACTACTTACTCCTGAAAAAATGCTTTGATTTGCTATATTTTGCACACAATTTTAAGAGCTTCGAGGACCCGCTGAAGAAGTCCATCCAAAGGTCCTCATTTAAGAACTCTGTTACAAAACTCCTGTAATTTCACTTCTATTTCATTTACTCTAACCTCCCAAAACATTTAGTTTAGGATTTGCTCTAAGAAATTAAGGCAGCAGACTTGCATTCCTTTCCTTTCTTTTTGACGTATATCTAAGTAATTGTTTATGTTTTAGAATTACCACCTGAGAGGCAGAGGCAGAGATTGCAGTGAGCCCAGATCACACCACTGCACTCCAGCCTGGGTGACAAGAGTGAAACTCCATCTCAAAGAAAAAAAAAAGAATCACCATTGTTTAAACCAGTTAGGCCTGGGCAGATCATTAGGCTACAGATTAGCTAGGAATAGGTTACCATTCACTTGGTAAAATATATGACTTCTTTTTATTTCTGGATCATAAGTGCTTTTTCCTTTCCATCATTAGGTTGTTACAAATATTAAGATGATGTGGAAAAGTGGCAGAGTATGAGAGGAGCACTTCCAGGAGATGTTTCCCACAACCACCGTAT
This sequence comes from Cebus imitator, assembly GCF_001604975.1. Classification (NCBI taxonomy): domain Eukaryota; kingdom Metazoa; phylum Chordata; class Mammalia; order Primates; family Cebidae; genus Cebus; species Cebus imitator. The sequence goes on along the minus strand of NW_016107493.1, from coordinate 365,828 downwards.
AAGATGGGCCAATAGTTTACATTTTATAAAATTTTTTAAATGGTATAATTAACTTTAAAAGCCAATATATAAACACCAGCCCCTCATGCTTCTTCCCTTATCACTAATGTTCTGCTGTCTCCAACTTGAACTTATTTATTTTCCCAGGCATTCCTCCTATAAAGAAGAGAAAGGATCTAAGGCATTTTCTCCATATTACCTAATGACTCATCAGCAACTATAAAATATTTTAGAGAACTACCTTAGTGGATGTCATTAGAGATGCCAGGATATGTCTATCAGGAAATGCAAAATACTGTTTCTGGATAAAGGTTTTGATGCTATTGTTTTCTCTTTCTGTAGCTGAATTTCATTGCTGAAATTTGGTTAGGCCTGACTTCTGTTTACAAACAAGGGATCATCTACTGAAACTTGCACAAAGAATAAGATGATGCAGACATCACATCTGAAAAACAAAAATGTCAACCTTGAAAAGTGGTCTGTGTGGTATTGTACATGAGATTTTGCTTCCTTAGAGCTTTGCACTCATCTAAATGCCTATAAATCAAATCTACAGCATAACCTACTTTTAAAAATTAATACCATCAACAGGCTGTATGCAACTCAATTGAATTTATTTGTAACTATATTTTTATAAGCATGACTTGATGTTAGAATTCAGCTGTAATAAAATATCTGAACAGCCTCAAACCTAACAGCTCAGCACTTTAGATTCACTGACAAAGAAGCAAGTGTAGTTTAAAGTGAAGAACTCACTTCTACCAAAAAGAGCCCCATGCAAAAGCAATTCCACAATAATCTTAGTGAAGAGGCTACTATGCTGCTGGACCCTGGAAAAAAAACAAGGTAGCATAAGATGTCCTGTCTTCAAGGAGTTTACCATCCAGCTGCCATCTCTGGAAATTCAATCTGTTCTTTACACTTTAAAAAAAAAAAAAAAAAAAAAAAACCACAATGTTCTCTAAGAATCTAAAGTTTCTTAAAATTGGGAGGTCAAAATGTCATGAGGTGAAAAATGTAAGAAATCTAACTACCTATCTAGTTTTATAAAAAACAAAATGCATTCCTGTATATTTCAGATCCAGTTCAGGCATCCCCTCTTTCAAAAGACCTTCCAAATGCTTCTTTCCTAAGAAGCTGTTTACCGGCCCCTCCTCTAGGCCAATATGTGGGATTCTCTATTATTTCATTTATCACATTGTATTATAGTAATATTCCTAGCTCCATCTCCTGCAGAGGCTGGCACAATACCCAATGCTCAGAAATGTTTGTTGAATCAGTGAGTAACTCCCCTCAATGTGCTTAACCATACTTCTTAGATATAAATGTAAATTTCATCTACAAAAATGTTTTTATAGTTAGTGCCTATTTGTGTTCATGGAAATCTTTTTTCTCCAGGAGTCCAAGATTTGGGGAAATTCTGAGTTATCTATGACTGTAGCAGTGTTCTGTAGTCAGCACAGAAGAATGTCAAAAGAACTGCATTTCAATTCCAGGCTCAGCCAAACATTTACTCTCCCTGTGTCTACTTTCCTTATCTGAACAATGGAGACCGCAATACCAGCCTGTCTCACACATCTGCTGTGCACAAGAACTAATAAAATTTATCAAACACCTAGAAAATATTTAAATGACTTGGAAATTTTATCACAATGGAGATAAAAGAAATGGTAGCAGTTCTGCCTTTTTTTTTTTAAAGCCTAATGCATTCTTGGAAACCATGATAGTAAAGCAGATCCTATTTCCCTGGGGAAATAATAGGAAGATTATGTCGAGAGCAAAGAGTATATATCAAATAAATATGACTTATGTAGTAATTATTTAGCTTTTTATATTGAAGTATATCATATACACAGCAAAGTACACAAAATATAAAGGAAGCTCAATGCAGTCTTTTTAAAAGTGAGTACACCTTACTAGCCATCAACCAGGTCAACAAATAGATCATTCTGAATACACTAGATGTTCCCTCATGCCTTTCCTAATCACTCTCCTCTTTCTCCTTTCAAAAGCAACAAGTATCCTGAATTCCTAATGGTATTACAATTTCCTAACTGTCCTTATTATCCCATCTATAGTTTAGTTATATCTATATTTAAACTTTATATAAATACACTCATACAGTACTCTTTTTTTTTTATTTTTATTTTTTTAGATGAAGTCTCCCTCTGTCTCCCAGGCTGGAGTACAGTGGTGAGATCTTGGCTCACTACAACCTTCATCTCCTGGGTTCAATTGATCTTCCTGCCTCAGCCTCCTGAGTCACTGGGACTACAGGCACACACCACCACGCCGGCTGATTTTTGTATTTTTAGTGGAGATGGGGTTTCACCATGTTAGACATGCTGGTCTCTAACTCTTGACCTCAGATGATCCACCCACCTCGGCCTCCTAAAGTGCTGGGATTACAGGCATAAGCCATTGCACCTGGCCTGAGTATATGTATTATTTTGTATCTGGTTTCTTTCATTCAATATTATGGCTGTGAGATTTATCCATGTTGTTGAACATGGCTGTAGTTCACTTATTTTCATCACTGAATTGTATTTCATTACGTAAACTATTATTTATCTATCCTACTATTAAAAAACATTTTGTTTGTTTTGACTATTATAAATTTGAATTCATAAAATTACATTCCAAACCCTAGAAAACAAGCACAAATATACGATATGTTCTCAATGCATAAGAAACCTTAGTGTACCATATGCAAATTGAATCCCAATACAAAATTATGCTATATAACACAAAAGTCTAACTATTAAATCATAAACCATCTAAATCTAAAACATCGGTGTATGAAACTTAATATTTCATTTGTGCTTTTTTGCTTTTTAAAATTTCAAATAAAGTGTTTATTTGCTTGCTTTTAAGTAGTTCGGAGGATTTGGGCTTCTTTTTAAAAAATATCTATCAAGGTTAGTGTAAACAGATAATTTAATTTTCTGTCAGTATATTTCCCTGCAATAAGCAGTAAATTTTTTAAAAAATCTTTTCATTATGAAAACCAAATTTTAACAATGGCTATCTCTGAATGATGAGATTATTAATTATTTTTATTTTCTTTTTGTTTATCTACATATTGCAAGGCTTCTAAACTATAATGATTATAATTTTTTAAATTACTCTTTTCTTTAATGAAAATAATTTCATCAGCCTTCAAATTGTAATATTCAAAAATAATTTAAAGAAAATAGAATTTATATCAAGTAAGTTGATGTTAACAAAGTGGGAAAATTTGAAATACCAGAAAGGACTTGTGGCTGCATATTTGCTATAGAAATGTGATACATGCCATTGAGATTTGAATCAGTCATTATTTTGATAAGCAGCCATTTCAGAGCAAGTGTTATAAAATGAAAAATTTATAAGTAAAATTTCATAAGCTTGCTTTAAAATTATGCTTACATTTTGATTAAAGAACCATTCTAAATATTATTAATAATATTGTGTTACTCAAGTCAACATCAATAAGTACTAAAATTATTTTCTTTAAGAAGAAAAGCTATCAGTGAACAGCTGAGTGTGAAGATGAAATTAACTACACTGGGCCATCAACAAGAAATAAGCAAACAAACAACTAGCAATGCTGAGCCTTGTCCAAAATGTTTTGCATCACAATTTAAGCTCAAATTGTGATGTGCCAAAAATCTGGCAAAGATTGATACACCAACGTCAGGACTTTTTTTAAGATTTTCCTATTGCAGGAAGGTGGCCTGATGCATTGGTGAGGCACAGAGATGATAAAGTCAGACTGCCTGAATATAAATGTTCTAATCCCCCACCCCCAGCTTTGGCTGTATGACATTGTAGACCGTATGGATGCATGCGTTGTGACTCATAAGTCCCAGGGATAGCCACAAATAAGGGTTCCATTATTTGCATGTGCATAAAACTCAGCCAGATGGATGGGGGTAGCAAAGCCAACATGCTTGCTACTTTGCAGAAGCCAATTATAGCATGGCTGTGAGCAGTTATAGCCCAGAAGAGCCTCTCCCAGCAAGAAAGTTCCCCACCACAAAGTGTAAGAACCTGCCCAGCACAGCTTGATGACAGTCTCTCTGCAGGGTCCATGCTATTTCTCTATTGGCATCAGGCACTGGGCTTCCTGCTGGCTCTGTAACCTATGCAAACACCAGAGAGAAAAAGAGCACTCCATGCCTACAGCCTCCCCGCTAGAAGTTAAGATACTGGGACTTTTTACCCCCACCCCAAAGGAACATGTGTTTGTGATATGTGTATAGATAGTTTTTTGAATAATGTTATAGTAAACACTTTGTATTAAACAAGCATAAACATCATGTTGAATAATTATATGATAAAAATGAGCAATGTGAAAACCTTCCCTCCAATAATCTTTGGAAGCCAGTGAAGTGACTATAAGGTAGTGTGCGGTAGATCTTAGACCCCTGTTAACTCTGACAAACTTTGAACAAGATACTTAATCTCTCTATGCTTCAGTTTCCTCATCAGGAAAATGAAGTAATAGTAATGGTTCTTAACATGCCATGATGATTAAATGAGATCATAGATGTGAGAACTTTGGATTGTGGTAATGCCTATTAAGAGCCTAACAATGTTGGTTATTATGCAAATAATTGTACTCAGCCTGTCATCCTGTAGTTAATGGCTTCTTTCCTAGTATAAAAAAATCTTTTACTCAAGCTTATCTTACTGGCATTTTAAACAAACAATAATAAGATAACTATAATTGTAATCACAAAATAGCTAACTAATCATTTATTATATGACAAGCCCTTTATAAACCTTACCTACTCCAATTCTCACAATCATCCAATAAAGTGGATATCACGATCATTGTCATCATTGCTCCCATTTGTCGGATGGGGAAAATGAAGCTTAGAGCAGTTCAGTAACTTGCCCATGATCACAAGCTAGTAGATGGTAGAGCTGAATACAATCCTGGATCTTGTGCTGTAACCCTTAATCATTAAGGCACAGTGCCTCCCAGCAAGGGATGCCAATCACATGTTTGGTATAAAACTTTTGGCTTGCATTGATGTCTACAGTTTAATGGGAAAAACAGAGACAGATTACAAATGAGAAGGAGGGAGGACACAGGCAGGCAAAGAGATTCAAGACTCTAAATGCCTTCCAGACTTAGTATAAAGAAATTAATAGGATAGGTGTTTGGCGCTGTGCTGATTTGGCTATATTTCATTCGAGAGCTTCTGCTACTTGCATGGAACAGGAATTTTGCTACCTAAAAGTAAACTAAGGTCACCAGAGGACCTGATAAACTAAGCAGAAAGCTCTTGGATTAGGCCAGGGGAAAAAAACTCATGAATTATTTCAGATCAACCGGCTTTTTAAAATTTACCTCTTCCAGCATTGTAAATATTAGTCTAAGTTGTTTACAAAACGTTTGTAATCCAGATTGGAATTTAGTGTCTACAGCAATAAGGTGACAGCACAGCTGAACAAACTAAATATTAACCAGGAGTCCCAGGAGCTAAGTACCTGCCCCAGTTTCTTTCCCACTGAAAGCATGTCGTTGGGTTGATTAAAGAGCTTCCAAGTCCCTTTCGATGGGGTGTAGAGGGGAAAGTACAAGTGTCCTTGTCAGATAGGTGAGTGTTGCAGTGCTGGTTGTGTCTTATGGGTTGGGTGTTAACCACAGCAATCAATGCTAAATTAGAGATTTAGGCAAAGCACTGGAGGGGGCCACTAAGGAGTGCACCTAACTTAATTTAGGTTCTATTTTCTTATTTTTGTTTTGTATTGTTTGGGGCATGATGCTTCTATAAGCCAAGGATTTCCCAGTCACCAAAAGCTACGAGACAGGTGTGGAACGAATTCTCCCTCAGAGGCTCCAGAAATAACCACCCCTACTGACACCTTGATCTCAGATTTCTGACCTCCAAAACCATGAGAAAATGAATTTCCATTTTAAGCCACCAAGAGTGTGGTCATTTGTTACAGGAGCCCTAGGAAACTAATGCACTCCCCTCAGAGGATCCAGGTGGGGGTCTAGGAATCTGCATTTTACCAAGAGCCTCGGGTGTTTCTGGTGCTCATCAACACCTGAGAACCTCTGCCCTGTCCTATTCCCTCTGGTCTCAGGAGGGCCACACTGTCCTTTCCCTTATGAACCTCATTATAAAGAACAGGCCCTCAAAAATCTGAAGCCAGGGATGCAGGGAAGACCAGGGGTTTCTCCCCAGACAGCACAGGATCTGTTTGGGGTAAAACAGATGCATCATTTACCCCTCACATCCCTTAGCTAACTCTAAGTGTTTAAATTAGGAGTCTAATTTCAGGAGTCTAATCAGTCTAGTAATTTAAATGTACCTCTCATTCCTGCTGAAGGGTAAGTATCAAGCCTTTCTATGTGACATTAGGCCCCAGAAGTATCTCTGCCTCTAACACCATCCCAAACATGGAATTTTACACAAATACAAAATGTTCACTCTTGGTCACATGGTCTAATATCTATAAAAACAGCTTCTCCCCAGGAATGAGCATCTGAATCACAGATACCAGATATAGTGAATTGGAATAATCAGGATAAGGGAGTGTGATGAGGAATAGGGGCAGCCTGGTCTTTTTTTCTCCCCCAAGTAGTAAGACTCTTGGCTCTAGGAAGAGCATCACTCCCATCTACCTCACCTCAATTCCACATCCAAGGAGAAGCACTTCTATTAGAGCTCAAAGGAAAACTGCATCTCAAGAAACATAATTAGACCAAGGCAGCTGGACTTGGAGGTATGGATAGTAGAATAAAGTGGTTCAAAATTTTCTACTCTTTGAATAAATGTTCAATGTTCTCCTCTGTTCAAGGCTGACACTTTTCTCTCTTCCCTTTCTCCTAACAAATATGGTAATAATCTCTGAGGGTAGAGATGACACATATTTAGAAGGGGTTGTCATATTTAGGAGGCCTGTGCAGAGGTTTCCAAATATACATCAGACTCACTCAAGAAGAATATTTAAAATGCCTGTCACCAAGAGATTCTCATTCAATGGGTCTGGGGTGGGCGAGACTCTAACTCCATGAAAAAGAACCATAGGCCTCCAACCTACATTCTATGTTAAAAACGTCAGTGTGGCTTACAAAGATATGACTAGATAGGGATTTGGAGCCTGCATGTACCTGAGTGTCCCTTGTACTATAGTATCAAATAGATTGAAGATAGTAAGTGACCAGATCAGAATTCACATCAAATGCCCTAAAAGCAGCAAGACATCCCCTTAGCGTTTACTTTAATTTCTGCATGCTTTAGTAATTCTAATTATAGCATGAACCAATTCTAATCAGTTTTTCATGTAATTCATTTTAGCTAAAGTTCAGGAAAAAACCAGTTAACTGGACAGAGAAACAAAATAAAACTCCATGATGCTTCATGGCCTCCCAGATACACTGGAATTTTTATTACCCTTCCTGTTTGACAGTTTGGTTTCTACCATTTAAGATTTCTGAGAACCACCTATTAAAAAAAAAAAGTATCCTCAAAATCTTTTTACAAAATCAGGTAAGAAGCTAGAAGATAATGTTGTGGTTTTCTTTCATGTGATTCCTGAATTATGTAAGAAGTCTCACCATGAAATTTACCACTGCGGCATACCTTCTACTATGAACCATTGCTGCTGTTTTTACATGACAGATAAAAATTGATGGTATCAAGAGGTGGGGAGAGATTAAAATCAAACACCAGGTTGACATCAAAACTTCTTTCAGTCACATCTGTCCCCGTTATTTTGCTCTCTGCACCAGTGATGGCTCAGCAAAGAAATTACTTTTACATAACTATCTGTTCTCTTTAATTACTATACTACCAGTGGCAGTTGTCACAATTATCTTGATACTTTTCTGGCTGTTCCTTCCTTCAAATGATCCACACTACAACCATTTAAAGAACAAGTATGTTGAAGGTACAAGTCGAATATCAACAGGCCTGAGGCCAAAAATAGTATTATTAGAGTCACAAACTGAATCTATACAAAGTGAAAGTTATTATGTAAATATAAATCAAAATAATCATGATTTTGGTTTATATCCTCACTTAGGCAAAAAAGATATGTAAATTCAGGGGAGTCAGAGGAGGTTATTATTAAGTTTCTCTATGAAGTGTATTGCTCTTAAGATAATAATTTCACTAAGTACATTGTGGAATGGCCCATGTGGAAGCAATTCGATATGACAGAAGCAACAGGGCCTTTAAATCTGACAGTACTGGTTTTAATTCTAACTCAGTTACTTACTACTTGGCCTCATGCAAATCATTTCACTCATCAGAATCCCAGTTGTTCTCTAATTTTTAAAATGGAAATAATAATGTCTATCTCACAGACAACATGTAAGACCTAGAGAGGACACTGGTAAACATTGCATTGCATTGCTCAGCGCATAACGGACACTCAATAAACTGTTTGAAGCCTTCTAACACAATTATCAGTTTTTAAGTTAAAATATGACTAAAACTCTTTCACTAACCTTAATCATTTAAGTATTAATATAGTATATTTTCTTAGTATTTTTCTCTGGTAATCTATTCTTTTCACCATTCTTGCTTGCTACTAACCAGGGAATCATATAACTGAACCAAACCTGTTGAAATCATGTGTAAAGGCCAGCCATGGTGGCTCACACCTGTAATCCTAGCTCTTTGGGAGGCTGAGGTAGGTGGATCACTTGAGTCTAGGAGTTCAAGACCAGCCTGGACAATGTAGCAAGACTTTATCTCTACTTAAAAAAAAAAAAATTAATCAGCCAGGCATGGTAGCCCATACCTATAGTCCCAGCTACTTGGAAGGCTGAGGTGGGAAAATCACTTGAGCCCAGATGAGGCTGCAGTCAGCTATGATCGTGCCACTGCACTTCAGCCTGGGTGAGAAAGCAAAACCCTGTATTTAAAAAATAATAATAATGTGTAAAATTTAAAAAGAAAAACAACATTTTGCATGGGGTTGTAGAATTGTTTGCCAGTGAATAAAGTACACAAGAATAGGTACTGCACAGACACTGGGATATCTCTTCGGTTATCTCAAGAGCCAGTTCAGCTTCCTACCTATGTCTTGCCTAGGTTTCACCTAATTGAGATTGTCAGATAAGCAACAGCTGATATGAAAGACATCGCAGTAATCTACCATTAGTAAATAGCTCACTTTTTAGTAAATACCTAGTCATGTATTTAAATGGAAAAGAATATATGAATACTTGTTTAGCTAGAAGCAATATTCATAAGCAAGCATATGCTGAGTTTGCAGTTTTGACTGAACACAAAGATTCACAAAACTTCCAGAAGTTATAATAGCTAAGATAATACCTATATCTAATGAATAATGCAATTTTTAATTATAAAATACTTGCCTTGCCACTTGTTTTCAGTCATTTGATATTTTACCTATAAGATCTATCATTGTCGTATTTAAAGTATACAGTATATTCATACAGTCAAACAGCAATGATGAAGGGTGGTTAAAGCGATATGACTTCAAGTTGAGAAAGACAATTTACAGCACACAGCAGCATACTCAATTTTTTAATGAGTAATTCTGTGAGATCACACAAGAGTCAGAGTGACATCTCTAAGGAATTGCTGATAAGGACGTCTGGTTGGGAACGGTGAGCCATGCTGGGAATCCTTGAGCAGAGTAGGGAAGATGATGGCAGTATTCATCTAACTACCACCCTGGGGAAACAAACCACAGCCAGAGAAGGGAGGTGTAGCAGGGATGTGTCAGCAACAACTGTCTTGATGGCTATCCATTAAGGCTGAAAGATTTCCTTAGCATATGAAAGTTCCCATTCACAAGATCATGCACAGAACTAAATGAGACTTGAAACAAAAGATAAGAAATTGTATCTATTTCATTGATATTTTATCACTAATTTTCTAAAATAAATCATAAGACACTAATTTTGTCAAGGACTTTTTGAAGAGAAAATGAAATATTTCACAATGTTTCATAATGTAATAGCAACAAAGACCAGGAGGCTTATGGTACAAAAAAAAAATACCTACAGATCCCAGAAGTAACTGATATAACAGAATTTAATATAGCACCTGACAGCACAGCACAGTGGCCCATTAATCAACAATTATTCACTAACTATATCTTCTGTATAGTGCTACAGAAGATTTAGGGAGAAAGAAAAAAATGAGATCACTGCCAACATCAGTCAGGCCAGGAAGGACATGCAAAAGCAAAAGGGGCATTGCAGAAATGCCCCTCCCTGAACCTCCAGCTCCACAGCAAATCCAAAGCAATATGACATAGCACAAAGAAGGCTCATCATTCTGACTTCAGTCTTACTCTCCAGGCTCAGATCAGGGGCTTTCTCCCAAGGTCAGATTTCCTGTGTTTGCTAACGCATCTCAGGTCATGCTAGATAACTCTTTCAATCCATTAGTGTGCACTATTGATCCTACTAGTCCTTCTTTAGCTTTATGAATGATGCCTTTTATGTAAAACACTTAAGAATTCCTAAACCATGATCACCATGGGGTTAATCCAGGTAGTGCATAGAAGTGTAATAACAATAATGCTTAATTTTAAGATTTAGTATGGATTCTCCAGAAGCAGACCCCAAGTAGGGAACAGTGGTAGGGAAGTGGGGAAGGGAGACGAAGAAAAAGCATCTAAGAAGTCAGCTGCCAGAGTGGGTGCTTGGAGCTGAATTCTCTGGGGAAGCTTTGAGAACTAGTGCAAAACATAGCTTCAGAATTATCTCATCTGAGGGTGAGGGAGCTGGGGTATTTTATATGTCACCTTTAGAGAATTATTAAATGAAAGCTGCTGGATAAGTGGGCATATTAATTCCCTAGAATGAACTGCTGTCCATGGGCAAATCAGCATTTGAGGGACAGCCCTCAGACACAGAGATGCAGGTGCTGACAGTAGAAAGCTCACAAGAGCAACGTGAAAGGTCCTGGGGATAAGGGTTGGCTCTGATAGCATCTGCCACATTAACATTCAGATAATTAGCTCTATTCTTGTTTATCCACTAGAATAAGCGACAAATTAATTCAATGTGAAAGTACTAGGAAAATAACTAATTCTTTTTAAAAATAAAACTGTAGATTTTTTCTCACTGTTTACAAAGAACATTTTCAGCCAACGCAAATGTTCAAGATATTTTTGGTTTATAATCTAAGAAAAGCTATCATAAATTTCTGCCTAACTATTCATTTTTGCTCATTTCTTAAACTATAATTTTTTTTGAGAGAGGGTCTCGCTCTGTTATTCAGGCTGGAGTGCAGTGATGCAATCATGGCTCACTGCAGCCTTTAACCTTCTGGGCTCAAGCTATGCCGCCCCCACCTCAGCCTCCTGAGTAGCTGGGAGTACAGTTATGCACCACCACACCCAGCTAATTTTTGTATTTTTTATACAGACAGGGTTTCACTATGCTGTCCAGACTGGTCTTCAACTCCTGAGCTCAAGTGATCTGCCCACCTTGGCCTTCCAAAGTGCTGGGATTACAGGTGTGAGTCACTGCACCCAGCTTAAACTATAAAGTTTAAAATATTAAAATATATCATTTGAACCATGAAGTTTGATTTTGCTGATATGTTTCATCTAATTTAATGTGCTAATTAGCATTTCCAATTTATATTTGTGCTTTTTTAAAGTCAAATTTGTTTTTACACATTTGTAAAAAGGTGAATTCAAGAACTTACTGACCCTAAGCTTCCATGCTCTTATGGCCATATCAATTGTTGTCTGTGCTGATTTCCCCTGCCTCTTTGCCTGTGAGCTCCTTAAAGTTAAAGGGACTAGGTCTAAAATTTCTCAATATTTTCCAAATTTTTAACAAGAATTCAGGTTTACTTTCCAATTTTTAAAAACAGTCCTGTTTTGCTTTTAGTAGTTTGGAAAGGTGAACTGGAATCTAGTGAAATTTCTCCAGTGCTAAGAAATGCTCCTTATAATATACAACCTGTAACTCGCCATTATGAACTATCTGACCTGCCTCACCTGATGGTTTCCCCGTATTTCACTAAAGGACCCCAGATCAGGGGAATTCTTCCAGCAGAGCACTTCATTAAATGACTGAAACTTTCTCTTTTATTCTGAAGTCTGTCTCTCTGTAGGTCACTTATCTTGCACTACCTTAGATTCTTCAATTATAAAAAGATAATTTGTTGCTAATTACCTTGATTCACACACTACTTGGGCACTAGAGTACAAGTCACTATACAGAATTAGAGGGTCTCTATGCAGCGGGCTCAAAAGCAACTAACTTTAAATAAAAGGGTTTAGTATCAACTAGCTTACACCAAGGTGCAATTAGTATTAAGAGCATTCAAGTCACTTGGAAGATAAAGACTGAGTGAACAGTGCTTTCACAAGGCAATTCTTAACTGTTTCTGTAACTGCTGATTTTTAATATGTTTTTATGGTTTACAAAAATGTGTCCAGTTGAAATAAGATTTTTTAAAAGAGTGAAATTAGTCAGGCACAGTGGCTCATGCCTGTAATCCCAGTACTTTGGGAGGCTAAGGAGGGCAGAATGCTTGACACCAAGAGTTCAAGACCAGCTGGGCAACATGGCAAAACCCCATCTCAACAAAACAATTAGCCAGGCATGGTGGCACACTCCTGTAGTCCCAGCTACTTGGGAAGCTGAGGTGGGAAGTTTGCTTAAGCCCAGGAAGTCGAGGCTACAGTGAGCTGTGATTGTGTCACTCACACCAAACCAGGTGACAAAGTGAGACCCTGTGTTAAAAAAAGATGCTATTGAAATATAAATTCAATTATTAAATTACTATTATAGAACAGAAATTACACTTAACAAAGAGAGTCCATTCCTTAAAAAATAAACAGATACATAGAGAAACAAAAAAACAACATGAAAGAGTTGATATGAGATTTGTTGCCTTCATTCTCTGGCCCTCTGTTACCATGATACTCAAATCTTAAATGCCACCCAGAGGGGCAAGAATAACAGAAAAATAACTTCCATGTGATATACTGAAATTGGCAAAGCCAAGGAGGCAGGGGACAGTAGAAGACCTCTCGTTGTTCTTTTAACCTCCACTGCCTTATTGAGGTATTGTCAATTATACCACCAAGGTATCTTTATCAGGCATTATTCTTATAGTTTAGTTGGCATGATCTATTTTAGTCTAAGAGGTGACAAGGGACATGGTTGGAGAGCTAAATCTGTCACTCAAAAAGTTAATTATTCTTCCAACTAAATACTCTACTAGAAAAATGCAGAAAGAAGCAGTGGGACTTTCCAAATGCTATCACATCTATGAGTGTTTAAGATGATATTAGTTCTTAAAGGAAAAATAGGCCATACCAAAAAAGTCACATGACCAACAGCTATTTTATCAAAGTGCTTTGCACTATAAAAAGTCCTCTGACATTGTCCCTTATACAAAGAATTTAACATTAAGTGTACAGGCAATAAAAGTTGTATTGTTTATATATGGGATGACTTCAAGTCCTGATTTGTCTAGATTCTGCCTGGTCTCTCAATCCAGTTTTCTCCTGTCACTCTCAACAATGTCCTGGTTTGGACTATTGATTAGATAATCACCTATTTACATAGTAATCTATGATAACAAAAGGAAATTTTATGATATTTTATTATATAAAACCCCTATACTACTTAAATAGGCCAAGTTGGCAGGAGCTAATTCATCTTTGACTTGAATTTTACCAACAGACAGAACAAATCAGAATATCCATCCTGATTTTTTTGTTGTTGTTGTTCTTTAGGTTCTGGGGGACATGTGCAGATCACATAGGATTGTTGTATATGTACATACATGGCAAGGTGGTTTGCTGCCTTCATCCCCCCATCACCTATATCTGGTATTTCCCCCCTCATTATTCCTCCCCACCCTCCCCACCCCTGCTGTCCCTCCCCTAGCTTCCCCCTACTGACTGCAGTGTGTGATGCTCCCCTCCCTGTGTCCACGTGTTCTAATTGTTCAACACCAGCCTATGAGTGATAACACATGGTGTTTGGTTTTCTGTTCTTTTGTCAGTTTGCTGAGAATGATGGTTTCTAGATTCATCCATGTCCCTATGAAGGACATGAATTCATTGTTTTTTATGGCTGCGTAGTATTCCATGGTGTATATGTGCCACATTTTCTTTATCCAGTCTATCGATGATGGACATTGAGTTGGTTCCAGGTCTTTGCTATTGTAAACATTGTCGTAATGAACATACGTGTGCATGTGTCTTTATTATAGAACAATTTATAGTTCTTTGGGTATATACCTAGTAATGGGATTGCTGAGTCAAATGGTATTTCTATTTCTAGGTCCTTGAGGAATCGCCACACTGTCTTCCACAATAGTTGAACTAATTTACACTCCCATTAACAGTATAAAAGTGTTCCTATTTCTCCACATCCTCTCCAGCATCTGCCGTCTCCAGATTTTTTAATGATTGCCATTCTAACTGGTGTGAGATGGTATCTGAATGTTAGGTTTTGATTTGCATTTCTCTAATGAGCAGTGATGATGAGCATTTTTTCATATGTTTATTGGCCTCATCGATGTCTTCTTTTTTTTAAAGGAATACATTAAATGTGTCCAAGAGTTATAGAAATGGTTATCATATGACCAGCTACCCAGAAACATGCAATAATTGATCACATTTATCTATCTGTTATCAGACTAATAGTCACAAGGCTATTTTATATAACTGATGGATGCAAATATAACTATCTGTTTTGAGTACTTTTAAACACAACTTATAAATTTTTAATGGAGAAAATATTTTAAGTTTGTTCAACACTGAATTTTATAAACAACATCAAGCCTTTTCATCATATTCAGTGTCTTCTGTCTGTAAAATCAGAACATTATTATTGCTAACTAACTGTGTGAAGGGAACATAAACATTTTTTTAAAAAACACTTTGAAAAATGATCAGAGAGTGCAAACTCTTATCTATATTTACCCATCATAGTTCTGAGAGCAAAATACACAAAAGCTCAAAAGCCTCCATAGAAAAAGTACCTAAAATATCCTTTTCTAACTACCATCTCTAATTCAAGACATATTATTCAGCATCTACTATATTCCAGGAACATACATGTTACATTTATAATAGGCCCTAGCTGTGTTTGGCTTGCCATTTTGGCTTTACCCTACTTTTAAAGCTTCCTGTTGTTGTCTAGAATCTACTCTTCCCCAGTCTCAGTCTGTAGAGTTAGGATGAGGGTCTCTGACTTTGTTCCAGAAGAACAAATGAAGCAGGAGAGAGGCCTGAGACAATCAATGTATTCCATCCTCCTAGTTCATCTGGGGATGAACAGACACATGACTCACACCAGATCAAGCAGTCCTAAACAGAGCTAATCTCAGGGATTTTCCTGAGGAGCCATTCTTTTCTACTGTACTTAAACCAGAAGAATACAGGGTTTAAACTATTACAACTAAACTGTTCCCACATCAACCCTGAGACTGGCACCAATACAAAAGAAAGAGGCTAAAAACATGGAGAAAGAAAAACTGGGTCTTCATTACTTCCTCAGGCCCCTACATCCATCTGTACTGGAATGTATTCCTCTTAAACCTCCCTTTATATGACCAATAATTTCCCATTTTACGTTTTCTGTCCAATATCTTGCTTAATAGATCTGATTTTACTAGAAATATACTAAAGACAAGTAGTAGCTTGTACTTCCTTTTCCTTTTATTTCTATATCTCTTTTCACTCATTATTCTTAGCTCTCCAATAATCATCAAATCAAGTTAGCATTCATCAGAAAATATTTATTATTGTCAGTTGTTATATAAAGAACAGTGTTTCAAACTAATTCTCTAAATGATTGTTTTTAGTTTCGATGCTGATTATTAGGATCATGGCATCACCAGGAGGACCTGGTTGATTCTCATAATCATTTAACCAGCTTTTAAAAGTTATAGATGCTATCTAATTATTAAACATGCATGCATCTCATCTATCTGTAGACTTGGATTAATTTAATTACTCAACAAGCAGACAATTAATTATCACTTAAAGGGGAAAATGCTAGAAGTTTGCTTTATTGGTTTTCTTAATTAAATACATATAATTCCATTAAACTGAAAAAGAAGAATGCCATGAGCCTTTGTCAAACTGCTAAATACATTCCTTTTCCTGTATTTTAAATTATTCATTTTCATTCCAAAACCAAGCTTTCTTTAGCAAATTCCTTATTTGATACTGAGGATATAGGAAAAAAACAAAATCAGTTTCTCCTGTACTCTCACTCAACAGTCAACACAAAAGATTATGTGACCAAATGTAGGGGTAGAGGTTCCCCCCATACATCAAGTAAGCAATCTGTTCTGCAGTAGACATCAGCTGGGTGTCCTCTAATTCAAGTGAATCATGACACTCTCTACCTGGAGGTAGTTCAGACCCCACAGGTTGAGGTCTCAGTCCCCAAGACTTCCCCTCCCTATCCTCCATCCACCACCATTCTGATGCCAATGGCAAGTCCCAGGTTATTTTACCTGTGCTTTGAACAATCGGCTATAATCAGGGTTCCCACAATCCCCTCATCAAGTTTGACTAATTTGCTAGAGTGGCTCACAGAACTCAGGGAAACACTTACTTGCGTTTTCTAGTGTATTTAAAAGGCTATTACAAAGGATACTAATGAACAATAGATAAGAGACGGACAGGGCAATGTGTGGGGGAACTGACACAGAGCTTCCATGCCCTCTCTAGGTGCTCCACTTTCCAGAAACCTTCATGTGTTCAGCTATCTGAAAGCTTATCGAAAGCTTTTATGGAGGCTTCATTATGTAGGCATGATTGATTAAAATATTGGCTATTGGTGATCAACTTAAACTTTATTCCCTCTCTCCTTCTCAGAGGTTAGGAAATAGGGCTTTAAAAGTTCCAACCACATATGCATGCCTTGGTCTTTCTTGTGATTAGCCCCTATCCTGAAACTACCTAGGGGCTGCCAATCAGCAGTCATCTCATTAGCAAACAAAAGATACTTATCACTTAGGAGATTTTAAGGATTTTAGGAGTTTTATGCTAGGAAACTGGGTGAAGACCAAATACAGTCATGTGTCACTTAAGACAGAGATCCCAATCTAGGCAATACCATTCTGGACATAGGAATGGGCAAAGATTTCATGATGAAGGCACCAAAAGCAACTGCAACAGAAGCAAAAATTGACAAATGAGATACAATTAAACTAAAGAGCTTCTGCACAGCAACAGAGTAAGCAGACAACCTACAGAATGGGAGAAAAATTTTGCAAACTATGCATCTAACAAAGGTCTAATAGCCAGCATCTATAAGAAACTTAACAAATTTACAAGAAAAACAACCCCATTAAAACCTAAGCAAAGGACAGACACTTTTCAAAAGAGGCATACATGCCACCAACAAGCATATGAAAAAAAGCTCAGCATCACTAATCATTAGAGAAGTGCAAATCAAAACCAGAATGAGATACCATCTCATACCAGTCAGAATGGCTATTACTAAAAAGTCAAAAAATAACAGATCCTGGTGAGGTTGCAGAGAAAAGGGAATGCTTATATACTGCTGAAGGGCGTACAAATTAGTTTAACCATGGTGGAAAACAGTGTGGCGATTCCACAAAGAACTAAAAGCAGAACTACCATTTGACCACCAATTCCATTACTAAGTATACACCCAAAGGAATACAAATCATTCTGCCATAAAGACACGTTCACACATATGTTCACTGCAGGACTATTCACAATAACAAAGACATGGAATTAGCCAAAATGATAATCAGTAGTAGACTGGATAAAGAAAATGTGGTACATATCCACCAAGAAATACTATACAGCCATAAAAAAAAAGAATGATATCATGTCCTTGGCAGGGACATTAATGGAAGACATTATCCTTAGCAAACTAACACAGGAATGGAAAACCAAATGCCACATATTCTTACTTGTAAGTGGTAGCTAAATGATAAGAACACATGGACACATAGAGGGAACAACAGATACTGGGGCCTACCTGAGGGTGGAGGGTGGGAGGAGGGAAAGTATCAGGAAAAATAATTAATGGGTACTAGGCTTAACACCTGGGTAACAAAATAATCTGTACAACAAACCCTGCCCCCAACAGAAGTTTACCTATGTAACAAACATGCACATATGCCCCTGAACTTAAAAAAAAAAAAAAAAAAATTAAAAAGAGATCTGTTCTGCAAAGTTCATTGTGAGGCAATTTTGTCATTGTGCTTACATCATAGAATGTATTTATCCAAAACTGATGGTATAGCCGACTATACACCTAGGCCTACTGCTCCTAGGCTACAAACCTGTACTGCATGTTACTGTACTGAGTACCATAGCAATTGTAACACAATAGTAAGTGTGTATCTAAACATAGGAAAGGTAATACATATCATTACAACTTTATGACCACTACAACTCACGAGACCATAGAAATTTTTCAGCTCCATTATACTTTTATGGGAGCACTGTTGTATGTGTGGTCCATAGTTGACCATAATGTTGTTACGTGGTGCATCACTGTATATATTTCACAATTTCACAGATAAAAACTGAAAAAAGGCAAGACATTTTAATGTCTCATCTATAAACATTTTAAAAGAAAATATCATAAAAATTTTAAGCATTTTGTTTTTAAAAGGTATAAGTAGGCCAGGCGCGGTGGCTCACACCTGTAATCCCAGCACTTCGGGAGGCTGAGGCGGGTGGATCTCGAAGTCAAGAGATCGAGACCATCCTGGTCAACATGGTGAAACCCCGTCTCTACTAAAAATACAAAAAAATTAGCTGGGCATGGTGGCGTGTGCCTGTAATCCCAGCTACTCAGGAGGCTGAGGCAGGAGAATTGCCTGAACCCAGGAGGCAGAGGTTGCGGTGAGCCGAGATCGCGCCATTGTACTCCAGCCTGGGTAACAAGAGCAAAACTCCGTCTCAAAAAAAAAAAAAAAGAAAAAAAAAAAAGAAAAAACAGGTATAAGTAGGCTTAAAATTCAATCTAATTTAAACAACAGATTAATAATTTATAAAATTGAGTATCAGACACATCTGAGGAAGCCTTATTTATGTCTAGTTCTTCTCTTCTTCATGGAAGCTTCTCTTCAATTCTTGTTTATTCAACCTCAGCATAAATAAGAAGCAAGGTAGGAAGAGGAAGATGGGAAAGCTAACATATTTCAGGATCTCCTATTTCAGGCACAGAGCTTGTGGTAGATTATAAACAGCCACATTTCTTTGCAGCTCATTCTATCAGGCAATGGAATCTACTTTCGACTCCTTAAATCTGGGCTAATCTTATGCCTTGCTTTGATAAATAGAATCCAGCACAAGTGGCACTGTCGGAATTCTAAGCATAGACTTCAAGAGGCCTTGCAGCTTTCTCCCTCTCCCTCTTTAAAGGCCATGTGAGCACTTTTGAGCTAGTCCACTAAAGAGACTCCATGGAGGAGAAACAAGGTAACCAGCTGATAGCCTGACAACTGCCAGACAGTTGACTGATGCCATCCTAGACCATCCAGTCTCTCTGCCAACTGACTGCTACCACAAGAGTGAGCCCAGGCCAGACAAGCAGAAGAACCACCAAGCAGAGCCCAGGCTGAAGTGCTGATCCACAGAATTGTGAACAAATAAAATAGTTACTGTTCTAAGCTACTAAGTTTTGGGATGGGCTGTTACTTGGCAACAAATAACTGATAAAGTGCTTTACATGGTTATTTTACTCAATCTTAATAAGAAAGTTATGAGATAAACATGGCAAACCCAGGGATTGTGAGGCATGAAATTTATACAATTTGGAAAGCTTTCATTAGGCAAAATAGTACACATAATATAAAAATAGGAAAATAATACAAATGTACATACAAAGGAAGTAAACATATAATTATAAACCCAAAAATACCCATGGCCACTTCAGTTCCACCCCACATAAGGGAAAATGGGATAGAGGAGAAATCAGAATGGAAACCACAGGCTTAATAAAAACAGCCGTGTGAATACATGACTCAGGCCCTTCAGAGGGCTTCATTCACTAAGCCTCATTAACTTCAAAGGAAATACACTTCAACAGTTAGCATTACTTTATTTTACAAGAGGAGTTACAATTCAGTGGCTGTCACTTGCCTTGGGATCACATGGATGGCAAGCTGAAGAGTCAGGATTTGAGCTCAGGTCCCTTTGTTTCCAAAATATGTGCTCTTTGCAATACTCAGGCTACCTACATGCCAATAGATCACATATTCATTTTGACATTGTAATCTACACACCAAGTTTTATATCAATTGAAAACACCTCTACTTCAGTATCCCAAAACATACCCCACTGCAGAGCCCCCTCTAAGTACTTCTCTCTCATGAGGTATCTTTAACAGCCCCATGATGTACGAGTAAGAGGGCCTGGTTTTCTGTCCATTTCTCTGATTAGATGAAGAAACGGCAGGTCAAATGCCTTCAGTCAGGGACCCTTTTGGCTTCCTTTTCTTCCAGAACCCTTTCACCACATGTCAACTTCCTCATGGGCAAGGTTATATAATGCCAAGACCATTAAGTGCAGCTATCTTGCTCTCCTACCTATTTTATGCCCTTGCCTTTGCATTTTTTCATTCACTCTTTTTGTATCAAGTTTCTTCAAGTGCATATATAAACTTGCTTATGCACAATAAGCCCAAAGTGGAGCCAGGTTTTAATAACTTCTAATTAATACTTCTGTGTTCAGCTAAACTTTTCACCACTTACCCTCCTTTCAAATGACCTTCACTAGAAAACTAGTGAATCATTACAACATGGAAACCAGATTTCTTCTTTTTTAACATTTACATAGACTGTGTGTTTGCAAGGAATTCCTAGCTTTTCACCTCACTAATCATCCAATCAGCTGATCATTTGTTTTGCAGCTTGGTTTCAAGGTCAGAAGCCCTGATCAGCAATACTGCAGTAGTTTATTCAGTGTACCTATTCCTATCGGAGAGCAAACTTTCTGTGTATGGTTTAACCTTGGGAGAAAAATTAAGCCGCTGGAGAATATAGCTGAAGCTGTCTGCAGAGGTTGTACTGGTGGTGATTTAAAAGCATGCCAGGCAACGTGGTATAGAGAAAAGAATGCAGGAAGGGTTCAGAGGTGGCCACATACCATCTCTGGATCTCAATCTAAGATAGTTTGCCTGGGTAACGTTTCTGGTAGCTTCACCTGTAAAGCTCTGTCAATCTATTGACATTCTCCTGATCAAAGTGATCTTTTCTTTAAAAAAAAGTTCAATCTCTTTTTTTTAATTTCCAAATTTTATCTTAAGTTCAGGGATACAAGTGTAGGACATGCAGGTTTGTTATATAGCTAAATATGTGCCATAGTGGTTTGCTGCACAGATCATCCCATCACCCAGGTATTAAGCCCAGCATCCACTAGCTACTCTTCCTGATCCTCTCCTTCTTCCCACCCCTCATTCTCAATAAATATTTTTAAAGTGTAGGAATTCTAAATACACAGTCTTCTTAAAGTTAGACCACTTTGAAAAACTTCAAAAGCCTTATCATAATGTATTTTAAAAAGTAGCTTTACACAACAGAATAAAGATAATGAAGAATAATGTAGGTAATAAATGTTAAATCAAAAATATTGCAAATAATGGCAAAATAATAGTTCATTTTATCTTTATCTATACATCGGCCTTTGGTTGTCTGAACTAAATTGGCAACAAATCAATGAAATGTTCTGTAAAGGGTTTTTCATATCTTATACATTGGATAAACCACTAGGCTAGCTGTAATTCTTCAACTTCCAAGTAAAATAGTTCAGGTTGAATTTTAATAAAATTCCAACTGATTCTTCCCTACCACAGTAAAAGATGATGTTTGGTTGGTAGCCAAAACTCATTTTTATATAATTTGTAACTGCATATATACAAAAAATTTTTAAATGTTGACAATAACATTCTGTTAAAAAATAAATGCTTTTCTGATTTTTTCAACTTCATTTCCTGCATATGTACCTTTTGGTAAATTTTTTTAAAAGAAATAACATTTAGAAACTATCATTGTTGTAACCCTAAGCCAAACCGCATAAATCTAAGAAATTTTAACATCATTCTCCTCTAACTTATTTCAACTTCTATCTCATTTATCAATTGTCTTCACGATAAGCATGGATGGATATGACAACTATAAAGAGGAAGTGAACGTTCAGTCACAGTGTCACTATGACCTATGGGACTGGGCCTGTGGACCTCTAAGAAGTCCATGAACTCCCTAAACTGGTAAACAAAATGTTATGCATATGTGTGTTTCCTCTAGGACCAATAAAATAAAAAGCACAGCTAGACAAGTAAATCAAAATTGCCCGATATGTTTTTAAAGTTCCATTCAAAATCACCTTAGCAAAGTTTATGCAATGAGAGAAAATGTGGTAGGGACACTTGCTGTAGATATGGCTGGATTCTGTTTTAGGTCCAAAAGAGGTGAACAAGCTAAAACAGATGCCCTTACTGAGTAACATTCTGAAGTGACATATTTTATGGTGCTCAAATGGCACATTTGAACAACTGGCTGAGAAGCAGAGGTTAACCAGGATGTTTCTCCTATAGTGGATTAAAAGCACAGATGTTAACAATTTAGCCACTGTCTGGTCTTTGGTTGTCTGAATCGGGATTCAGCTGAAGCAGGATGAGTCCCGTTAAAGAAGGCTAGGACACGAAGACTAACCCAAGTGCGGAGGTGACTTGGGAAAAGTGAAGGACATCAAGTGGGCAAGTCTACATTAGACAAGGAGTAAGGTTAGCTAGAGGTCTAAGTAACTACGCTCTTGGCATTATAGAAAGACGTGACAGCAGATAAATTAAAACCCAGCCAACTAGATTGTTCTGGAGATGCCTGTAGAATCCAGGAGCCCAGCGCCAGACTAACTGGGCTATCATAAAAGATGGAAAGAAAGTGATAGTGCAGAATTTTGGTCACAAGGAACAAGAAAAAGGCCTATTAATAGAATCAGACAAAGGCATAGCAAAACTAATCAAAGATTGATTTGTTGTGAATGACCAGACTAAGTCACTAAGAACAGGACTGGAAGAAAAATCTAAAGCAGGGCAGAACCCATATGTGGGGATTAAGTAGCTTCAGCTCTAAAAAAAATAGCAGTGTATCAGAAAAAAGGGCAAAGCTAAAATGAAAAATGGGATTTACTTAGAGTAGACTGGGCAAGCATGTCAGCTGAAAGGAAACTAATGTCAGGTCCCAGTCACAAACATGGATGTAAGCAACAGTCTATTCCTTTAGCCCATCTCTCAGTTTAACCAAATTCTTTCCCCAGTTTCCTTAAACTAAATGAAGAAATCAGTTTACTGACCTGAATATTTATGAGCTTTATTAAATTACTTGCTCCCAGAATATTAGCTAAAAGAGGACCTCATCTAACACAGGGATCAACAACTCCACTTGTTGGGAAAAGGCAGAGTTAATCCTAACCCCATACTATTGCTGGTCACCACTAGATTCCAGCCCCATTTCAATTCAGAGTACCCTCCTTCTTCAACAAATATTTATGTGCAACTGCTTTGTGCCAGGAATTGTACTCAGGGCCAAGGATGCAGTGTTGAAGTGACACAAGGCCTGCCCTCAAGGAACCTCTGAACTCACAGCCTAATAGTATGAATAAGAATCACCAAGGGGAATGTTAAAATTCAGATTCTCAGGCCCAGCATGGGTCCCCAGAGCTTCCAAGGATTCTGATATAGATGGTCTTTAGGAACACACCCTCAGAAACTCGTCCTGATGGAGCCCCCTGCAGATAGATCTTGTAGGTGTCTGTTACCACTGAATCCCCAGCACTGACCACATGTTAGATATTTCAGAATGTATTAAATTAGTGTACAAACAGGAGATGGAAGAATGAAGAGATAATCCCTATTCAGTGTGGTAGGTACAATGATAGAGGTGCCATAAAAGCATAAAAAGCAGCAATATAACTTGGGTAGAAACAGGGACAACTTTCTAGAGAAGGCAGCCCTTGAACAAGTCTTACAGGATGTATAGGAGGGAGCCAGGCAAGAAGGGGCATTACAAACAGAGACAGCAAGAGCAGAGGCAAAGTGAGAAATAGCAAGATTTAGGCAGAAACTACACGTTTTGTTGCTGCTGGCTCTAGAACCAAGAAATGCTGGAACTTTACATTGTCTCTAACCCTGATAGCCCTCTTCCAGTTAAGGATGATTATCCTGTTTCACAAATAAGGAAGGCAAGGCACAGAGAGATTAAAATTTGTCCTAGGAAATGATATCACAGTTCCTCAAAATGTTAAAGCTAGAATTACCATATGATCGATCCAGCAATCTCACTTCTGGGGAATATACCCAAAAGAACTGAAAGCAGGAACTCAAACAGGTATTTGCACACCTGTGTTCATATCAGCATTATTCTCAATAGCCAAAAGGTGGAAGCAACACAAGTGTCCATAATGAGATGAATGGATAAACAAAATGTGGTACATACATACAATCAAATATTATTCAGAATTTGAAAGGAAGGAAATTCTGATACCTGCTACAACACAAGTAAGCCTTGAAGACTTATGCTAAGTGAAATAAGCCAGTCATAAATGGACAAATATTTATGATTCCATTTATATGCAGTACATAAAAGAGTCAAATTCATAAAGACAGAAAGTAGAA
This sequence comes from Cebus imitator, assembly GCF_001604975.1. NCBI lineage: Eukaryota > Metazoa > Chordata > Mammalia > Primates > Cebidae > Cebus > Cebus imitator. Next base: position 341,242 of record NW_016107493.1, on the reverse strand, counting down.
TAGTGGCCACCAGGGAGTGGAGAAAGGAGAAAATGGGGAGTTTATGTTTCATGGCTATAGAGTTTCAATTGCGGAAGATTAAAAAGTTCTGGAGATGGATGGTAATTCACCATTACCATAAGTGAATGTACTTAATGCTTAAAAATCGCTAAAATAGTTAATTTTATGTTAAGTATACTTTACCACAATAAAACAAAATGTACATAGATAGACATTGAAATATATTGTAGATATATAGATATTCTAATGGCTGCTCTGGGATTCAAGCCTAGCTCTGTTTTCTAAAGGGAGTGACTATTTTCACCCTCAGGCCCAAAATAGGAAAGGTTTAAGGAAAGGGCCTTGGCCAAAGCTACAAACAACCTGCCAGCATCTTAGAATCATAACATCAATTAGCAGTGACCGGCATCTATCAACATTGCTATACATATTTGAACATTGAAGAAAAATCCATCAGTGTAAAAATGTTAAATGAAAGAAGCAATATGATATATTAATCCTGAAAGAAATAGTTAAAGATAGTTACACACTTTCATCTCCTTCTTTATAATAAATGCAAATGAATGAGCATATTAAGTGCTTCCTATCTCTTTTTAATCACTAGCATGCCATTTCAGGCATAGAGATATTTTTTACAAGGTGTAGCAAAGAGATAACAGTTACGAAGGTGGTAAAACGATATGTAATCAGATGACAATCTAGAGACAGGATCAGTACTCTCCAGCTGCTGTGTCAGAGTTTGGCTGGCCAGGGCAGGCTGCAGCACACAGCGGTGCCATCTCCCCACCATCCTCCCTGCTCCCTCCTCCACCCTGCCACATTGCAGCTGTGCAGCAGGGGGTGCCAGGAATTGAAAGGCACATTCTCTTGAATGATATTTTTGCCCTCATTCCACATGCTGTTAAGTCCCTCCTACCTCCAACTATCACCACCTGGTACATCAAAAACATGCCCAAAGCCTATTGCTGAATTCATTCACTGCATTTGCTGCAGCTTTCAAACACACAGCAAAATCAAATGCCAACCATCCTTATTCATATATGAGAGGAGAGTTATTTGGAAATTGTTATACATTCACCTTTTACTACTAACAGCAAATCCAAATGCCCGGCCACAAGCCATCTATCATGTGACCTCACACTGGTACAGAGACACATTCTTCATATATAATCATCAGGGTTTTGGTAAGGTGGAGTCAGGTGAATGTGGCCAGATGCCAGTACTCTTCTATTTCATCTTGTTGGGGTTTAAAGTCTCCTTGAACTTTGTCCAAGGCTATACCTTCTTGTCCTCCTGTTCTCCTCTAATATGCCTATTTCCATACCAGGACCTGCAGGTGAGGGGTAAGAGTGTGAAATTGCTCCCCCTGGAGCCAATGTCTTTTCTCCCCCACTGTCTCTGCAGCTTTTCACTACTTTCCCCAGTTCTTGTTTCTTCTCTTTCCTATCACTTGTACCCAGATTTAAGGTGTCATTGGAAAAGTCTTTCTTCTTATTACTTGGATCACAGCAGACATTTCCCAGAGCAGTAGTATTAAATGTAGTCGCTCAGGCAGCATGCCTTCCCATAAACACAAATCGCTTCATATCCTTCTTTAAAGAAAGACCACTGCAGCCAATCAGAGCACTGCCTTTATTCCAGGCAGATAGATAATCAATACTCCCATCACTGTGCAATAGAAAAATTCATCAGATTCTAGATTGATTATTGCTTAATAATCTACTTCATTACCAAAAAGCATCTGTACTGACTTTTTTGTTGTATTTTTTCTGTGTATGTAGAACTGCTCCCAAAGTCTGAAGTTTCCAGAAATCCTATCTTTGTGTTTACAAAAACTGCATTCACATAAAACAGATGTAAGAGAGGGAAAAATTTTTCCACTGCTCTCTTAGGTTTATTTCCTGGAGGTATGTGAATTCAACTGACAGAAAATAAAACAGCAAGAGAAAGGAGTTTATTTACATATGCAATGCACATACATGTGGGAGTGCGCAATGATGACTAACTCAAAGGTGGTTAGAAGATGGGACTTATATACTTAACTTTGTGAGGAAAGGGGAGGAAAGCGCCTGTGGGAAAAACAGGCAGGCTTCTTTAGAAAAGGCAAATCAATTTTTAGGAGAGCAAATGGTAAATAAGAAAGATTGTGATAATGTTTGTTTATGCAGGTGAAAGCAGTCTTTCTGTCTTCACGGCCTTGAAACTCTCCTGGAGAGAGGATTTATGCTAGCCTCATTTCCCACAAGTTGCTGCTTTTAGTCAGGTAAGGGAAGCCCCAACATGTGTTCTTGAATCTCAAATGTCTTCAGCTTAAAATAAACTTTATTCCAACTCAGGGATTCTCTGTAGGTCCCCACTCCAAAGATGAAGACCTGGAGTAGGTAGGTGTGGGTGTTGTATAGACAATATACTCTGTCCTCTATAATATTGGAAGGGAAAAAATATGTAAGTAATAAAGTAACTCTCCTGATGTGTAGATGGCCTTCAGGTTTATTCTATTTATGAAATCTACCTTTTCATCAAGTACTGAACACTCCTAATTTTTCTCATTCCAAATATTACTAAGAAGTATAAGCTTAGTCATTTATTCCTACATGTGTTCTCTATTTCACACAAACACACACACCATATTTATTAAGATAATTCTGGCAATCACATACTCTGAACTCCACACATGATTCACACTTTCTCAAATCATCGACAAAAATGTGCATTTCTTGAATTCGTATGTTCCAAAAAGCACTTAGCGCACTGTCTGAACTGGAAATGGCTTAATTACCCTGGGGCAAGGGGAAACAGCGGGGTGAGACAGACAGGAAGAGAAAATGAGATCAGTGCCTCAAAACAAAAGGGTTAGAGCAGGTAGAAACCTTGGAGAAAATCTGATTCAATCCTGTTGCACTATTAATGAAGAAATTGCTAAACCTTAGAAAGGTTAAATCACCCGCCCAAGGACATACCACTACCTAGTGACTGAGCCAGGATTCTGGCTGCAGTCGTTCTCTCTCTCTCTCTCTCTCTCTCTGGTGTGTGTGTGTGTGTGTGTGTGTGTGTGTGTGTGTGTGTGCGTGTGTGTGTGTGTGTGTGTGTGTGTGTGTGTCCTCTAATAGAAGCACTGAAAATTTGTTAAAAGGCAATTTCAGATACATGCTTCAACAGTCAGTGGTACTTCAGGAGCACCTGAGAGAACTTTAACCAGTCACTCAAATGATAATCTACACTCATTTTAATAATCTCCCCAGAGAGATTGCCTCTTGGGAGACATTTCTATATTGATTTAAGTCCAGTTCTAAATATCCTAAAGTAGATGTGTTCAGTTGCTTTTATTGATCTTTTTAAACCCTCTTGATTTCCTCAAAGTCCATGAGGAGTTTCTTCCTCTCACTCTCTAACCACCACCACCATTGAATATTTCAAGAAAAAATAAAATCATTTTAAAGTTATTTTAAATGCCATTCTCCTTTTATGTTTCTCCAAATTTCTTGCTTTGAGCTGTATTGCTTTTGTAAGCAGAGGAGAAAAGGCAATAAAGATTTATTTTTTAATTTCCATTATTCCATGTCATCTGCACATCTCATAATTACTTTAATCATTATTTTAATCATTTAAATGTTCCTTTAAAATTCAAGGCAAAAATTAAGATATCTCCCCCTCCCCCCAACACACACACAAAAGCCTTTTTTCTTTTGCTAATTTCTTTTTTATTTTGTAGGGATGGGGTCTCTCTATGCAACCCAGACTGGTCTCAAACTCCTGGCCTCAAGCAGTCCTCCCACCTCAGCCTCTCAAAATGCTGAGATTACAGGCATGAGTCACCTAACTTGTATTTTCTTTTCTATTGTTATTCTGTTGTGGTTTTCAATTACGCATATGACAGAATACCAAGGGTACTGCAAACCTACTGTTCCTTGCATTTGTTACTCTCATGCCTGCTACCATCACCCAGGGATTAAAGGAGCAGGGAATAAAGTTATACTCTACGGACTGTAGCCTTGGAAAGGGAACCCCACCTGCCCTTTAATTCCCTCAATACCAAGTCTTCAGTGTCAATTCACTTAGCACCAAGGGTATAAAATATACTATGTATCAGAATACAAGGCACGTACAGCTCTGCAAGTACACAGGTTGACTGCAGGATCCACCTCCTCTAGTTAAAGAAAGGAATTTTCCTTCTCTTTACTTCCCCAGGGCTGGTAGCACTTGTCTCATCTCTGTGGTCTTATATTTCTCCTGATAAAGGTCTGGCTCCAGACACCATCACTTGGGTCAAGCCAAACCAGTCTCCAGGCAGCAACATAACACCTCTCAGTGGTTTGATTGTCCTTCTTGCCCAGAAATATTTTGACCTCGTCTATTATTTCCAAAGCCATTTGTTCTAGTTTACCTTCTCAATCAGCCCTTCTCCAGGATCTACCTTAGATAACTTGCCACAAAATTTTTTGTTTTTGTTTTCACTCTGTTTCTTTTGTTCACAATGTTCTCCTACAGCAGTCTATTATGGGTTCATAACAAATGAGTGTCCACATTTACATCAAAGATACCTTGGCCTAGTCCTTGTCTCCATTTACACTCTATAAATCAACAAGAAAACTCTCAGAATAGGAAGCCTAGGAATAAGCTATCTTTCTCTCTCCTTTTGTAAGAGCCCATTTCCAATCCTGAAGTACTCCCATTTTACCAAGTAATCTGAATTTCTAAATTTTCTTCCACTCTTTCTTTTCAGAAGTCCTAGTCTCCTTCCTTGACTTCTCTTCGTAAACAGCATGTTCGTGTCAGAATTCAGTGGTTAACAGTGCCAACCACTCACCTTTGCCAAGAAGTCTGGGTGCTCCCAAACCCAGTGTTTTACCTTTCAATGAAACAGTTTAGAAATTTCAGAAGCTCATCTGTTTACAATGAGCCTACCTAGTTTTAACTGAAATAAATTCACTGGTATACTTTAATATACGTGTGCTTTATCAAAATTCATCTACTTCATTCTATTGTATGGGTTCTAAATAGTTTGATCCCCTTTGACATTTTAGAAGTCTGATTATAGTTTTATTTTATTTAGCTCTCTTTAAAGGATAGAATAGGAAAAAGCATCTTAAATTGCACAGCTGCGCTCTCTGACTCAAGCTACCTAGCAACTGTCAAAATACAACCCAAACCACAAAGGTGTTTGAAGCTGCATGTGAAAGCTTATTCTAAGAGAGATACTGCCAACTCTTCCCCTGTCACATGCAGCTTGGCATTTCAGCACAAATACAATAGGGAGACAGCTTGAGAGTGGGAAAAGTGTTCTGATGGCCTAAAATGTTTGAATATTCTCCCTTGCATTATTCAGAATATAACATAAATGCATAATTAGAACCAAAGCAATACATTCCATGAATTACATGAGAGAAAATGTTATTAATTTCAGTTCCTCCAGGAACTCAATGTTTGGATCCCCTTCCATGAACACTCCCTTCATGGAAGCCATCTTTCCCTCTCCTGAATTTTTCCTCTGAAGTCCCCTTCCACACTCTCTCGTGGAAGCCTGTCTTCCCCTCCTAAATTCCATCTCTCTCTATTCCCTTCCACTCAGTATGGAAGCTGCTTTCCTCTCCTGGATTCCATCTTTCTGGATTCTCTCACTCAGTGTGAGAATTAGCTGTTTCTTTCTCTCTCCTTCTCCTTTTTCTCTCTCTAAACAAATCACTTTCTATAAAAACACACACACACACAAATAAATTCCAGTTCCTCCAAATTTCAGTTTCAGTGAGTACATGTCTACACAAAAATCCAAATATCTGTGTCTTTTAGGTCAGGGTACTTAATCCTGCTCCTCAAAACTCATGTTTCAGAGACTCTTTGGAAAAAGAAGGTAAAAATCATTTGCTAACTGCATTGCAAAGAAACTACAGTTACCTTTATGCCTTCCAGAGGTCAAATAAAAGCCATTCTTTCTCTGAAAAGAAAAACGTCTACTGTGTGAAAGACCCACTAGAAACTGTTAACAGTATTTGCCTCTGGGGTGCTGATGATCGGAGGCACTGAGGCTTACCATTTATTATATGTTCTTTTATACTGTTAAACTTTTTTCCATGTTTCACTTGTTGCTTTTACAATACTGAAACAAACGTTAAAAATAAGCTGACTTGAAGGCTGTACAGTTTTAATAATGAGATTATCCCCCTGGGTTGAGAAATGGGAACATATTTATGCTGGTACCTGCAGACAATCACAGGTTTCTATATCAAACACTCCTCCGCCAAGTGCTTTCTGACCATATTTAAGAAATATATCTTTTCTCACTGGGACTACTGAGAAAATAAACTGGAGTTCTATTTTGAGAATTCCAAGTACATACCATTCATGTAAACCAAAGAACACACACTTATTCAAGGACCCAGCCTACTACCTCATAGTTATAAAATGTAGAAAAGAAACCATAAGTCTAATATCACCAATACAGCTGCACAATTCCTCAAATACTTTTTTAAAGAATTTTCATTGTGTATATTAAACCCATAAAACATCCTTGAGGATCTGTCATCCATGTAAGTCTCTACTTTGCCAACATTTACTATAAAACCACAATATTTGTGCAACTTCTTTGCTTTCTCACCCTCCTACCCTAAATATTTGCACTACTTTTTCTTTCCTGGGCCAAATTAAGTCAGAAAATAATTATTTTGTAAATTACTGGGCACTCATCCATCACTTTTCATTCCAATTGTCTTAAGTTCTTTATTCCTTGCCATATTTTTCAGCTTCTTGAGGTTTAGGGGACTCTATCATATTTATACTCACAACCCCAGAACTTACCATAGTATGTCCTCAATAAATGTTTTTTGAAATCCAAATTAATTCCTCCCCAAAATAATTCCGAATTTTAACTTTCAAAATATATTTTCTTGGTTATTTGCATTCTGATCATCTAATACTCAGAAAGAAACCCATTATTTGCTTCTCTCCCACTATCATTAATATTCCCCCAGGGTTTGGTTAGCTGTTCTCTACTCTGTACAGAGCCTCTTAAACATAATTTGCCTTTGTGATTATAAAGATCTCTATATGATTATTAATGATCTTGGAATCATTTCCAAATATAATTTTTCAGTCCTGATTGTTTTCTCTTATTAACTAATTAATCTTTTATTTCCTGTACTTAACAAATACCTCCACCAAATGCCATGTAGACATATAATCCTTCAAATGACTAAAACAAAACACTTCATTTTCTATCCAAAGTCAAAAAAAAAAACTAGAAAAAGCGTATATATAACTTATTTTAGTAGCTTAGTTCAGAACCTTAAAATTAGTTCACAACAGTACTTTAAGATTTTTTTTTCTTCATATTCGATTTTATCCCCGTCTTCCTCTCAGAGAAGACTGTTTGGTCAGACCTTAGTTCTTTTAGTATACCCATTTCACTAAATTTCCAGTCTGTGGAGCCTAATTTCAATTAGTATCAAATGCACTGGGGAGGATACCTCACCTTTCTCATTTATTCTTTTGGCTATGCCACTTAGCCTTGGTGATTTTCAAAGGATGGAGGAGACATGAAGAAGTACATACACACAGAGCATGTTAGAATGTCCCTGGGATGTATGTAGTTATTAACTTAACTCAATACTCTAATCTAATTTACATTTGGGAGGAATCCTTTCTCACAATGTATACTACAGAGAGTGAAGCTCAACAAAATTATCTTGGCTAAAGATACGTAGAAAAGACAGTCACCCATATTATCATGGGGAGGAAAGGTATTCAGAGTTTTAGAATGGAGTGGTAAAGATGTATCTTTATGTAAAGGAGCCATGAGCTTAAAAACTACTGAAAAGCATAGGCATAGACAAGGACTTCATGACTAAAACACCAAAAGCAATGGCAACAAAAGCCAAAATAGACAAATGGGATCTAATTAAACTTCAGAGCAACGGAACAGCAAAAGAAACAATCATTAGGGCAAACCAGCAACCAACAGAAAGGGAAAAAATTTTTGCAATCTACCCATCTGACAAAGGGCTGATATCCGGAATCTACAAAGAAAACAGATTTACAAGAAAAAAACAAGCAAACCCATCAAAAAGTGGGCAAAGGATATGAACAGACACTTTTCAAAAGAAGACATATATGAGGCCTACAAACATATGAAAAAATGCTCATCATCACTGCTCATTAGAGAAATGCAAATCAAAACCACGAGATGCCATCTCACACCAGTTAGAATGGCAATCATTAAAAAATCTGGAGACAACAGATGCTGGAGAGGATGTGGAGAAATAGGAACACTTTTGCACTGTTGATGGGAGTGTAAATTAGTTCAACCATTGTGGAAGACAGTG